>NW_026067965.1:6773628-6872441 GCF_014885135.2 Alexandromys fortis
GGAGGGAGGGAGGGAGGGAGGGAGGGAGGGAGGGAGAGAGAGAGGGAGGGAGGGAGGGAGGAAAGAAAAGGCTGAAATTATACAAAATGGATGGGTGGCACCTGCAAAACATCTGAATTGACCTCTCTCTCTCTCTCCCTCTCTCTCTCTCTCTCTCACACACACACACACACACACACACACACACACTTGTGTACCTTAACACACATGTGCACCCTGACACACATATATACATATACAAGACCACCTGCTAATCTTGTCTCGGAAACAAGAGA
This sequence comes from Alexandromys fortis, assembly GCF_014885135.2. NCBI lineage: Eukaryota > Metazoa > Chordata > Mammalia > Rodentia > Cricetidae > Alexandromys > Alexandromys fortis. Next base: position 6,773,904 of record NW_026067965.1, read on the forward strand.
AAATGGCCCTCATGAAGGAACTGAATCACAGGTTCAATTTTCTTACATGAAAACACCAGACCCAGAGAACCATAACAGCAAATTCTCCCTGGGGTTACAGAGATTTCTAGATAATAGGAAGAGGGAGACTTTGCTCAGCCTGACTTGAATGTGCAAGCTCAACCCAGATACCCAGGCAGACAAAGGAAACAGAAGAAAGAAAAATTACAAGCTTTTTTTAACCATCAATACACATATGCAAATCGCCCACCTAGCTCTTTGACCAAGCCGTGTATTCAGAAGCTAATATATAATGACAGATGAATTTATTTCAGGAATGTGAGTTTAGCTTAGTATTAAAAAGTCAATTAATGTGATTTATCTCAATAACAGATTACAGGAGAAAAGCTATCTGATAATCATAATAGATGTAGGAAACACAGCGGATAAAATTCAATACCCATTCATGTTTCAAAAAGTATTTTAGCAAATGGTGACTAGAAAGGCACCTTTTTTAATCTCACAAATAAATGCACTCACACGTGTGTATGTGTGTGTGTGTGTGTGTGAGAGAGAGGGGGGTAGTAAATTTCGTAGTTAATGCTGGAAGGTTGAAAACCTTCTTTTAAGATCACAGCTAACATAAAGATAACAATTGCCATTGTTCCTACTACGAAAAACTGTTCTGAGTTCATTAAAGTCAGAGAAAATGAAGGATATAACACATAAACCAAGGGGAGAAAGCTGTCATTGGTGGATAATATGATATCCATAGAGGGAACACTAAATAATGTACAGGAAACCATTACTTCAATTTTTAATGAACGTGCACTTGACTTTCTAAGAACAAAAAGACTGGGAAAGTTGGTCTCATATCTCTATGCCAGTAGGAATCATTTTACACAGAACTTGAAAGTATATATCATTTACAACAACCCACAAGTCTATACATTTTCCAGAACAAAATCATAATGTACAAGCAAGCCATTTATTACAAAACTGCGAAATTTTACGAAGACTATTGGGGAGCTTTGTCTAACTGGGAAATAGACATTTGTGGAACCTTCTTAGACAGGAACATTCAATATTGCAAAACCAGATTTTTTTTCCTCAGGCAGATATATAATTTCAATAAAATCCAAATAAAAACTCAAGTAGGAGTTTTATATTTATGTTCTGCAACAAAACAAGCTGACATTAAATGTTTTAGAAGTTAAAATAAAAGTGCATGGGTCATTAAAATGTTCCTAAAGTAAATCAAAGCCCAAGACTTCCCCATCCATTACCAGAATGTACTCAAAGTGATAGAAATGAAACTTGAATGACTTCGGTAAAGAAATGACATGCAAAATAATCAATTAAGGACACCAAAACATGGCTCACGTGCCTCTAAAATTGTGACCTCCATCTCAGCCGGCATCACAGTGCAGGGAAGTTTCTCTAGATATGATGGGGAAAGGAGGAGCCAAGAGTAAAGGCACATATTAAAAGGACAAACCCAATGGGCCAAAGGAAGAGTTTAAACGATGCTCTATAACCAACAAAACATCAACTCACACTCCAAGAAGATACAATCATCAACTCACTGGATCAGAACAAAAGAGAAAGCATTATGGGTTGAGAAGCTAAGCCAGGACATGAAGCATCTCTCATGCATATTATTCTAATCTCGAAGTAGAGTCAAATCTCTCTACAGTCCTAGACTGTGGCTTTCCCCTTTACAGACATACCTGGCCTATATCAAGTGGTCAGTCATATACTAGAGCACCACCTTTAACAGCAAATATCTAATTATGAACAATAGGGAGATGAATGTGAAGTGTGAGTGTACCTACACAGTGGAATATAGTTATAGAGGAAAAAAAATAACCATTAGTAAAGTTCATTGGTTTTGTTTGGCTATTTGTTTTAATACCCCTGACACCAGAGGGGTGTAAAGAAGAAAGCCATCACTCAAACAACTTGCTGTATACACCATGACTACAGGAAGATCCAGCCAACTGAGCCATCTAAGACCAAAGGGTTTTCAATGCCACTTTATCCAGATCTACATCTTTCAAGACAAAATGTATACTGGTTTAGTAGACGTCCTACGTGGACTAGGGTTCTCTATCTGTAAGACCGTGGCCCGTGCATTTCGATAGCTTCCTGCTTTACAAACTCTAACCAATTTACCAAAAGGCTACTAGCTTTGGGTCCTTTTTGTTCTTGTTTATTTATCAAATACAACTTAAGTCACCCATATATTCTTGCATGTGTGATCTTCCTCAGGAGTATGGCTGATTCACCAGCGGCTACACCCTTAGAAGAAATTGACTTTCCTTCTCAACAGCTTTTGCTGCCCAATAGCTTCTCAGTATGGATTCTTTCCAAGATGATGCTTTGACTTTTCTGCAATACCTAAGCCCATATGGTGGCTTTCAAGCCAGATTTTACTAACTAAAAGGAATTGTAGGATACAAAGTATCTTAACTAGCTGAGAGGAAATGTTTTGTCTCCTTCCACCAAAGACCCCTCTGAAAGGAATTTCCCTGAATATCACCCACCCATCTCTTCCCTGAAGCATCTCAGAGCTCTGCTGGAAACCTGAGACACCCATGGGAATTGCCAAACCTTCCAGACAGAAGCACCATCAGCACCAGGTCAGGAATGGAGACTCAACACTCAGTGTTGAGTTCAGTTAAGCTCTATCAAAAGCATCTTTGTTGAATACATTTTTTGTTATAATCTCCACTGAAATAAAAATGTCTACAGATGACTGACTAATACATTCTCTTGAGGACAAATGTTCTGAGAAGCTGTGCTTCTCCCAAGATATAAGCTCTGCTTTCTTTTCTGAGATACTACCTAGACAAGGCAGAAAAACCACCCTTCTGTACCTCTTGTTCTAGACAAGACATGAAAATCATCGCTCTTCTTCAGGGTGATGACATGTTCCTTCAGGTTATGGCATGGACCTACTTGATAGCCTCAAAAAAAAAAAGCAGGATTGCTTGGCAATCTGGTATCAGTCACCTTAATTAGTAAAACTCACTATCTAACTCCAACCCTGTTTTTTAATTCTTTGAGCCTCCCTTTGAAATACCAGCACCCTTTCTATGAACAATGCCAGGCTGAGAAAGTCTTGCTCCTTCTGACCATCTCTGAGTTGAAGATAATCCCGCTTCATTAAAATCCCCATCAGCTTCATCTGTGAAGTTATCCCAAGGAAAAAATGCTTCGGGATTTCATAATTAACATGTGGCAGCAGGTGCGATGAGTGAGGCAGGCACAATTATAATAACTTGAAGTCAATAATTCATAAATGATAATGTATTATTAATCAATTATGGGGGCCAGAACAACATTTAATGAGATTAAGCTGATTGCCAGCCCGAACTGTTGGATACACATTGATTTAATCAGAGTGCTTAATTAAACTATGTAGCTTGCCCACCAAATCATTACATCACAGCTTCCTTCAGAGGAGAGCCATTTATATTCTGTTTCTCCTTGCCTTGTGAATAAGGAATTATTACTGATTGAAAAGAAATTAAGATAAAGACGCTCGCCTTTCATAACAACCGAAGAAACTGCCATGCCATCTGGTGACATTTCTTTTCAATCATCAGGAATAAATGTCCTGTGTGTTCGTACGTAACAGAGCTCAGTTTGCTATGCAAGAATTCTTTGTGTTCTCCAAAGAGTTTGAAATCCTAATAAGCAAAGCTACACTATATCTCTAAACAAAGTAGATAGGAAGTGGCAACCCTCTAAGTTAAAGACAGATATTTCAAGCCTGAGAGAAGAGAATGAGGTCAAAAAAAAAAAAAAAAAAAAAAACGACCTAACCCGAGATTTGGGCCAGGTGCCCTCACTCCCATTTCTTTTCCAATTTCAAATACTCCCAGAGGCTTCATTTCAGTATCAGTCACTGGAACCTGCCAGGGTTATTTTTCCGTTTCCGGCAGCATCCTCGGAGGCCAAGGCTGCTTCTCTAGCTTCTGAAACCTCCGCATCGCTCGTCATTCTCAAGGATGCATAAATCCCCATCTTTCGGCATGCCTGCCAGTCCCTCCTTTCACTTGTCACGGTGCTAATGATAGGAGTTATTTATGTTGAACATCGGACAAAATGTTTTTTTGCTCAATGTTCCAGCCGGATGATCCTGCCTGGGGGTAGACAGTGACAGCTCTGTCGAAGCATCCCGGGGTAAAGTGAGACCTGCTGGTCTTTCTAATTAGGGCTTTACCCTGTCAGCTCTCTGAATAGCCACTTCTAAATGGGATGGGCATCGCTACACGCGGAGGTTGCCCTTGCCCTCTAAAACTCTGGGATGTCAAAATTCCACAGCTGCCACCTGGATGCTCAATGAGCCACAGAGAGCCAGCTGCAGGGAATGGGCTCACAGACACTCTGACGCCCTCTAAGCTGCCGCACATGAACTCTTGAAGCGATCATCTGGTGCAGGGAACAGAACACTTGTGCAAGCCAGCTTGAGGCAAGGAGGCCATCCCTCCATCATTGCCAAGGTGGCTATGGACATACATTTTAATTACCGTATTCTGGGCAGGTAATGTGCCCAGCGACTCAGCTCCTAACCTGTGGTCCTAAATCTCTCTTACACTGAGAATCCGTGAGGTGAGATCACAGCTATCGTCTCTAGGCTCCTGCTTACACAACACTGTCTAGCCAAATCACATCCTCTCTTCAACTCGGTTTGAAACAAAAACGAAACAAAAACCAGCTGTGGAAAATCACCCCAAACAAACCGAAGTTGCTGTGTCATACATGTTTACTTTTCTGCACCTCGCCAAATCTACTTTTCAAGAAGAGAGAAGTGGAACTATAGTAAATCTCAGTGTTCCATAAGCAAGACTCTGATGGTGCTGTATACAAGTGCTTTGTCTTGAGGGGGAAAGGAGACCCTTCGGTCTTAGCCACCCCTCACTCAGAGAGGAGAGTGAGCTGCATGGGTCATGAGCATTCCTTATAGAATCTTGCTCTGGGCTCCGTTGTATCATCCTAGTCTGGCTTTTGGAAAACATGGGGAACAATGATCAGAATGCTGATCTGGGACTCCTTCACTGTTTCCAATTACTCTGTACACCTTCCCTGCAGGTTAGACTTTAGAAATCTCACCTTTGAACTACGAGAATCTTCACCAGACTCAAGAAGGAAGCTCGTCCCTGCTGAAGGCATCTCAAGCATAACCCATAGAGTAGAGCAGCTTAGGTCACATCTATTGGTAGTGGCTGGTGTTGGTGCTAGGTACAGGTGACCAGACTCATCCATGAAAGATATCTCTGGGCCGGGCGGTGGTGGCGCACGCCTTTAATCCCAGCACTCGGGAGGCAGAGGCAGGCGGATCTCTGTGAGTTCGAGACCAGCCTGGTCTACAAGAGCTAGTTCCAGGACAGGCTCCAAAACCACAGAGAAACCCTGTCTCGAAAAACCAAAAAAAAAAAAAAGAAAGAAAGATATCTCTGGGTAATTCAGTCTTCTTAAAGACAAATTTTTACTCTTCTCGTGATCCATGTGGCCAAGGAAAGAGAAAAAGCTGCAAGCTCTGGGCCCTTGTGATCTTAATTGAAAAACACCAAAATATTTCTGCACTAAAGTTCTTACCATATTTGGGGAAAGGATCACAGAATCATAAGACAAAGAATATTCATTTCAGTAGGGATACTGTTATTTCCAGATAGAGAAGATATACTATTTCAAATTACAAAATTTGAAAATCATATTAACTCTCAGAGTAAATTTTGTATGTGTGTGTGTGGAAGTGGAGTATTCATGTATGTAGCGTACTTATATACAGTGATGTATGTGCACTGTGCACGACTATGTGTGAGTGTATGCATATATGTGCACATGAAAATGTACATGTATACATGTGTGTGTGTAACAGAACAACTTGAACTATAAGTTCTTGGAAACCATATACCTGATTTTATGGTGAGACAGAGTTTCTCACTAGAGCCTGGAGCCCGCAAATTTGCCTAGGCTGATTGGTCAGTAAAGTTCAGAGACCTGCCTGTGCCCACCTTTCCACAGCTGGGGTGATCAACGCATAGCACCACACCTGATATTTCCACATAGGTGTTGGGAATTGAACTTGGGTCCTCACGGTTTCATAGTATGCACTTTACTGTATAAGCTATGTCCCCAGACCCATCACAGTCAGCTCTTAAGACGGATCTTCATTTTCTATTCTCATAGAAAGAAGTAGCATAGACAGTGGAAAGATCAAAGAGGGAGAGAGGATGGCATTTTTTGTGAAAAATAAACAAAGCAGTTTAGGCAATCCTTCAAACAAAGCAATACACTGTTAAAACATTTTTCCAGAAATTCTTTTAATACACTGCTGCACATGTCTGAAAGGGTAATTCCAGCCTCAAAGCAATGTGCTAGACTTTGTTTACTTCCCATGGGAAGCCTTACCCTCTCTGAGGAGCATACAAGGGTGTAATGGGGAGGAAGGAGAGGGAGCAGGAGGAGGGGAGGGAATGGGAACTGGAATTGGTGTGTAAAATGTGAAAAGATAGTTTTTTTTAAAGAAATAAATTAATTAAAATAAAAAATAGAAAAAATAAATACCAAAGCAACATTGGTAGATGGGGGCATCAAAGCATGTTTTTGTCCTGAGAGTTTCAACAAACTTTGAAAACCTTCAGCTTCTGCTTTGAGACCTTCAAGAGCCCTGAGAAGCCTGGAGAGAAGCGTGGGTCTACAAGTAGGAGCCCCTGGAATAGCCTGGAAACCTCCCCTTCTGCCTCAAACTCACAGAACAAGAAGAAAGTAAAATGACCTTTTATGTTAATGTCCTAGGAATTCATGAGACTAAGCCAGTCCTAACATACATCTGAATTCACGATCCATATGTGGTTTTTAAAAACATGAGACGCAATGACTAGTCCAGCCCGAGACCCAGGCCACAAGAGTGATTCCACCCTTGACACTGCCTAGAGTGTCAGGACCCAGAAACTGGATGATCCAGAGACCTACTACAGAACCAAATGCAATCAGAGGGGAAAATGGCAACATGATACATAATGATATTCTGTTCTACTCATAGATAGGTGGCTAGCCCAATTGTCATCAGAGAGGCCTCACCTAGCAACTGGCAGAAGCAGATGCAGAGACCCACAGCCAAATATTAGGCTGAGCTCAGGCAATCCTGCTGAAGAGAAGGAAGAAGGATTGTAGGAGCCAGAGAGTTTAACAACATCACAAGATAAAAGCCACAGACACACCTAACCTGGACTCATAGGAGCCCACATTCTGAACTAACAACCAGAGAGCCTGCATAGGACTGACCTAGTCTCTCTACATACATGTTACAGTTGTGTAGCTTTGGTCTACTTGTGGGGAGTCCTAAGAGCGGAAGCAGGGCTGTCCTTAATGCTTTGAATAGCTTTTGGTACTGTATTCCTCTTACTGGGTTGCCTTCCCAAGTCTTAATACAAGGACAGGTACTTAATCCTACCACATGTCTGTCTATATGTCATGTTTTGTTGATATCCATGGGAGTCCTGCCCCTTTCCGAACAGAAACAGAGGAGGAGTGGACATAGGCATTTCTTCATATACTTTAAGATTGTTTTTACTTAAGTGTATGTAATTATATATAACTCTTAAACCTTTTTGTGATTGAACCACATTGGCATATTTGTCTGTGCTGATCATTATTCGTTCCTTGGCAATTTTCGTACAAGTTTATGTCTGTTTTATATCACACTTAAAATGTAGTCACACCAAGGCAGTAATGTTGCAAAAACATGGGGGAAATCTATCATATGGAGCTAACTATGGATGAATACATTTCTTAAAATGGATGGTGTATCCATGGATGAACATTGTATTCTTGTCCCTTAATCTATACCTATACATTCTACAAATTATTCCACAAGCACGAGATTAGTAACATGGGCCTTTCTATCATGAGAAAAGGGTTAATTCTGACTTCTGATTCTGAGTTTAATAGCTAAATGACCATGCACAGCTCATTAACCCTCGCTTCCCTCATCTCCTCCACGCTGCTTTCACACTGTACCAGAGAATACTTTCACTGCTATGTTAGACTGCATTGAAATTGAGTAAGAACAACTGAGGCATTTCAAGATAAATGACAGGCAAGAATTTCTCTTCTCTAACCATTTTTAGTTTCACTCTAACTTAGGCATTTTATAAAATGTAGAGAAGTATAAAAAGTAAGAGAACAGATTTGCCTGCTCTCCAGATTTAGAGGCTATTATGTCACCATGTACTCTTAAGAACCCTTTGCTGGGAAGGAGCAACTGCCTATTAGATTAGGACTTCTTCTCTGCTCCTTCTTAACTCAGGTGGACTCACCACATGCAACCTATTTCTAGCTTTAAAAAAAAAGTACAGTTTTAAAATTTTCTATGGAACAGCCATAATCAACAGTTTTATTTTTAAAAAAATAATATACTTTAGTGGCACTTGTCATGGCTGTTGCAGGGTCCCTTATGTGAGTCTTCTGGGAAATATATTCAGCGGGGTGCCATTTGATTGGTACAAAGGAGTACTCTGTGTTTGGTATGGGAACTGAAAGGCTGCTAATGACCCACCTTTTAGGGTACCTGTTGATAGATATGGAGGATACATGAGAGGTTTGGTTTAGGTTCTGAGTTGTAGAAACTCTGAAAATAAAAGCATTTAGACTATGGAGGCTGAGATTGCCCACTAGTCCCCTCCTAGCCAGTGATGAAGGAGCCATTTGGCCCCCCAAAAAAACTTGGATAATCTCGGGTGCCAGATGCTACTGATGTGTGGCACAGTTTTGAATAGTATTATTCCCCTCACCTCTACCTGGAATACAGCGACTTTTGAAGATGCTGCAACGGCATGGACATAGTCCTCTTCAGCACCACACATAGCAGCAGAGATGAAAATCAAAGCAGATAACGTCAAGGATATAGTCCCAAGGAAGAATGGAAATAGCTCGTGATGGTGACGTCAGCCCATGACTGCTTTCTGAGATCATTTGAAGCCATCCTCGGGGACCCTAAAAAGTTCAAGGAAGGAGCTAGCTCTCCAAAAGCTGGAGAGAGGGTAAAGGTACGGTTTGTAAGCAGGAACAAGAACAGCTGTAAGAATTTTATGTATTTGTTCAGTAAGTACTCTGTGCCGGGAACGCTAGTTTCTAAAGACATAATGGTGACAGCTACAGCACATACTCTGTGCTTTCACGGAGCTCAGTCACAGGAGTTATGAGGAAACTGCGACAAGGTCTTGCAATAAGGACATTACGAGGGAGGAAGCAGCATTATGTAGTGACCCAGGAAGACTTGCTGGACCAAAGTTAAGCTAATAGATGACAAGGAGAAAGCAACCATGCAAAGCTTGGGCTCAGAGGGAACAGCAAATTCAGTGGCTGGGAGAGATAATGAGACCACTGTGTTTGAGAAATAAAAAAAAAAGGGGGGCTCCAGGGGTTGTAGAGCATTGGCAAAGAGATCCAAGAGGTAAGAAAGCTAATCTTACAGGAGAAGTAAAATTTAGCTTTTACTAAAATTAGAATGGCTATTACTTTTAACCTAAGAGTTCTACATATCAGAGAAGCTTGTTATATCTAGCCTGTAGAATGTTATTCTCACATGCAGAGAACACACATATGGAGAAATACATCTTTTATTTTCTGTCTTTGGGTACTGGCCTTACTATATAGCCCTGACTAGCCTAGAACTCTCAATGTAATGCAGGCTGCCTAAAACTCATAGAAACCTGACTGCCTCTCCCTCCCAACTGTAGAACTATAAGCCTGTGCCTCCACATTCAGCCCTGTGGCTTGATGCTAAGGACCTTCATTACTGCACAGCCGAAAAGGGTGGAAGAGGGAAAGGACCAAGACCGCGGGTTTGAAATTCCGAAAATTTCCATTAAAATCTAAGCTCTGCTTCGTGTATTGGTTTGTCACTTTTTCAGAGTCTCAATTTCATCATCTGAAACTGGAGATAATAAATGTAGTTATGTTTTTGTATCCTTACTTCAAAGGGCTCCTGCATGGAAAAATTAGTCATACATTAATGCTCTGTAAACAGTTCATTACCTTAAAATATGTAAATCATTTTATCAAGTGAGCCAATTTATAGACTAGACTGTTCTGGAATTCGATGCTGATAAAATATCTTTTTTGTTTCCGGTACAATAACCACATCTAGACAACATTGGTCTCATTGTTAATTGGGCAAATTATTCAAGTAATATAAGATTTGTTTTATTTCCCTCTGAATTGGATTATATTTCAACACATATTGGCTTTATAATTATGATTCTACTGACTTCTCAGGTAATTTTCAGGACTCTGAAAAATGAATGTTTCCAATATTGAACGCATCCTTCCCTGCAACTATTTTCCTTTTTTTCCTTCTTTTATTTTTGAGATTATAATTGCATCATCTCCCCATGTCCTGTCCTTTCTTCAAATGCTGCCATATACTCCTCCCTGCTTTCTTTCAAATTCATGGTCTTTTTTTTTTTTTCATTAATTATTGGGGACGAGAGCTACCTGTTGGTTCCTGGCCACTTAGCCCCAAAATAATCATACAAAAACTGTATTGATTAAATCACTGCTTGGCCCATTAGCTCTTTATTGGCTAACTCTTACATATTAATGTAACCAATTTCTATTAATCTGTGTATGGTCATGTGGCTGTGGCTTACCAGCTAAAGTTCCGGTGTCAGTCTCTGGCGAGGCTACATGGTTTCTCTCCTCTCTGACTCTGCCTTCTTTCTCCCAGCATTTACTTTAGTTTTCCCCACCTAGCTCTTTCTGCCCTGCTTTGCTATGGGCTCAAAGCAGTCCTTTTATTAATCAATGATATTCACAGCACACAGAGGGAAATCCCACATCAATTAATTGCTACATGCATATATGAATACACATATATATTCCTAAATATAACATGCACGTTCTATATAATGCTACTTCTCTGTATGTTCTCAGGACTGAACATTCAGAATTGAGGAACCGATTTTTGCACTCCTTCCTGGGAAAATCAATTTCTCACACTCTCGGCATTATTTAGTTGTCTGTAGTTGTGTAGGAGAGAAGCCTTATAAGTGTGCCCCTGTGCACTCTGGCATGTCGATTCTGCTACCTTATTCAGGTCATGCGTAGGTTGTCACGTCTGTAAGATTTTATGGGTGTGGCTTCTGAGATTATTGGGCAACACAGTCTCAGAAAACTCCCTGACCCTCTAGCTCTAACTATCTTTAACTCCTCTTCTTCATTGTCCCCAAGTCTTGGGTGTCTGTTCTTTCTTATATATAGTTTTGACAGCATTAACCTATCCATCATCACGCCTTGCTCGCCATTCCCGTTTATCCCTGTGTAATAGTACTGGCTATCCAGGAACTCACTTTATAGGCCAGGCTGGCCTCTAACTCACAGAGATTTCTGTCTGCCTCTGCCTTCTGAATGCTGGGATTAAAGGCATGAGCCACCCCTGCCTGGTCAGTTCAAATTATTTTCTACCATATTGTCCCCAACCTTCCCTCAGAGATGAATTTGATCTTACTGTCCTGCTTCTAATATCCCAGTAAGTCAACACTGACTTTAAGTTAATCTTCCTGATGTGAAAATGAAGATCATTTACCATTTAACGCAAACTACTTTTCCCTCCTTAGTTTTGTCCTTCAATCTTCTACCACGCTATTGCCCTGATATTCTAATACTCACAGAATCATACCTAGGGCTTTCTGTTCTTGTGTGTGATGTTTTTCTGTCTCATAAAATCATGAACACATGCGCTCGTGTGCGCATGCCCTAATGCTGGCACACAACCTTCTTGAACGTAGAACTCCACTCAAGATGCAGACCAAGTGGTCTGCATTTCCATTGCTTCTTTCTTTTATTATCCCTAATAACGGCATAGCAGTGATTTATTTCTTAATCTAAGAGGCAACTATTGCTACCAAATAATATTTTATAAATATTTCTAACAACAGGCCAGTCTTGGTGATGTAGGCTTGGAACCTCAGGTGAGACAGTGATTATATGATTCACATCAGCCTAGGCAACTCAGTGAGATCCTGCCTCAGAGTTGGTTTCTAAAGAAGGCCTGGGGCTATATCTTAAGCTGGAGCCCAATACCCTTCCCAAGAATAAAATATCTATATGATATGATATCCACCAATTTATTTACCTATTGGGCTTTATAATCTTTCCCACCTCCTCCAACTAGCCTTGAGGGAAGGACAGATTCTTGATCTTTCTTTAATTGACATGACCTGACTAAAATTGGAAGCAACACAAAGCTACTCGACTGATGTAAATGCAATGAAATGTTAGCATTTGTGTTACAAGAGCTGTAGTTTATAAGTTCCCGCTTTCATGTGTGCAGATCAACCACAACGAGATGCATGAGGACAAACTGAGGATGGCTTCAGTGTGCTTCACAGATTCTCTTTTATGTAGACTCAAGGAAGAGTCAGGTAGCTCGTTAATACCTTCGGGATATCCACCTGTGGTTTTTTTTGGAAGTCCTGTTAATGAGAGTACTATGTACAATGGTTTCTTTTGGGGTGCCTTGTGTGTGTAAGTCTACCCTTGGTAAGTCTTCTCTGCTCTGTGCTTTCATTGCATTTTGTTTTCCCCCTGTTGCTGTGTACCTTGTTGTGATGGCTTGAACAAGAATGGCCCCCATACGCCCATGCCTTTGGATACTTAGTTATCAGGAAGTGGCACTATTATAAAAGGCTTAGGAGGTGTGACCTTGTTGGTGTAGAGGTGGCCTTGCTGGAGGAAGTGTATCACTGGGGAAGGCTTTGAGGTTTTAAGAGCCCTTGTCAGATCTCTCCCCCTCTGCCTACAGACCAGGATGTAGCTCTCAACTACTGCTACAGAACCCGCTTGCATGCTGCATGCTCCCCATCAAGATGGTAACAGACTAGACCTTTGAAACCATAAGCAAGTCCCCAACTAAATGCTTTCTATTAGAGACTTGCCTTGGTCATGGTGGCAGAACAGTGACTAAGACCTATTTATATGACTCTCTCTCTCTCTCTCTCTCTCTCTCTCTCTCTCTCTCTCTCTCTCTCTCTCTCGTGAGCCCCTTAATCACAAGGGATGGGATAATATTATCTTTATATCCCTACTGTCTACCACGATCCCAAGGCAGGAAATGGGTACAGCTTGGGTTCTCTAATTCTAACCTGCTTTCCTATTTCCAAAGAGACACAGCAGAGCAGTATGTTCCGATAATGACTCTGTGCTCGAGCAAAGCAACGCCAGATGCAGCACATTCTATGGAGGATGAAAGGAGAAGGCTTAAGAAGGAGGCCAGAGGTGGGAGGTCTAGCATCGCCTCTACTGCCCCGTTGGTAGACTCCCCAAAGTGGACCACTTCCACACTGTAAAATCCAGGGATTACACAGGATCACTTGGTTGCCCCTGCCTTTGGAAGGTTTCCAAAAAAAACCTTTTTGAAATTTCCAGGATTAGAGGCTTTTCACTTGACTTGAGTTTCTGTTTTATACTGCCACTGTTGTCACTGCAGTTCTCTCTAACAGAAAGCTCTGTCCTCCACACCTGATGACGCATCTCAAAACAGACAAAGGCCAGAGAGGACGGGAAATGATTTGCCAAGGAGCCAAAAGGGGAATTCTGTAACTGTGTATTTTTCCACTCTGTTCTAATTTAAAACCACTTACGAGTGACAACTCCCAACCCCAGGCAGGTGCCTTGTGGTAGCTCATTACACCCTTGGGACCTCATGTAAATCTCTCTCTTTTTTTTTTCCTCCCTGAGAACAGCTATTGTCTTCCAAGGAAAAGCTTTTAGCATAATGGCAGGCTGAATAGAACATTGCTTCTGTAAGAACAATTTTAGAAGAAGAAAAAGAGAAAGGTATTCTTTAACAACTACAAGTGCAGCCTCCTTAGCTCCCTCCACCTTGACTCCCTGGAAAGAGCAGCATGCTAACCGTGGGAGACCCAGGCAGTAGAGTGAGATTATCTCACCTCCAGAGACATAGAAAGGTTACACTCTGCTCTTTTAGCTATAATAAGTGCAGGGTGGAGGTGCCTCAGTTGCAAAAATAGCATAGCCACCCCCTCATGTACCTTTGTTGTTTCCTGGCTTCTCACCATCCAGTCAGCCAATAGCAACTCGGCTGGAGAATAGGACCTGCTCACAAGAGGATAACATGCCCTTTCCAGAAAAGGTCCTTAGAGCAATTATCACCTCTCATACTAACTACTCTTACAGTTGAGAGAATGCGAGACAAGACTATGTTCACATATACATGTGTACAGATATTCATATATATGTATGCATGCTGGTATATGTATCTATGTCCAATTTGGTCAGAAAGTTTCTGAAAAAAGTGAAGCATCCATTGCAGAAATGCAACTCTAAAGAAAGAAATAGGTCTCAGTTTTCTTTGTGTGTAAATGGATCCTTCAGAATATGACAATATAAAAAGAAAGTAGAAAGGTTAACAAAATGCTGGAGGGCTGTACAAAGTAGTGTGCTTTGATCATACACATTTCTGGGGCGATTTCTCCTGAAACAGAGAGAAAGGGATGAGATGATGGAGAATATGGAACGGTGACCTGGAGTCTCCTTTCCAAGTAATCACTTCCCACTCTCCTGGGAGAAGACTGTTATAAGAGTTTACTGAGCAGTCATCTGCAAAGCAGAGATAAAGACAAGGAGTATAAAAGAGATCAAAGGTCTTGAGTAAGAGTCATTACTACCTAGGGACATGGGCCTGTAAATTACAATTAGGGAGTCGGCAGACCAGAAGTTCAAGGCTGCCCTAGACAACTTAGCTAGAACAGCCACCAAAGATTTTTAGTGTTTTGTTTAAAAAGCGACAGCCCAACAAGTAGTGTGTACGTGTGCGAATTTCTTGTGTTTTCTCATTATTTCTCCTTCGTTTTGCTTTGTTTGGTCTTTTGGTTTGTCTGATTGTTTGCTTTCCAGAGAGAAAGAAGGCATGGAGTTGGGTAGGTAGGCAGATGGGGAGGTTCTGGAAAGAGTTGGGTAAGGGGACACCATGATCAGAATAAGGGACACCATGATCAAAATATATTGTATGAACATTTTTTTTCAATTAAAAAAAAGTGATATGGTGGACTTCAGAGTAAGATGATGGCCAAGAACCATGTTGGAAAGAGTCATAGTTGGAAATGGTCATAGTTAGGGAGGTCAATCAGTTGCCTCTTCAGTTCCCAGAATACACTAGGTCAATGACTCAGTAAACTTCCTCTGCCATCAGTAAACTTCCTCTGCCATCAGACCCACTGATTTTATCACCTAACTGGATTTCTTGCTGCGGCTACAATCAAGGCAGCTGCAGCTGTGGTGACAAAATCCAGATGACCTGGAAGTAACTGCACACTGGTAGGTGGACCTCCAGTAGAAAACGGAACAAAGCTACACTGGTGGAATTTACTGCAACCAACAGAGAACTGCAAAACTAGAAGAACTAAACAAAAGCCCTAAAAAATGTTGTGCATGCCAAACAGTCCCCTCGCTGTCAGTTCTACAGGAGGGCAGCAACCACAGATGGGAGAAACTGGCCTTGTCTGTCCTCAGCTCAGAGAACAGACTAAGTAGTTCCCCCCCACACACACACACACATACCCAAAAAAACTCCACATAAAAGTAGAGCAAGAGTTCATAAGAGAATAAGACTGGTAAAAGTCACTATCAGTATAGCCCAGACCAGGACAAGACAATGCAACAAATCCACCAAGGAAATGAAATCAACACCCAAGCCAATGACGTCATTATCCATTCAATTACAGGGATTCCCTATCCACATGACACCCTAGGTGCGTTCTCATACTTCCTAATCACTGTTCCACTGAAAAGGACAGATATGTGTGAGAGTCATGAAGATCTGCCAGGATCTTGCCTCTAGGGGCTTAAGTCTCAGATACCAAACCATGAGTCTCCTCTTAGGAGCATTATAGGAAAACATCATCCTCAGTTCTCCAAGCAGAAATAAAATATATAGCCGGTAAATCTGGTGAGTTCTAAACTTTCAGCAAGCCCATTCCAGGAAAATAACTTTTTAAAAGAGAAAAATACTTTTGAAAAATAAATCAAACCAAATAAATGCTTCTGGGAGACTCTAGGGAGTCTACACCCAAGGAAGAAGTAAAAGTAACCAATAAATCATCCTTAGAAATGATCAGTTGTGGGCATTTACAAGAAACGGCCAAGGGAACCAGCCTTGAGGAAGGAGGTTTTCATTGGGCCCCATAGTCACACTGATATTCTTAGGGTTTCTGAAAGAAAACTCAAGTGATAATCCTACAGAGCTGAAAGAAACCCCTCCACTGCACAAACCCCTCCTCCTGAAAGGTGAGTGGCAGCCATTGAACCAGAACCATGTTGCATCTGGGCTAAGCAACCCGCACCTGACGGAAGACAGCCCATGCTCTCCCGGGGAAGAAACAAGTGAGATAATTTAAGCTCACCTGGAGGGAGGCCTGGAGGCAAAGAACCCCGAGCCTCTGGCTCATTTGCTGTGTTCGAAATCAATACATTGCCTTCCATGGTTCACAGGAAGTTAAGTGGTTTTACTTCTGGATTACAGGCATGGTTAATTGCACTTTGGAGTAGATGCTGTTTACATTGTGTGGGATTGCTCTTATTTTACAGACCCGGAGATGGCATTTGTGCACCGCAAATGTGCTTACAGCCATGTGCAGATGGACAGCACTAACTGAATCCAGTACATTAAATATAATGATGATGCTAATCAGACTAATGAAGTTAGGAGGGAGATATGTTGGGGAGACCCCCTCCCCCTCCAGGAGAAACTGGAAGGGGACTGGAAGGTGGATATAATAAAGATACATTGTATGCAAGCATAAATGTTTCAAACAATAAAAAATATAACAAAAAATTTAATTATATGGCTGGCTGAGTTTGTAGACCCCCACAGACTCTACAGTCTCTATAGTGTGAGCTCTGTTGTGGGATGTGAAGGGTCTAAGGAAAGAACACAATCTATACCTTTTGCTCCTGTGCCCGGAACAGCGATGTAAGGAAGAGGAAAAGTAAATAAAATTCATTGTAAGCAGCAAGAGAGCAGGATATCTGGGGTTTCTTTACTATGAGTTGCCACAACAACTACTCTAAGTTCCTATTAAGTTACACACAAAGTACAAAGGGAAGACCCTGCTCAGAGAGTGAAGCCAGAATACTAATGCACAAAGCATGAGGAAGGAGTCAACAAGCTGGCTTTGTTTGTAGACTTCAGAGTCAAAATACCAAGGTTGGAAATCTGACACCGCCATTGGTCAAGGTACTGAACCTCCCTGAGTTGCACTTATCTTGCCTGTAGAATGGGATTTGCTGAAATTAATCCTTGAATGAAAGATAACAATCAGCCACTATGCTGACTCATTTTATGTTAACTGGACACAAGCTACAGTTAACTGAGAATAGAGAACCGCAATTAATAAAATATCTCCATAAGATGGCCCATAGGCAAGTCTGTAAGGTACTTGTTTGGATTAATGATGGATGTGGGAGGACCCAGCCCACAGGGGGTGATACCACCCCTGGCCTAGAGGTCCTGAGTTTATAAGAAAGTAGAATGAGCAAGTCATGAGGAGCCAGCCACTGAACAGCAGTCCTCCATGGCCTCTGCATTGCTCCCAGGTTTCTGCCCTGAGTTCCCGCTCGAGCATCCCTTAATGATGAACCATGATGTGGAATGGGCTGTAAGCTGAAATAAACCCTTTCCTCCCCCAAACTGCTTCTGATCAAGGTGTTTTATCAATGAAATAGAAACCCTAACTAAGATAGTCATATAACACACGCAATTCAGGGTGGGGGTTGTTTGTTGTGTTTGTTGTTTCTTTGTTTGCTGGTTGGTTTTTCTGTGAGTGAATGGGCAAAATGGGCTGGAATTCTTCTTGGAGGATCTGGAAAAATAAAATGATAATAGAGAAAAGTACCAGCCTTGCCTACATTTTAATTAACCTTGGATCATCTAGAATCAGATACACAATTTGCAAAACACACTGCAAAATGTCAATCCAGGGACCCTTATCAAAACTTGTTTATTTATTTATTTATTTACTATGGAGGCCCTGAACTTTTAAGTTTTTAATAGACACATAACATGTGCATATTTATGAGAAAGTGTGAGACTTCAGTATATTTACAATGAGCCATGATCTAAAAAAAATTTTTTTTTGATGTCTAAAGCACCTCAAACATTTAGCATGTCTTTAGGGCTGAAATATCAATACCCTCTCTACTGGCTACTTTCAACTATGACAATGAATCGCTAACAGCTGTGGTTATCTCTGAGCCATGGAACATTAGAACACTGCTTGAGTCTGTGTTAGTTTGTTTCTCCATTGCTCTCAGGAAACATTAAATGAAACTAAACTGGGAGTGAAGGGTTTACTTGGTCTACTGTTCTATGTCACAGTCCATCACTGAAGAAGCAGGCCAGGAACTCATACAGAGCAGGAACTAGAGGCAGGAATTGAAGCAGAGACCACAGAAGAATGTGTCTTAGTTGCTTGCTCCCCTTGGCTTGCTCAGTTTACTCTCTCATACAATCCAAGATCATCTGGGGATTGTTCACAATGGAAAGGGTCCTCCCATCCATCATGAACCAGTTAATGCCACCACTGTCCTCAGGCCAATTTTATGGAAGCAAATGAGGTTCCCTCTTGTCACCTGACTATGGTTTGGGTTGAGCTAACTAAAAGAATTACCAGCAGAGATTCTGAGTCTGTGAACTGCATTTTTAGCTTCCACACATAAATGAGATTATATGGTATTTGTCCTTCTGTGCCTGACTTGACTGACTGACAGTCAAGGCCTCAAATTTCCTTCCATGCTATCACAAATACCTGATAGAAACTATTCTTTTTAAGAATTTCAAGATGGTAAAGGTGGAGGATAGGCATCAAACAAAGTCATGGCTATTCTAAGCAGAAAAACATGTGAAAAAATACATTTATGTATTCATTTGTTTGTTTTACATCCCAACCCCAATTTTCCCTCTCCTCCTATTCCCTCCTCTCCTCCTCCCCTCTGCCTGCTCCCCCCCTCACCTACTCCTCCATTTCTCTTCAGAAAAGGGCAGATCTCCTGTGGATATTGACAAAACATAGCATATCAAGTTGAAGTAAGACTAAACACCTACCCATGTATGAAAGCCGGGCAAAGCAACCCAGTATGAACAATAGGGTATCAAAAGCCTGAAAAGGAGTCAGAGACAGTCCCTGCTCCCACAGTTGGGAGTCTCACAAGAAGACCAAGCTACACAGCTGTCACATATATGGTGAGAGCCTGGGTCAGTCCCATGCAGGCTTCTTGGTTGTCAGTTTAGTCTCTGTGAGCCCCTGTGTTCTTAGGTTAGTTGATTCTGTGGATCAGCTTCCGGTGTCCTCGACCCCTCTAACTCCTACCATTCCTTCTTCCCTCTTTTCAGCAGGCTTCCCCAAGCTCGGCCTAATGTCTGATTGTGTGTCTTCTACTTTGGTTCTACCAGTTGCTGGATGAAGACTGCAGATGGCAACATGAGGAACCAGGTGGGGTGGGGTGGGGTGAGAGTACTGAAAGAGTCAACTGGAAAGGGGGGGCATGTCAAGGTCAGATAAAAACCTGCGGCAAGGGAAACTCCCACGAATCTACAAGGATGACCCCAGCTAATATTCCTAGCAATTGAGAGTATGTAGCCTGAACTGGTCATCTCCTGCGACCAGGCAAGACTACCAGAGGAGAAACTGAGGAACCAAACCAGCCACATAACTTTCAACATACAGTCTGTCCTGCCTATGGGACATCCTGTGGGGATAAGGATGGTGTACAGTGAACAACCAATGACAGGTACAGTCTGAGACCCGTGCCTTGAGAGTGAGCCTATCCCTAACACTGTCTGGAGTGCCAGGACCCAGAGTCTGAATGGCCCAGAGACCTTTGATAGAAAATATGCATTTTAACTAACCACATAAATAGCAAGAAAAAAATCACTCTTATTTGACCAGATGATTGTACATCCCTAAAATCCAAACTCTAAGAAATAGGCCAATGATGTGGGAGTGTCATATATCAATCTGTTGATTTCATTGGTTAAGCAATAAAGGAACTCCTTGGCCCTGATAGGTTAAAAGATAGGTGGGAAGAGTAAACAGGAGGAAGAGGAAGTGAGGTCAGACTCTGCTCTGCTCCCGGAGAGACCGGACAGCTCTGCTCTCTGGAGCAGAGACACCATGATGGACGGAGGCTAGAATCTTCCCAGTAAGCGCACCTTGGGGTGCTTACACAGATGACTAGAAATGGGCTAAATTAATATGTGAGAATTAGCCTAGAAGAGGCTAGATAGAAATGGGTCAAGCAGTTAAATGAATACAGTTTGTGTGTTGTTATTTCGGGCATGAGCTAGCCAAGCGGCCGGAGTGTTGGGGACGCAGCTCCGCCGCTCCTATTTCAACAGCCAATAGAAGAAAAAGAGGATAAAGAGGAATAAGAGGATAAGAGGAAGAGGAGGAAGAACGATGAAGAAGAAGGAGGATCAGAAGAGGAGGAGGAAAGATGAAGAAGGAGAAGCAGGAGGAGAAGGAAAAGGAGGAGGAGGAGGAGGGGGAGAAGAAGAAGAAGAAGAAGAAGAAGAAGAAGAAGAAGAAGAAGAAGAAGAAGAAGAAGAAGAAGAAGAAGAAGAAGAAGAAGAAGACAACGACGACGACTAATTATAAGGGCTGATTTCTACATGCTATTTATACGATTAACCAAAATATTTTTCATGTATCTTGTATGTTCCCCTCCTAAGAAACAGAAGTTGTAAAACATAGACTTATAGATATCTACTTTCTAAAATAAGTAATTACCCAGTGAAGATTGCCCTGGATTACTACTTCCAACTCCCAGGCTCTGCTCATCAGCCAAGTAAAGGGTTCTGTGGCTGCTAAGAAATTGCTCTTAAATGCATAAAGCACATAAGAGGGTTGTTTTTAAAAATCCCTTACTATTCATTAAAGCATTTTAGGGCCTTGTTAATTCAGATGGGACAATCAGTTGTTGATTAGCCAGGTTGTTAAGCGTCCACTGTCAGACGCTGATGGGATGTGAGAAATTACGTTTTGTATCTACCCAAGAGTCACCTGAACACCATTAGCACTTCATCGGGTAAGACGGGATTTTCTGGGGATAAATTAGCTTGGCTTTTATTCTCCAGTCCTTTCTTTCATCTTCCAAATTTCCTTGCATTGCAAATCATTCCTCATTCTCTTTTGTTTCTCTTGCCTCGGTGAGACATGAAGCTCATTGGTAAAAAGTCAGTGGCACATATATTTGGGACTCTAGTATTAAGGGGCACCGTGGATCTGTATTTGGGGGGTGTCTGTGTCAACCATATATCTGAAAGGCTACATAAGTATTCACATGTGAATTGATGTCAATGTTCCTACTGCGCTCTTGATTTGGTTTTGCTTTGATGTCAAGGTTTTTTGCTATATCCTCTTAACATCCTCAGACATTCAGATACAGGTACTCGGGTTACCAAGAGAATTCATCAACCAGGGCTCAAAGATTCTGTTTCCTTCCTTCCCATACTGACTGGCTGAGAGTCACAGTGCAACAGCGAAAATGGAGACAGTAGAGCCTGGATTAGAGATTGGAAAATGTGATTCAGGGGCCTGGTTCTGTCTTCAAAGAGGAAGTCACCGTGCCTGGTGATTTGCTCTGTATTCTAGCAGGTCATTTCCTATCCCAGACAGTTAACAATTCATTTTCCCCATCCTTTCACAACAGAATGACATCAGCATTTACTCTTTGTGTCAAATCAAGAAGACTCAGTGATGTATTTCTATCAAGACAGACAAGTCTGCAGTCTAAAACAGAAGGAGCATTACCAAGACTTCAGAGGGGCCTCTCAGCCCAGCTTTCAAGAAGAGGATCATAATTCTACTCACGGAACTGCTCCAGATGCTTGGCACTGTTAGATTCAGGAAAGGCAGTGATAGTCACCAACGGACATGGATTCCCTCCCAGCGTCTGGCAGAGACTAGCTTGCCGGAAGTAGACTTGCCTGGGATCAATGCTTCTCTCCAGAATTTGAAGGTGAGTCTAGAACAGAAACAAAACAAGCATGCATAGCATTAACACTTACCCAACAGCTCAAACAGGAAAGTATCTTACACTCACTGAATCTTGCAGTTTTTTAAAGTATTTATGCCAACCCAATCTTCCTGATGTATGTAGAGTGATGAGAGGCTGTTGTTAGTTTGCTGAGGCTGAACAGACAGCGTTGTCCTGACGTGTATCTGCATAATGGATTCATTTGCAAATTACTCTGTAAGAAAGTAAGGACATAAAATCTTCTTCCCATCACCACAGCATAGTTACCATAAAGACTGAGAATACCCAGAACATGGGAGATCGTGAAACCATGAGTCCTGGAAGCATAGAATATAGCTAGTCCAGGCACTAAGAGAAAGCTATGAGCATCTCAAAAGAAAACAAAAAATAATTTACCTATGGGATGCTAAGATAACAGAAAACTGGCTAATAACAAATAACTAGTGGAAAGCACAACATTACACACACAAAAAAAAAAATGAAACAAGGACACCTAGTTAACAACCTTGAAGTTAACAGCTTCTGATATTTTCACTCACCAAAACAAAAGTACTGGTTATAAACATGCTAGAGATGCCTTGTGGCCCCCATCTAGTTACAGTGACCTCAACAACCAGAGAGAGAACAGGACATTGGTGGGCAAACATAATCCAGCTTAAGATACAAAGTTTTAACTGCAATCAGCTAGGTGTCAACAGAGAGAAGAAACAAACTACTTTTTCCCTTAATGACTGAGCCTGCTAGGCAAATCTCACACACACACACACACACACACACACACACACACACACACACACACACACACCAGGACTCATGGCTTCCCCAGGCTGATTCAGTGCCTACAAACTCATCATGGTTTTTCTGGCCATGCTGTTCCATCACAAACAGTGAGAGGATCAGAGAAAGCTGCTCTGGGAAGTCCAAGGACCTCAATCAAGTCCTCTCCATACTTTCTGACCACTTGCCTTGTTTGCATTCTTTCCAATAGATTAAGTTTTTCTTGGTGAACCCTGACCTCATGTCTAGTGTTTTTGCTTATTATTCTAAACCAGATAGCACTGCCCTTCTTGGGACACAGTCACACTTGGACCTGTAATTGAGTCTGTTTTTAAAGTGTGTGTTTTACTGTGGGTACCTGTCAGTATGTGTATCTACATGCACACACAAATTTCTTGGCTTATGTTTTCTTTCTGTACAACTAGATGCCAGAAGAAATGAATCACTGCTTAGAGATTGATAGTCAAAATGATTTTAATCCAATTGCCCTGCATCTGTCAAGTTTCTGATCATGAGTGGCTAAACAAGGGTTAAACCAACACAACTATTGAAAAACTGGTTTCTAAATAATAATATGACTTTTATAAAAATGAAAGCAAAACAGATACACAAAAGAGGGGTAAATCAAAACAAAATAGCAATTTTTTTCAGTGCACACACACCCACATAGCAATATTTGATTCCTAAAAATAAAAAGCATTAAGCATCAATCAGGAAAAAAAGCATCAAACAGGAAAGCCAAGTGAGAAATAGGTGCTTGGGTCATACTGTGTTCAAACTCTGACTATGGCTTTGTAGAGACTTAAATAAATACTTAGCCTTCTCATGACTCAGTTTTTTATCTTTGAAGTATGTACTAAAATAATATTCCCTACTCCATGCAGTGGTTGCTAAACTTCAGGAATTAAAAAAAAAAGTGTCAGAAAAGCATATGTGGCCAAGTGGCACAAGCTTATAGTCCCAGCACGTTGGGAGGCTAACAATTTCAAGACCTGCCTGGTCTACAGAGTTCAAAGTCAGCCTGGGGAATGCAACACGACTCTATCTCAAAATAAAAAATTTTGAAAAGGATTTTTTTTTGAGATTCTAATATAATTAAATCATTCCCCCCACACTTCCCTTTCCTCCTTCCAAACCCTCCCATATACCCCTTTTTGCTCTTTTTCAAATTCATGACCTCTTTTTTCAATAACTGTCATTATGGACCTGTAGTAAGATAAATAGATCAACAGACAGACAGACAGACAGACAACTGATAGCTAGAGATAGATAGATAGATAGATAGATAGATAGATAGATAGATAGATAGATAGATAGATGGATGGATGGATGGATGGATGGATGGATGGATGGATGGATGGATGGATGGATGGATGAGACGAGACTGTTAGGAGATACATTCTCACAAAAAAACCTTTCTGACCCTCTCTGGTTTTTACAATCTTCCCACCCCTTCTTCCCACAATGATCCCTGTTCCTTAGGTGTGGGAGCTGTTTTATAGATGAGTAATTTGGGATTTGAGCCCACAACTCTGAATTTTGGTTTGTTGTGGTTTCTTTAATGGTCTCTGTCTGTTTCAAAAAGAAATTTACTTGGTATGAAAACTACAGTTGTTGGGCTAGACCCTGGAGAAGAGTGTGCAGGACCTGGCTGGGGAGAGAGGTGGGATGAAGTGGGTTTTGTTTTTTAATGTTTTATATTTTTGCCTAAGGCGGTGGCTCAGAGGTAGAATGCTTGCCTAGCATGTGCAATTCCCTGGACTCAATTCCTAGTGCTGAACATAAAAAGTAATGACCTAAAATAAAATGAAAAATAAAAACAAGGTCTGGAGAGATGGTTTCATGGTTAAGAGGGTATACTGCTATTGCAGAAGACACAAGTTCTATTCTAGCACCCATGGAAAAGGCTTCACAGGTCTAACACTCCCTTCTGCACCCCCATGGGCAACTGCTCTCATGTGTACAATGCCCTGTATAGACACATGTGCATATATAACATTGCTTAATTGTCATGAAGGAACACTCAATGTGATCTGCTATTGTTGGTGAAACAATATTAACTTCAACCACGTTATCTTTAATAACTAAACCTGAAGCACTGGTGGTATGTAAACACTCAAAATTTGGGGAAACGACTCAAAATAATGTTCATGCTGCACATAAAAACAAAAGATAGGCTACAGCGAACCGCAGAAATCAACAGCTACTCCAATGACAGCCATAACCAAATATGTTGCAAGTAAAAATGGGCTAAATCAGTCTTATTAAATGACAGGAACATTCAGATTACTGTTTTTAACATCCTAACGCATGTTGTGTACAAGAGGTGTTTTGGAAAGCAGCTCTGTATATATGAGAAACACTCCTAAATTATCTCTTTATTTTGTTTGCCCGTACTCTAACATTTTAAGGGAGAAATATTGGATCTAAGAGGAGACGTAAACATAAATTAGAGTAGGCAAGGCAACAGTAATATATGACAAAGTCATATTCCAGATCAAGTGCATTAAATGGGATTTTAAAATCTTATTTTGATAAAGGGCACAATTCACAACGAACATATAAAACTCATAAATCTTAAGAATCAAATAACATAGCTTTGAAATATATAACACGAAACAGCAGAAAAAGAAAAATGATACTAGCAGTGAGTGGGAAATGGTAAAACTGCTTCACAGCTTTGGGTAAACACAAGTGGCACAAACCACTGAACAGTGTTGCCGCTACATGGTTGTCTTAACGGGGAACATGGTTTAGTTAATTATTCTCAAACATCCATGAAATTGGAATATCAATTAGTCATATATGAGGTTATTAAAATTCACTACATTTCAACAAAAAGGAAAATGACATAAACCACATTTCCTGATCATTATTAAGAGAAATTAGAACTAAGTTAAAAATGGTTTGAAAATAGCAAAAAAAAAAAAAAATGGAACAACTGATTGGGAAATAGAAAAACATTTTCCTAAGAGAAGCTTGATGTGGGGTGTCCTTCTGTATATGTGTTGCTTTTATTGGATAATGAATAATTGTCATTATTATTGGATAATTGGCCAGTGGCTTAGTAGAGTAAAGCCAGGCAGGAAATCTGAACAGAGATTTAGAGAGAGAGAGAGAGTAGGCAGAGTCAGACAGATGCCATGTAGCTGCCAGAGGAGAAGAACCTGGAATCTTTTCAGGTAAGTGATAGCCTCATGGCAATACACAGATGATTAGAAATGAGTTAATTCAAGATGTAAGAGCTAGCTAGAAAGACACCTTAATCATTGGCCAAACAGTGTTGTAATTAATATAGTTTCTGTGTGATTATCCAGGTCTGGATAGCTGGAAAATGAATGAGCAGCCTCTGCCTACAAAATGGCATCCATACATTTGGGCCTAACCCGTGTGGCCAGCCACACACTCTGGTCCCAGTGCTTGTATGCCCACTCAGGATTAGGAAGAAAGTAGCTGAGAGCATGCCTGCTGCTCAGCACCGCTACCTGGGAAAGCAACTGGATGGGTCTGCAAGGCATGCACAGGCAGGAAAACAAGATGGATTCCTGCTGCCATACAGAGAGGCATTTCCAGGCCACGCAGTATGCTGCATGGCGGATTTAGCTTTTACTCAGATAAAAAGGGTTTATCTGCTTCATGGTGCTTCCCAGAGTTGAGGTGGTGAGCACAACTCCCATTGAGCACTCCCAGAGCTGGTGGTAAATGTACCTCCACCATATTGAAAGGCCAAGAGAGGTGGAGCCAATATATCCAGGGCTGCTACAACCACACTGCTTACCATTTTAAAATGCTTCTTGTCAGAAAAGGATTTCAGACACACAATAGGACAGATTCAGTCACAAAAGGCTTTTAAATGAGACATAATGTGTTTAAAAATGTACATAGGTTTGGGAGAGAAAGGCGTAAGAGTATAGACAGTTATAAAAAGAAGTAAAGTCTTTAAGGAGACAGTAAAAGTAATATAAATGAGTACAGACAGTCATAGATTAAAGGAGTAAAGGAAAATAAGCCAAGTAAAGATGGGAAATACACAGAGAGTCTAGATTATGTCTGCTTTTGGCAGCACCAAATACTTCAGAGAGGTAGAAGGGCATTAAAGAAACATGTTATAAAATTTGCCTTCAATGTGGCAAGGCTAGCCATTTAAGTAAGAAACTGCTCTTGCATGGACTACTTGATGGCATGCTGTTTGAACTGGTTATGCAGGACCCACAAAAAAGTGACTGCTGAACTTTCCAAAAAGTGGGATGGTCCTTGGGGGTTTCTGCTTCATGAAAGGAACTGCCAGACATTCTGCAGGACACAGAACAAAGTGACTGACAAACTTTGCTATACAAGGCATAAGAAATCTTCAAATTTCGTGCTTCACTGAAAAATTTGCCAGATACTATGGGCCTGTAGGCTGAAGATGGTTGCCCCAATGTTACAGAAGAACTTTGGGTGTCTGTCCAGGCAGCAAGATGTCTCTGTCAATTATAGAACTTTGGAAGTTGCTTATAATGAACTTCCTGTTTACTTAGGTAATAATATATCCTTCTGAAGTCTTTGAAGAGTTGAAGAGAGATAGTTATAGTTTTTCTTAGTTATGATAAAGGATAAATTAGATTTAAAACTTTAGACTCACAAAGATAGGATAAATGATTGAGTATTTTCCTTAATTTTCCAAATGTAAATGGACAAAATATTGTAATTATAATTCTTGCTTGATAACTGTTTTGTATATGTAATTTTACTGTGTTAAAGTTAAAAACCTTCCTTTTTATTTAGACAGAAAAGGACAGATGATATAGGATGCCCTTCTATATATGTGTTGCTTTTATTGGCTAATGTAGAAAACTGTTTTGGCCAATGGCTTAGCTGATTAAAGCCAGGCAGGAAATCCAAACAGAGATATAGAGAGAGAGTAGGTAGAGTCAGACAGATGCCACGTAGCTGCTGAAAGAGAAGGACCCGGAACCTTCCTGGTAAGTCATAGCCTCATGGCAATACACAGATTAATAGGAATAGGTTAATTCAAGATGTAAAAGCTAGCTAGAAATATGTCTGAGTCATTGGCCAAACAGTGTTATAACTAATATAGTTTCTGTGTGATTATTGAGGTCTTGGCAGCCAGGAAATACAGAGCCTTATTAAGAAATTTATATTCCAAAAAGTAAACCAGTCTTAGGTTATTATTCCAAGCCCTGGTATGAGAGTTAGATGTGTCAAGATGCAGATTAATATTCAGGTATTTGCTTAGTATTTGCAAAAGCAAAGAACCTTCCCTGAAGCCTTTCCCAAAGTGCATTCAGTGGAATGCTAATAAATGCTGGACTATCCAGTGAGCTGGAGGAGGTGAGTCATTCATAGCTCAAACACAGGAAATGGTGAGTTAAACAATATGAAAATATCTTCACGACATGGAACTTCTCAGCTCCTTTACTATGTACACATGTACTGTGAGTGCCAAGAATAAAGACCAGTGGCCCTCAGCGCTTCATGAATCTATATGGTCACTAGACTCCTTTTTTCTATAAAGATTTCGGGGAGGGGCTTGCAAAATAGCTCACTGGGTAAATGTGCTTGCTGCCAAGCCTGAAGACCTGAGACCCCAAGAATCACATGATAGAAGGTGAAAACCTCCAAGTTGTTATCTGACCTCCACATGTAAGCGATAGATAGTCCATGTGAGTACATGTGTATATATACACACACACTAAATAAATAAAACATTACTGTAATTTAAATTTAAAGATTTAGGAATTTGGAGTGCTCCAGAATACACTTTGGGAAATTTTATTGTACAAAATTGTTCTGTGCATCAAACTCTATCTTTCATTTGTTTCTCACTTCATTATAGCCACAAGGGTCCTCCCTGGGATGGACTGGGATGATTGACAGTCTGTCAAGGAAAAGCAGTGATTATCTTTTTGTGTTACAACTAACTCACAGAAATCTAGTCCATGATACCAAACAACAAAATAATTAATGACATGACAGGGTTGCAGTTCAGCTCGGTGTGGGAGAACATCGGCTTGTCAAGCCTGCAGGAGACCCTGGCTTTACTAGGTGGCACTACCGGGTATCATAATGATGTATTAACAATTAAATCCAGGTTTCAAAGCTCAGGTATGGGAGGCGAGTTCAGATTCCCATTTGTCTATAGAAGTCATCAAATACAACTGCTTGTGAGGCAGAGGACAAAGACATTATCGTGCCAGGGAACTTGTCGTTCCCAGGGTGCTTCAGCTTGCTGCCCACCAGCAAACGCAGAAGTGACAGGCCTGAGCTCTGTTCATTTGTATTTCATGTGTAATTATCACTGGCATTACAACCTTCCAAATGCCTGGTATACATTCACTTAAGCTCATTCCCATAAACCCTGATTTTCCCATACCCATCTCCCACACATCTCAATCAAATATTTGTCCCTTTGGACCTATCACCTATGTGACACCTCCAGCTCCAGGGGGGGGTGGGGGGGGATTATTTTGGTTCTAGTCACAGGGGCAATGACGAATAGACAACCAATAAAAAGATTCTGTGGCTTTCCTTTTGCTCAAATGACTTCATCTCGATCTCTAGCTGAATGCTTCCACCTCGGGTCCAGAAAGGCTTTCTTAATTGGATATTGTTGGGATCCTTGATGGGAGAAGCAGGGCCCATGAATGCAAGTGCCAAGTGATGCTAATTGCAGCCCTGTGGAAGCCACAGGGGTGGCTTTCTTTGTGAAAGTGGCACTGAGTTCAAAGAAATTGCTGCCACCCCAGAGAGGCTAGCTTCTTAAAGAGAAAGGCCCGTCTGCAAGGAGATCAAGCAGATAACCTTAGCCTGCGGGCTCCGTCCTGAGCTTCTCCACAGACTCCTTGGCTTTCTCAAAGTTTCCACAAAAGCCATTCCCTGACCCTAGCAGGCTGCTCTGCTGATGGCCACTTACAAAGTGGGAAGCACTGCACTCAGGAAAATCATCTTTTCTTGTTGTGATCCCCTAAGAACTGCACTTTCCGGTGCCCTAATTTAGGGAGAAAAAAAAAAGCCCACCCCTAAGGACATGGCCTATTTTATTTTTTGCCATGCTTACTTCACTCGGCACTTCAATACACTCAGCAGATAATCAGAAGGTCTCATCACAGAAACAAATGACATCTTTAAGTAAAAACCTAAGCTGGAGAGCACACCAGAAGTCCCAGACAAGCTTTAGCCAAGTGCCCATCTGATGAAACCAGTCGCCCTAGCTTAAAGGGACCCACCTTTATCCTGTTCCTGTGATGTTGCTGATGGGAGGGAGAGTACCTAGTGAACACCTGGCAAACACCTAGGAAACACCCTACCACCAAGAGATATCCTCACACTCTGGGAATTTACTCTAAGAACAAGGCAACATTTACCATCTAGAAAGAGAAGAGGCCTTTAATATCCCTTATCCATTAAAAAGTCAAGATAATAAGTAATCACTATGATGAGGACATCATTAGCCTTGTATTTATTTCCTTGTGCTCTTCAGTTTGATCTTTAAATATTTTCCATCCTGGTAGAGATTATGGAATGGGCAGCCAATGACTCTAACAGGGAAAATGGTTATCATAGAAACCACATCAGTGCTCGAATGGTTACCAACTAGAATTGATTACTGAGGTAGGCACTTTTAAACTTCCATCTATCAATGATCTTAAATTCATAACAACCTATATAGCAGTGGCATTTTGCTTCCATTTTACAGGTGTGAAAATTAAGTTAGGGAGAAATGTACAACTTTATACATCGTTACAAAGCAAGAAAACAGAGCCTAGAGTCATTGATGGCAATCTGACTTTTGAAAATTGCTTTTATATTGTGACTCTCAGGGTGTGTGCTTTCCTGGGAAGATGTCACAAGACACATCTACTCCCCCAGAGTAATGCATGGTATGGACAGACCAGACAAGTGATTCTTGCCCAAAACCAGCTTGGTGGACCAGTGAATTTGTTGGGGCTACTTACAGATGTATGGGTGACTCAAGGTTGGGGTACCACTGAAGAGTAACCCATCTCAGTCAGCCTTCAATTTCTTATACACCCCCAAGACCACATGCAGTAAGTGGGTGACAGAGTGAAGACGCATCTCGCGAAAGGGAATGGTGGCTCTCCATTTTGATGAGGGAACTAACAGCCTTTTTACTAGTGCATCATAACCCAGGTGGCCCGTTGTTGCTCTTACTTTCTTGCCTTGACTGTTGGCCAAGATGGTCTATAGCCACCACAGCAACTACTTCGTGACCACCTATGTCAATGTCTCACCTGGAGGGAACAGTTCCACCACAACAGCTCCAGACACCTGACTTGTTTTTTCTCTCTTTTGGCAAAATCCTGTCCTTCCAACATACCTTGGGTCCTTCATGTCCTCTATCTTGATAGCAAGACCCTACATCAATATTGGCCTTTTATTTTGGCCCATACAAATCTGGGTCTCTGCCAGTTGGTTTTATGACAACACTGATTTATAGTTTGTTGGTTGCGGCTTTGCTCTACCATGTGGAAGTCGCCATGTCCTATTTGATGTCTCTGAAACTCTTCAGTTGTCCTGAACCCTTTATAAAATGGAAGATATGTACATATGAAACTCTTCTCTTTTCTCCCTCCTGTCTCCACACTACACCTTCTTTCTCTTTCCCTCCTCTTTTTCTCATCTCTGAAGATGCCAGTAACATTTTCTTCACTAAGTATTTGTATCAGGGAAAAGAAAAGCAAAAATCTCTGCTCCACTAATCTACCCCTTACAAGCTTTGTTAAGCTCTCCCAATATAGGAATCCCACTAATGCCAACCTTCCTTATCTCTTGCCAGCCTAGGCAGATAGAAGTTCTCAATGGCCTTCCATCTCCTTACCTCCTAATCCACCCAAAACTGTCTGGGAGTCTCATCTTCAGGCAGCACCACTGCTCCATATAAACCACCCATGCTGTCATATCAGTACTTTAACCGTCAATACATTCTCATCTTGCTTCCTCTGTGGCTGGGTGATGACTGCAGACTCACTCTTTTCTCTTCCCAGAATTCTCCTGTTCTTGTCACCCCTCCTCTACTTCCGGCTTGGTTGCCCCAACTACATTTCCTGCCTGGCTTCTGGCCAATCATCATTTTATTAAAATATAAGTAACAAATCTTTACAGAGTACCAGACCATTGTCTCACAGCAGGTATGTTTCTGCTGACTATAGAAGTTTGAGAAAGTTTAATAAGAAGAAAAATGTGCCCGGAGTGGCTTCTTTCTCTTAAATGAGAATAGGATTAAAAAAAGATAATCTGTTACCTGAAAAGTGAAAAAGATAATCTCAGTTTTGGGTGTCACATTTCCAAAGAGTGATGGTCTTTGTGGTTCAGTCTAAAGGTCAGAAAAGCAAAACAGCCAGCCACTGGCTCTTACCTCTACCTCAGTCCAAAATGGGAATCATGTCTCCAGAAACCTGTGTGTGCGAGCTCTCTCCCCCATCTTATATTCCTCTCTAGTGCTGGATTAAAGGTGTGCACCACTAACACCCGGTTTCTATGGTAAACTAATGTGGCTACATGGTTTAAAGGTGCATGTCACCACTGTCTGGTCTATAAGACTGATCAATCAGTACAGTTGTTTTACTCTCTGAACATCAGGCAAGCTTTATTTATTAAAATACAAACGAAATATCACTATATATCTACATCTATCTCTTCTTCTCTATATATGTACACATCTATCATCTATAATCTATCTGTAGCTATCTTGCCTCTATCTACCTATCTATGTCTTTCTCCATCTCTTCCCTCTAAGAAGGGTTTTCTTTACTGGTGTTTTTGTCTTCCTTAAAGATAAAATTCTTTACCCCTTGATCCCAATCTGTCCTCAGTTTTCTGTAAGTTGTTAGGCATTAAATCCTGTACTCTAATTAAAGAAGCCTCTAGAAAACAAGGGGCCCAGAGGCTGGAAGTAAGATGGAAGCCTTATTCCAGTCTCTGAACCAGCTTATAGACACTCCCAAAGAGTCTATCAGAGCATCCTGAGATAAGTGCTAGACCATGTGTGATTTAAATAAATAAATAAATAAAACCTTGAGAGCATTCAGCTGAGCCATTATAGAACAACGATTTCTGATAAAATCCTTGAGTTGATGATTTAAGCTCAGCTATCAGATATATCTGTATCTTCAGAAAACTCAATGACGATATATACTTATAAAACTTATCAACTGAATTTTTAGCAACTATGGCATATAATAGCAAGCAATGACACTGAACTGATCCCAGAGCAGAAAAGTCCACTGGATTTATTCCATGCTTCTACAGTACAGCAGAAAGGCCACAGGGATTAGCATGAAAGCTCTATGTTCTGCTCCCCACTTTGCCGCTAACCCAGAGAGCAGACTTCTCAACCTCAGTTTATGCATCTATAAATGTGACAAGTGTATCAGAGAATCTCTCAAACTCCTTTAAATGTTTTATAGTCACCTCTATCAAGGGCCTCCTCAGGGTCCAAGGAAGTCTAACAAATGTGCATTTTGGGGGGCAGGAGTGTCCTAGACTCATGTCTCTTCTTCCAGTGGAAAAAGCAAACAGTTGGGCAAAAGTGCATCTCCTTCCCCAGGAGATATAGTTCATATGCAGGGCTTCACAATCAAGACAATACCAACATGGGAAGACATGCATGAATCCTGCCTGTTGTGAGTCCCCAAAGGCAGCAAGCATGTCTTGCAACAGGCATGAGCTGTTTCAGCATAGTGTGAGACGTGCATTCCTTAGACTAACTTCTTGAGCTCTCTGAGGGTGTACACAAATAATACTAGTTGTGTTTCTTCTGCAATCTGGAAAACAGTAAAAATATCTCTGCAGGCAAGACAACATATGGAAGGGGGGACAGCTGCAGTCCTTGAAGATCTTAGCCAAGTGGTTTAAGTGTGCCTGCTCCGTGAGAAGATTTTTATTTATACCAAAGCATTCTTTTTGAATGGTTGTTATCTTGTCCTTTTCTTTATTACAGCCTTAAAATGAAAATGCTCAACCTCCAGGCTAAATGCTCTATACAGGTATATACATAATATTGTGAATATGTCAGTAGGATGGTGTATTAACACACAGAATAAAAGCATTTTGTAGAAGATATTGTAGCTCGTTGTTCCAGAGGATAGTCATGAGACAGCTAGGGGAAAGTATAGTCTGCTAACTTTTGGAAATGATAGGAAAGTACATGGTCTAGGCATAAGTTTACACCAAGTTGTCTTATGAATAATTTTATAGGGGATTATGTAACTGTGAGTCTGGCTTATGCTGTACTCGATACATAAATAATCATGGCCACACTGGACAATCTAATTCTGATTCACAGACACAGAATCTCTCTCCTGCCATCTACCTCTCTTGTCTAGTAAGGAATCCTTTGCCGCACCTCTACCCACTTTGACCCTAATTCATTGCCCATCTGACAACTTCATCCCTACTTGTGAAGTTACTAGAGAAAGAGCCCCTAAAAGATGACCCCAGCTCCTACTCTCAACCAGTAGACAACTTGAGGCTTTAGAACAACACTGATCGTGACCCATCTAGGTGCTCCAACCAGGGAAGGACAGAGGACACAAAAGTCAAGGTAGTAACAACAAACATCACTGTCTTAGAAAGGCAATAACTCCCCTCTCCCTGGCTCACCCCTGAGGCCAGGATCTCTGGAATGTTCCCAGAGAAACCTCTGAAAGCCCTTTCTCTCTTGCCAGGGTAACAGTGTGGTAGGACATTACCATGAGGGTGGAGTAGGTGTAGGGATAGTGATAGGCCAGGTAGCAGGCGTCCTCATCGTGGGGAAAGGCGACAGTGAAGGTGAGGGTGTAATAGCGCTTCCCGGACGCTCCATCCACGGCAGCTGCAGATGGACGGTAGTGGTTTCTAAAGAAAGAAAGGAAGGAGCAGCATGAGGATGAGTGAAGATGAGGATGGGATGAAGATGCAGATGGGGTGGGAAGGCCCCGTGAGTTCTACCTGGCATAAACCTCCTGTGTTACATATTGACAAGTGAACAACTCTTCGATGACAAGGAGCACTCGTGGCTCCAGGCAAGTGAATCCACTGGCAGCTCAGGCATCAGTTCAGCCACACGCAAGCTTGACCCAGTATCTCCCATTTGTGATATATATATACTATGGCTTCCCTTGCTGCATCTGCAGGTGAGCGCTACCTAGTCACTGTGCTGGGAAACAGAAGATGGTGTAAACAATTCTGTTTCACCTTGTCCTATAGAGGATATCCAACCAAACTTTGGTTCCCCAGTCCTTGTCACTCTGCACAATCATGTTAGCTATAGCTGATTCCTTTCCTTTTGTTTTATTTTGCTATGTCATGTCCAAAAGCTGTATTTTGTTGCGCGTTGCCCCTCCTCTAGGCATGCTCTTCCTGCCCCTTCTTCTGTGGTATTCCATGCGTTTTGGAGGGAGTGATAAAGATATCCCATTCAGAGATGAACACAACCACCATTTATTCTTGGTGCTTTGGCCATTAATGAGTCTCTATATTAACTTTCTTCAGCTATAATTATAAGCTTCTCTGGTGAAGGTATAATATAGCGCTAAACTATGGAAATCAATCAGCATGCAGCTCACACTTTCTGTGCCTGACAAATGGATTTATAGCTATCACTACTAAACTAATGCGCGAAACAATCCCACACCAGTTTGGATTTAAAGGGGTAATTATTTTAGGGGTAAAACTTACAAAACACCAACCGTCAGGAAAGGAGTCTAGTCGCTGAAGGAAGAGCCAGAACCAAGCGAGCCCAGACTTGCCACTCTTTTCTAAAGAGAAATAGACGACGCCCCAGTGGGCTGGTCTTTCAGCGGCTATTGGCTGAAGTGCCTAAGGTGCTTCCCGCAGCACTAAACATTGAATTCCATCTCAAGAGTCACATATGTCCTCTTTTGTTACTACTATAATAAATCATTGTGCAAATGAAGAAATGAAAACTTGGAAAAACTAGTTGACTTTAAAGCAAAGAAGTGCCTGATACAGGATTTGAACTCAGATTTCTCCAGCGGCAAAGACTGTTCTTTTCACTGCACAGTAAGTTCTTACCAAAAGAAAGCCTTTGTCATCCCAAAGGTGACTCTACTTCTGAAAGCTTGAGAAGGCACATTTACCTTTGTCAGAGATGAAGGAGCAATTTCGCTACTTCAGAGAACAGAATCAAAGTAAATTGCCCCCAGAAGTGCATTCCAAGAAATGTTTTCCATACACGCTGCCAGTTACATTCGCATTTCGCCTGTTGATGTTGAGACAGCTGTACAGGCTTCCTTGAGAAATGTTATCAGCCAGGCTGCATGGTAATGCAAAATACACATAACACCAAAGACGCAAGTTCACCTTTGACGTGACATTAGCTTGTTGCCTCGTTGTGAGATTTTAGGATTTGGGGTGAGAGCGAAGGAAAAGACAAGGAAGAAAGAAATTACTATTTGTGTGTTCTTGTAAAACATAGAAACTGGCTGTTCTTTTCTGCTTTTAGCTGCCTTCTTGCTCTCCTTACCACCACTAAGCAGAAAAAGGCAGTCGTGCACGAGAAAAACTAAGAGCACACTATCATATTTCCTGTGCTGTTTGTGATGTTTCGATTTTTATAAAACTAGGGGCAGGCGCATGAGAGGTTGTCAGGCCTTCTGATGACAGCCCAGTACTTTTCTTACTTCAGCTTCTGTCTGCATGACAAGCTTGAGCCTTTAATTCCAGGAAAAAGAAGATTACCCCCCCCATAACAAATCAGGTCCAAGCGACTGTCCCATACGACATCTAAATCACACTAATGGTGTCTATTTCCCATGCACTCAGAGAGACAGTTTTAAAAGAGTACCTTTCCCCATGGTCTTATTGAGATCTTGAGATCTAATTGGGTCTGTTTTTTCAGATTTCTCCAAAGTTTTGAAGTTTCTCCAAAAGCTGAGACTGTGGTTATTAGAGAGTATGCACAGAAGCAGATGGCGCCAGAAGGCATGGGAGGCACATGTGTTCTGTCTTTATTTGCTTTCTGATTGGACTTGCAAGGGCTCTGATGAAAAAGGCACACTTTCTTTCTGTCTAGCTGAATAACAAATAGGTACTGGTCAGTTCCAACTCCTAACCAAGAGAAATGAGCCAGGGACAGTGCATTAAAGCATGAAAGAGCGTCCAATCTATAAATAATATACACGTGAGTAAGCAATTGCACACGCACACATGCGTGCACGCACACACACACACACACACACTCATGAAAACAGGTAGAAACACGATCCAATGCCTAAAATCACCAGGTTCTTTAATTATAAACAGTGGGGAGAGAATCAGCATCTTGATTTGAATATAATAAACATACATAAGAACCATTTGTAGCCATCTTATTTGGCAATGGCCTTACTGTTTCATAGGTCTGACTGTGAACTATGAAGAAGAGTAGTTGCCTGCAGCCTTACGAATTAAGGCTTTGTAGGTTGATCCCTATACACTGAAGTCACATGGCAAGTACATTCACCCAACACAAACCTAAACCCCCTCCACTCTGCTACAGAGAAAGAGGGAGCAACAAAACCTCTGTATCAGTCCTTATGTTCTTCACCACTGGAACAAGACCTAGACTCAAGGAAAGACCAGTCCCAGTGGATTGGGAAGAGAAACAGCATGAGCTGAGACCGCGATTTAAGATTCCGTGATCCCAGTGATGGAAGGGAAGAATCCAGATAGTAGTTTTGACTGTATGAAATCTTCTTACACATTTGCACATGCACACACACACACACACACACACGCACACACACACACAGGTACACATCTCTCGTATTGCCCCCTGTAGCCTAAGGATACCAACTCCCTCCCTGGCACCTTCCCAAGATGGTTGTATCCTGTTAGCACCAAAGAAACTGGACACTGAACATCAGCCTATAGAGAAGGAAATGCTGCTCTAGGAAAGTTTTGGTGCAACCTCTAGTGAGGAGTCTAGATTCTGGATGAATTTAAAGAAAATGGCAGACTTTACCTCTGGGTACTTTTCTGGTCATTACACTCTAGAGGAGGGGACAAGGCTTTCAGACAATGTTCTTTAGGGACCTTTGATGGTGTGTCTAGTAAGTTTCTACAGCAAAATTGGGCTGCCATAATTCAATTTGTTGATGGTAGAATAAAGTCAACCAATTGGTTGGTTTTGATCTCTCAGTCACAGTGGGAACATACTGAAGGATGTCTTCAAGGCAGGAACATTCAGCCTTCCCACATCAGCTGCTTCCAGTGCTGCCAGGGCATAGAAAGCCTTTGGCATCATCTTCATTTCCCCTGTTCCCTCTCTCAGCTCAAATATTTCCCCTTTGGGAATCCTTCTACAACATCCCACATAGTCCTTAGACACCCGGAGCTCCCTCAATGCTAATATCCACCGAAAGGACTGGGTTTATTCCGTTGTGTGTTGTTGTGCTTGGCATTTGCGTGTCATGCCTGAGCACGATAACTGATCATTTGAAGTTTACAGAGTAAATGGAGCTAAGATTTCCTGAGCAATAATTAACATGTCTCATCCATCTTAATGTTAGCATTACCTTTCAGGCAAAACTACCCTTTCTGGATAAATGCTTTTTATATACATTCTACAGGTGGAGACTTTGGGGCTCAGTGCTGCAAAGTATCTTGAGCAGTTCCACAGAAGCAGGACTCGGTGTGGACTTGCTCCGAAACCAAGATTCTTTCCGTCATATAATTTCCCTCTTAGAAATGAACATAGAGACCAGAGAATTTTTGTTCAGTTCAGCAAGTAAGAATATGAAGTTTTGATCTGTGTACACCAGGACTGCTACAAATTTAGAGTCTAAAACAAAGAAGGAATATCAAAGAATTCAGCAAGAGCTAGCTCCTAACTAGTTAAAGTGAGCTGTACACTATGACTCGATCATCAGCGCTTGACTCCTTTAAGATGGCTCCAGTAATCACAGCTAACAACTATTTACATGACTTGAATAGCTACAGTATTCGCTATCTTTGACTTACTGTGTTTTTTTTAATTGTGTTATTATTTTATTATTAAAGTGGCCCTTTAATCTTCAGAGCTGCTCTATGGAGGTAGATGCCATTTTTATCCTTATTTTATAGACAAAGAAGCTAAGATTGATTAAAATTGGGATAATTTGTCCAAGGTCACTGTGGTGAAGGAATGGTGGGAATGGACTCCCAAGATCAATTCTCGCTTCTCAGCATCTCTTCTGGGTGGAAAGAAAACCAAGTCCAACTATCAGCATGCTTTTAAATCAGCTGGATGCTAGATAGGTCATCCTGGGACAAAGATGATTTGGGCTACACAGACCCGGCTGCTCCACAGTTAAAAGCATCCCCTTCCCTGACCCCTTAATCCTCAGAAGGATTCGCACTTTGGTACCCATAAAGCCTTCAATGAGGCGGGAAGAAAAGTACACCGGGCAGTTACAAATTACATCCATCTCCACCGGTGCTCAGAAATAGTCTAGGAGGTTGTGTGTCACTTCAGTTCTTCTGTGAGTGTGTGAAATTAGCAAACACCAAAGCCACACTTGAATTAGGCAATCTCACAGTGACGGTGGCCCTTTCACAAGGGTGCGTCATTTGACTTAGTGGGTTCTAATGAGGCAGGGCGGTCAGAGTCGCCTGGCTTCCCTGCGACTGCGGCACCCCTAATATTCTATATAGCACCAAATCTCTCTCCTGAGATCCCTCGGAAGGATGGATGATGGCAGCGCTCTTGTATGGCATTCATCTTCATGAATGAGCTGTTCCATCTCCTCTCATGAGCGGAGATAAATGTCAGAAGAGATCAGCTGCAGTGTATTACACGGCCACTCAGCGCCGGCAAGAAGTTTCCCTCCCTCTGCCCTTCAGCACTGAGATTGCTTTAGACCAGCGCTGGGAGAGGACTGGGGAAGGCATGAAAGCCACAAGTCAGGCGGGGAAGCCGGCCACGGGGAGATAAATAAAACAAACCAACGTGTCCTTGCTTACTTTATGAGCAGCACAGAAAAAAATGAGCACACCTATTTTGTTCTTTCGTTTCAAGTCATCTTCCACCCCGCCAAATAGATTCCGTCTTGGATACGGAAGCAGAATAGAAGGAATAGAAGGGGAGATGACTGAGTTGTGCAATACAGAGGCAATATTAGAATTTCTCCTAAAATGTACTGTTTAGCTAGGTAATAAAAAAGAAATTAAAATTCCTAATGTTTAATGGGGGATTGACCTGACTAGTCTGTGCAGTCCATGTCAACCCATATATGACAAGTAATTACAACATCATCACCTTGAACTGGGGGCAGTGAACTCAAACCCTCTCCCCTGCTTTAATCAGGGAGAGATTACAGAAAGCACACTAACTTCTACATCAGCTGTTTTGTGGCACGGAGCGCATCATCAATGGCTCCAGCTCGGCTTTTGATGAGCGAGCGGGCAGCAGGGATGACCTGGCCCTCCCTCTGTCTTTTGCTTTTAGGATGCTGAAATACTTTCCCAGAAGCTATGTTGAGGGATCTGCAAATCAGCTTCTCTAAAATACCCCTCTCAGGGCAGGCACTTGCCTTTGTAATGTTTAGAAATCACAGATTGATGACATCATGACATTGCAAACACATATAACAGGAAAAGCGCAAACTGTGTTCGGATGAGCCCCAGACCTTCGGTCCTAGCTTTCTCAAGAGTGCTATGCAGAATCTGGTTAGGTGTGGAAAACTACCACATTTGTTCAAATTATTCAAAAGTGTGTTTTTCACACACACACATGCACACACACACGTGAGCACACACACACGAGTTTTGTTTATTCGTTTGTTTCCCAGACAGGGCCTCACTATGTAATCTGGGCAGGCTAGAAATTGATGAGAATCCTCCCGTATTAACCTCTAAAGCTCTGGAATTTCAGACATGGGCTACCAGTCAACCATAACTATAGTCTCAATAGTGAAGCCCATTGCAACTGTATAGTGTGTGCCGAGCTACCAATAGAAGAAAGATTGAGCAAATCTTTGTTTCATCTTGTTTTCTCATAATTTTAGCACTTCTATGTTTCTCAATGTAAGGAATAGCACAGTTAGGTGAAATCTTTAATTTTAAAGTAATTTATGAACGAATATTTATTAACTAGTGCATGGATAACTATTCCACACTGCTAGTACTTTGCTATCAAAATCATTTGGAGCTGCTTGTAATCGATAACCATTAATGGTGTAAGTCAGCCAATATACCTTTGTAACTGTTCATTGTGTCTGATCAAATGGAGGCCTCGTTCCTCCCAAGATTTTGTTGCCTTCATGCTTGCATTTAGCCACCCAGATACCACACTCATATTTCTCCTTACATTGAGCATCCTAATACTCCCTTAAAACAAGACATTCACTGGGAATCCAAGCCACAATGACAGCAGAGCCTCTGGGTTCACACCGACACAGAGAAGACAATGAATCATAAAGGTCCGGCTCTCACACTCCGGAGAGAATAAATGCAAAAGTGAAACAAAGAAAGGCTCTACAGCAGATTGATTCACAGATTGTGATGGGAGACTGGGTAGAAGACGTGGAACAGGAAACATATTTCATAATAGACAGAGGTGCTGTAATCTGTGGGTGAAGAGCGATTGCGCGTATCTGGCCTGTTGCTGCGTTGTACTGTTGGAAGCGCACTGTGGTGAAGGATTGTAAAACAAACCGCATCACAATGCAGCAGCCTTATCCGTTCGTCTCTCTTCCATCCACGAACAGAATATGAAAAATGAACCACATTATACATGCATGGTTTTCATCTTACCCCTCTGTTACTCCTTAATCACATAACAATTGTCTTGTTAATGAATCTAAAAGCTATTAACAGTGGCTTCCCTTAGGCCAGGGCTGTGCTTTCTGATATGTGTCTTCATCTTTCTCCTCCAAGGGGACACCTGCTCTCCTTGAACTTTATTCTTGCTCCCCAGTTCCAGGAGGAGCCCCCTACTGGCAAGCTCTAGTCCATTGGTTTAAAATTGCAAAACCTTGTGTTTGAGCAATCCTCATATACCAGACCCTAGCAAGTTTTATATTAAGACTTTTACATCTATTGACACTAACTGTTTTCAAAGGAAATTAAAAGATATTTCTGACACAATAAAAATTAGATTCCATATTCGTTCCCTGCAATTTTGAACTCTACAACCCTGGGGTGATTTTTAACCTAAATCTCCCTGTGCCGTAGAAGGAGTCCTAGGGGGTCCTAAGATAAGTGGGCCAGGAAGTAATTGCCATTTAGGGGAAATGGAAAAGCCAACAAAGCTGTAATATTTTGCTACGCTTCTAAAGAACATATGAAAATACTGTTTGGATCCATATTTTAATATATCAAGGACCGAGGCTGCCAACTCCTTTACTGCAGATTTTTTGTCAACTCAGCTCTGTGTGTTCCGTGTCAGTGTTATCTCTAGAGTGACTTTGCTTTTATCCAAACAGAACAACAAACCTGCTGACCTTTCCCGTCGATACCATCCCCAGAGCCCTGAAGCAGAGAGACATTAAGTGTATATACACCTTCCTAGTCTCTGATAATCATCCCAAACTCTAGATTATCTGCTGGCAGAATGTAAGGGACCTGTTGGAATATTAGAAGATGAGCCTTACTTTGGTTGAGAAAAAAGGCAGTAGGCTACTGATTTTTACGAGATCTGGCAATGAGGTTAGAAAGGCATTGTGTAAAATCTGCCTGTCCTAACATTGCTTAGCCTTTATGTATTTGAATTTATGTGCATGTAAGAAAAATGCACATGTAAATAACAAATCCATTTACTTTGTTAAGAATATGGATAATTTAAGTTTTCACCACAAATATGCTGAGTAAATTGATGAAACTCTTGCTGCTGGTTGGAGACTAAACACGAATAATGTGACCCTTTTCTCCTTTGTTTTAGACACAAAGCTATCTTGTTATGGAAGAACGCACATATGTACACTTGGCATGTGGTCATATCCCTGCACCCTTGAAAAGAAAAGCACACATGCATAGAGAGAGAGCACAGCCTCTCAGACTTCCTGTTCATTGGGTGTATTGAAAATAGATGAAGAACTAAGGTTTCAAGCACTAACTATAGCTTCAGCATGGACAACTTCTAAGACCTGGCAATAAAACTCAAAAGTTTAAACCGTCATGTGTGAAGAGAAACTAATCATTTTTCAGTAATTCCAAAATTAC
This sequence comes from Alexandromys fortis, assembly GCF_014885135.2. NCBI lineage: Eukaryota > Metazoa > Chordata > Mammalia > Rodentia > Cricetidae > Alexandromys > Alexandromys fortis. The sequence continues at coordinate 6,816,876 of NW_026067965.1, forward strand.
CGAATGGGGGTTTAATATGTACCCTTTCATCTAAAATGTCTCAAGGCAAGGTACTGACAAGCATGGCAGACAAACGGGTTGTGGATGTTTATAAGATCAACAGGAAAAAGAAAAGGCATAAAGAGAAAAATTTGAGAGCAAATGTCTGTGCAGATCAAATGAAGCCAACTGACGTACTTGTAGTAGCAAATTTCAGAGCCTGTCCGTATCCAGGCAGGTCGGCCGAGAAGAGCCTCTTTCACAGAGTACAGGGTCGGTTGCATCCCTATGAAAAAAAAAAAAAGACTTAAACCACAAGAAAAGAAAAGAAGCCCAATGATCATGACCCCCAGAGATACCTAGTTCTTGATCTCTCAAGGCTGTCCTGTGAACATTCATTATATGTGGTCAAAGAAACCTTTCAAATATAATTCAACTTAGATATGGAGCCACGGTGATTATCCCTGCGGGTCCTGAATGTAACCACAGATGTCCTTATCAGGAGGAAGCAAACTAAAGAAGAGAAGCAATGTGACCGGAGACATTCTAAGTGTGCTACTGGCTTCATAGAAGGAGGTGCCAAAGCCAAGGTGTGCAAGGAAAACAGCTGTGCAATTAGAAAAACTAAATGAATTCTCCCTTAAAATTCCCGGGAGAACAGAGCCCTGCATACACTTAAAACCCCATTTTTCAGGAAATGAGTGCAAGAGTCAAGGCACATATTTTCTTTGTTCGGAATGAGTGTTTGTTTCTAGGCAGTATGGAATAAAGACAGGGCCTGAGGTCGTATGAAGTAAAGATGGTGCCCACAGTTATTCTTCATTCAAAGCCACCCAAATACTCCAGTAAGTGAGCTTTCCCAAGTAGATCATGGGTATTTAAATCTTTCCAGAGTATTCTGAGTATGTAAAGCAGTACCCAGGTAGATTTTGAAGTGCTCCTGTCTTGCAGCAACCAGGCCAATATATTTAGTCTTGTGATATTTAAAAGATGAAAAGGAGAAATAAGCGAGAGCACCTTCCAGGCTCCAAAGTTAAAAATCTGCACCTCAGAACGCAGTGCAAAACTGTGTGCACCACTCGCATTCTATGGGAAGTGAGAAACCCTCTCCGTCCTTCCATATTTACACTGTGCCCTCCATTAGCTACTGTCCCACTGGCAGGCGAAGGTCACCAGTCCAGCCTCAAGTCTTCTGGGACTCAAAAAGGGCTCCTGACAATAATCCAAACAATCAAGAAGTGTCAACGTCCACGATATATACAGAAACCCCCGGGCTCCAATAGTTCGTACCATAGTTGAACTGGCTGTTGGGTTTCTCACAGTTGATGACGTTGAAGCGGTAAGGGACGGCAGCCTTCATGCCGCTCACCTTGAAGTAGAACCACTGCTGGTGCTGGGAGCTGTTTACGTCAGCGTTGACCAACAAGTCATACTCGAACCTGTAGAGTCAGAAGCGAGATCAAATGGTGGAGCTGCTCTTCGAAAATAAAAAAGGTGCTGTTTTTGTCTACTTTGTACACACTCTCCCATTCTTGACCCCAGATAAATGATATTTGTCTTAGGATTTCTATCGCTGTGATGAAACACAGCAAGTTGGGGAGGAAGGGGTTTATTTGGCTTACGCGGTCATTATTGTCGGCAGTCAGCTCAGGACCTGAAAGGGCAACAACCTGGAGGCAGGAGCTGATGAAGGGGTCACGGAGGAGCGGAGCTTGCTAGCTGGTTCATCATTGCTTGCTCAGCCCACTTTCTTATAGAACCCGGCACTACCCATCCAGGAATAGCACCACCCACAGTAGGCTGGGCCCTCCCCCGTCAATCAGTAATTAAGAAAATGACCCACAGTGAGAATTTATGGAGGAACTTTCTCTACTGTGGTTTCATCCTTTCAGAAAACCCCAGTTTGTCGTAAGTTGATACAAAAGCAGCCAGCACATTGTTATGTGGTAATTATGGAAGGATAGAGAGGAGAGCTAAATGATGGAGCCCCACCCACCTCTGACCCTGTGGCTGTCAGGACCCCACCAACGAGCTCACTGTGCGATGACTGAAGCATACTCCACTGGGTGGGTAAATCAGGTCCACGGGCAATTCTATGACCCTTGTTTTCTACTGTTCCCATAGTGCTGGCTCCGAAAAGCGGTCATTAAAAAATCCTTACTGAAATGTTCATTTTCTTACAATTTACTCGGTGGCTCTAACTATAACTGATTTCTTGAGGATTCTGCTCTCTGGTCAAAGGCAGATCTAGAGAGAAAGAAACTGAGCTACGGCAGCAACTTGGGCAGATTCTGGACTGAAAATGATCCAGGTAGGAGACTCTTAGGTTAGGTATTACCTCTTGGGTCCTTTGCATTTGACTTTAGAAATAAGAAATGAGGTACACAGTGTGTGATTGGTTCCCTTTCTTTAGAAACCTTTGCTTACATTTAGATATGTATAGCTCAATGCCCCCCATCATTGTAAGAAAAGTAAAATGAAACAGAAGCCATGGGACAAAGCAGAAGCTGAGTTGATAGTAGGGGAAGTGGGTTGGAAAGTTGGCGTGATTGTCTTTAGCCCAAGTAACTCAACTCGCCTCAGTCTTACGTGTCAGGCTTTGTTGCAGTTGTTCGTGTACAAAGGGAAAAACAAAAAGCAAAAGGATTGTATCATATATAACTCTCCCCTGCCCTTAAAAACTTAACTTCAAAAATGACATGTTAAATCTTAGCTACACTAAGCTCTAAGTTCGAGTCATGGTGAGCATGTGTCCCTGCGTAACAGCATGATGGCTGAGTGCTTGCCATGTGCCATGCACTAATCCATGAGTTTTATGCGGACTAATTAATTTTAACAGAGCAGCTGTTACTGCTAACCTCATTTTTCAGGCGAGAAAAATAAAAGCATGGAGTGGCTCGGCAATTCAATCCTAGGCCAGCTAGCAAGAGGTAGAGGGAGAAGGAGCCATGGTTATTTGATTGCAACCTGTAAGGCTACTATAACATTAAGTCTCATAGACTGCAGGATTTACCGAAGTTCACCCATAAAAGAAGGCCTATCTAACTAGCAAGTCTAGTTCATTCTATGGCAGAATTGTCTTACATCAAAAAAGCTTGTAAGAGGATTATTTCACCACAACTGGAAAGTGATCATCTCCTTCATGTTAGCTTTTTACCCCCATCCCTAGTCTCTCCTAGCTGTGAGGTCATTTTCTATTCATAAAATCTCATTGGTAGCTTTTGCCAGAGATGCATAGCAGGGTCCCTGGAACGAAGGATGGAACCCAAGATTGTTGCCTCCTAAAGACAGCCCTGTGGAATTAATAGTTTTCGAGAGGAGAAGGAATCGGGAATGTCATGTACCTTTCTGTGTCAACAGGTCCAGCCTTGGAATAATGGAAGCATAAATATGTACCGAGAGAGTCTCAGACACTGAAATGTGGAAGTGCTATTTAGAACGCAAATATGCTATAAATAGAAACACATGTATGCATATGGTAAACAGTTCACCTTGCTAAGTTATCAGCCAATGAGTTCCTTCATTGTCGGTTGACAAACATTTGAAAAGTGGGAGAGGAAAACTATAATTGCTAGGTAGCATTTGCCAATTTTCTTGGTAAAGATACTATCACAATACTAATATGAGGTCACTGAATGGATAAGGGCAAGAAATGGCCAAGCCCTGCTCTCCTGTGCTGACAGAAACCACACCTGCAGCTGTTCTTACTTACTCTCGCACTTGGATGGCTTTGCGAAGATTTCCTGATTCAAACTTGGAGTGGAATCTTAAGCAGTCAGAAACAGAGCCTTGTGAAGGCCTATGAGAGAAGAGAGAATTTGTTAACATGTCATATCTCTATGCTTAGACACAGTTCTATATTTCTTAAAGATAAGATGTCTTTTATAATGTTTGAAACAGAATTGTCGGCATGCTGGTTTTAGAAACAGAAGCGAATTGCCAACATGGAACACATGTATTAACCCCCATGAACAGAATTCTCCATATTTCCCATTTCATGGATGTCCAGGACCACCTACCCAGGCTCATCTAAACTGAAGACGACATTATTTACAACATCCCTGGGCTGGAGGAGCCTCTGGATATCCTCCAGTATCTTGATCCTTGAAAAGAAAATTGGAAGCAACGTAAATGTTGGTGCCCACTCTTTACCTCAGTCTTGGAAGTCATTAGAAAAACACAGAAAGAAAATCTGCTTAACACCGCCTCAGCCTTAGGATCGGGGGTACAGACAGCACTGTCCTTCTGCTTCCGCTCTTTAGGAAAGCACTAGGATACATGAGCAGCAGGTGCATGGGAAACTAATGGATTTTACTTAAGGGATTCGTAGCTTGAAGGAAGTCATCTAGAGAATCTGGGCTAGGGTACTGAAGTTCTTCTGGCTGTATGAATAAGAGATTCCTCTGCTCCGAGGGAGCTTTGAGGGAGGAATTACCACTATTGACTATCTGACTATCTGCATCCTTGAAGCTTGCATGGCTCCAGCCAGCCAGGCTTCTACTTCGTATTTATTCCACATTTGTATTCCTTGAACTCTGTTCTCTAAGTGAGGTCAGCCAGCCTTCTGTCTGAATGAAAAAAAAAAAAAAACTATCTGTGAGATTTAAATAAGAGGGATAGAAGAAGCTGAGGAGGGATTTCTTACCTCTCCTCACATTCCCAATTAATTTTGCTGACTTTGGGTAAGAGAGCGGGGAAGGTGAACTGAACCAACCCAAAGCCTGAACTGAGAACAGAGAGGTTCTGTGCAGAAGTAAGATGTGAAACAGACCACCTACGAAGTCGTAAGTATGAGGGGCCTGACCGTGGCATTCGTGTTGAGATGAGATCAGTCAAGAATTCAAGTGGGAACTGTTCTTGAACCCTACCATCAAAAGAATAATTTGCTGAAGACATGAAATTTAAATTAAACCAAGATTCTGGTCGGCACATTTGACTCTACTGGCTTCAAATATGTATACCTTCCTTTTATCAGATTTAATTTTAATCTCACTGTGCTGATCCAAAAACAATGCCATCTTTCTTGAATTCTGGTAATAATCTATCATTTAGGATTTCTGCCCTGGAGAAAACATGGGGTGTTTTTCCATCCCTTCCTCGGTGATACAGCAAAAGCACTCTCCAAACACTAGGAATGGAAATATGCTACTATTCTCCATCAGGAAGACATCAAATGCCAATTTGTAGTAAATACAAAAGAGATCTCAAGCAATCAGCTCCTTGTTTTTCTGAAAAGCTTCCTCGTAAGAAAGGTTCCAGTATGTAGAGAGGCTAGATGATATTCCCCGCTGTGATAGCTTGGATATGATTCAAGGGTTTATATTAGAATAATCCAGAAATACATGCCTACCACTACCCCACACTTGCTCTATCTATGCTCCAGTTTAGAGGCAAGATTATGTGTCTCCAAAGGGCTTTAAGGTACTCCAGGCTAATGCTTACTTTCCAACAGTTGGAAGATACTTTAAAGAGAAAAATCTATGGCTTCCGAGTCAGTAACACCCTCACCTCTGTATTCCCCTTTTGCGATCCAGCATGGGCTGAGCAGTGGGAGGTGGACAGTGACCCCAGAAATCAGGAAATGCCATCGTCTCAAATCCCACAGCTGATCTGGTCCTCACAGCATTTGCCATGTAAAGATGCGGATCATGGAAAGGTATGTGCTTGGGATGTGTGTGCAGAAGCTTCTCGGCCACTTCACTGATTTCTTCTGACTTAGTGGAGTTGGAAAATGAGGAACTTATCCTTGGGCAGGAAATTGATTCTATGTCCCAAGCAGCCTCTTCTAGGGAAGCTTGGACGTCAGAGGTATCGTGACCAACAGACACTATTTCCAAGCCATTTTGTCGTATACTTTGGTTGACATTCGATATAGGTCTTTGTTTTGAGGACAGCTGTATACTGGACTTCCTTGTCTTCACCATGTCCAGAATGGAACTGTGGACTGTGTCTTCTCCTTCTTGTCCCCAGGAGCTGTGATCCCTGTTGAGGCACTGTTGTCTTAGAGTGGTAACATTTGGAATGTGACAGTTATTGGCACATGGGGTGTCTTTGAGGTTCAAATCATCTCCATATTTGGGTTCTAGTTCCTTTAAAGTCAAAGTAGAAAAAATGCCTGTATTAATGTTTCCTTGCAGAGAGAAAATACAATTTGACCCCTATGATAGCTGTCTGGACCCAAAGCTAAGTGTAACTCTTGTGATTTAGGGATCTTTCCAAAGAGCCAAGCAAAGGTGAAAAAAAAAAAAAACTTTAAGAATAAATGAATGCCAGAATCACACAAAAGTCATGCTTAGAAAAGAATTTGGATGGGTCTAATATAATTCTATACAGTTTGGAACTTTTTTGCAGCCCCCCCCCATTCAATTACAGCCTGAGTGAACAGCCTCATTTACAGAGGCTCCAGTGATACACGAAGGAAAGCCTTCCACTGTGCCCCAGGCAGTGCCTTTGATTTGAAGACAATTCTGTTGGGTTTTTTTTTTTAAGTCTTCACACTGAACTGAAATTTTTTTTTCACTGAAACTTTGACCACTGATCATCTTCTTCTTTCTAAAGTGAAATAGGATATATCAACTCCTCTCTACGTGTGCCCCTCTCTGCCCTTTGATGTGGTCAGACTCATAATTTGTTAAAAGCAATAAGAAAATAACAGAGATCAAAAGGCAGGTCCAAGACTCAATATCAGCAACAGCAGAAGCAGCAGCAACTGCACACTGGGTTAGGACCGCCAGATCCAGATTAGATTTTACTGACGAGAAAGCCTGGAATCTGGATGGTGACCTTTAACAATCCATCTATGGTGATGACCTTTCCAATCTGGCAGAAAATCACCTAAATTATCCAGAATTTTCATTTGCTCCTTAGTGTGGCGCCAGGGCTCTGTGCCCACGCAGCAGATTATGGTTAGTAATGTGTCGTTTCATGCCAGTTCCAGAGTGTCAGGCCTTAGGACCCTTGAGAATGTTCTGGTCTCACTATCCTTCTTCCTTCTCTATCTCTCTTAGAAGGATCTAGAACCTATGGTGACGGTGAACAATGTGAGCTCCTGGGCACCTCAGTTTGGCTTCTCAGGTCCCACAAAGGTCACACCATACACCATCAAGGACACATCAGCAGCCTGTGCTCACCTCAAAGCTACAGGAGAGCTCAGGACAGAGAGCATCATACTGTGCCAGCTCCTCCTCAGGTCGGTCAAGATCAGGTTTAGAACTCAGTTGGTTCATATCCGTTTCCAAGTCATCATCCTACAAAACAAAGAACGGGTCACAGTCACGACATCTACCCTGCAACTTGTCAAGACACGATACATACCTGTTCTTTTACCAGGTGAGGCCATGGGTTCTTTATCTTCAGATTAGAATACTAGCAGAGCCAGGAAAGAATTGGACATACTATGTTATATTTTTAAACTTAAAAGAATGAGGTCATAAACCTTTTTATACCAGGTATGTCAGTATTATACCAGCAATCACCAGAAATAAATAATAAAGTGCGCTATAAGAAATTCTTGGTGCTGTTCATAAATAATAGCATCTCTGTTATTACCCTTTTTCACCTGGCTACCTTTGCTGTGTGGGAGTTTCACCTGTACAAACATTTAATGGTCGCTTTGTATGAGCAACTGCCTTCCTAGGTACTAAAGAATCCGTGGTGATGGAACAAAGGTCCGTGGTCCTGTGGGGACTTGTCTTCTTGTAAGAGAACTGAGACAGAAACAAAGTAAATGGAACACAGTCCTTTCTAACGGTGGCAAGCGTCCCATAAACACTGGAGGGTGGAGACAAAATTGGCATTAAGACTAGAGTGTCTGGGTCCAAGGTTCTACTGCAGCTGGGGTTTGGGTTGATATCCATGGCCCATGTTGCCACCAAGGGCCATTTGAATGTTCATGGACCATTCTACCACCTAAAGCCATGGTGAGGTCCATGGACCATGTGGCCACTGGAGGCCATACTGATCTGAGTGGCCATGGCAATGGCTGGGCCTGTGCTGCCTTTGAGAACCAGGTTGAAGACCACAGTCCCACTGCAGCCAACATCTGTGTTGATGGCTGTAGCTCCTGTTGCCATCCAAGGCCAAGTGGATGTCTGTGGTCTATGCTGTAGCCTGGGGCCATGTTGATGTCTGTGGTCTGGGCTGTCTCCCAGAACCTTGTCAGGGTCGGTGGCCCTACTACAACTAGGGCCACGTTTGTGGTCTGTGCTGTCACCAGAAACCGGGTGCAAAGTCCATGACTGTGGGCTTCCTGCTGACTGTGCAGAGCAAGGAAGCTTCTTTGGCCATGTTGTCCATGATTGCTGATGCACAGTTGAGAAAGAGGGACATACAAGACTTCTTTGACCTTCCCTATCCCCACCCCAACCTCACCCCACCCCCAACAAGTAACAGCCTAAACAGGAAGCCATCAAAGAGAACTCTTAAAATGTGTGGCAAGGATGTGGGAGAATAGTTCTCCACAATAGATGGCTTCCTTCTAGCAGGGGCACAAGAAGGAAAGGACTCAGGTCTATTTGAGGGATAAGCTACCGAGAGCTTAACCAAGCACCAGTGAGAATATAGATAACACGGATTAGACTTGTTTTTTGGTTTTTTTTTGTTTGTTTGTTTTGTTTAGTTTACTTTTGTTATTGTTTTCTTTATAGAGCAGAAGGTGGAGGGGGCAGACACAGAGGACTAGGAAGTGAGTGTGATGGGGTGTGTGAGGTGAAATTCCCAAAGAATCAATAAAAATATTATGTTGAAATAAAAAGACTGGAGCATGGGTAGCCATTGGGACTCAGCCACCTGTGAAGGCCCATGAAGGAAGTCACTGTGGCGCACTGAGGTCCAGAAGACACAAAGAGCAGTGAATCAAGAAAAGATTCTTTTGAAAGGAGCTGCTTGAATTTGCTTCCAGAAAGGAGATGCTGGAAGTGTGGAGCCTAAGGGGAAGGTCATAGCAGATGAGGTTTGGGGAGAGGAATACGGCTGGGGTGAGCAGCTTCTGAGGAACAGTCTAGGCGGCTGTGCCTGTGTCTCCATGCAAAGTTAGAAGTTCACAAGCACTCCGAGGTCTCTTCATGGAGCAAATCGTATGAGCAATTTTGCTTTTCTTCTAGACTAAAATCTAGAAGACTAAAACAGCTGAACCGGTGATGCTGACTCTACTTTGAATACATTTGTGCTTTCCAAGGGTCGTGGAGTCTTACAAATAAAGTATACCAAGAATGATAACATCCGAACTTGCTTCCTTTCCATATCCTACATCAAATGTCCTTCCTAGAGGACAAATACCTACCACATAGGAACACATCTGGAAAGCTAAGGAAAACCTGCCAGTCCTGAAGGCCTAAATCCAATAAAATGTGGGAAATAGATACTTGGAGCCAGTGGCAAAGAAGAAAATGTAACGTTCCATCCATCTTCCATAATTTTCCTACAAGCTCGAATCAAAAGAAAAGTAAATCCCCTGAGTTTGGCTTAATGATCCATTAGGGCACCATTCAGGAAGGCCTCCTTACCCAATACTCTTGTCTCTCTAGGCTCTGTGTGTGCGTGTAGAAACACACATACACAAATACACATACACAAACACATATACACAAACACACATACACAAACACACATACATACACAAACCCCCAGAGACCCTGTGGTTTGATCTTTGCATCTCCAGGAACCCTCGTTATATCTTATACTCTGGCTATTTATCCTCCTCTAAGGATGGACCTGCTATTGCATCTTCATATTATCCAAGACACTGATAGCTCCTGAATCCAGATAATGTTTTCTGACCCTTCCTCCTTAAACTGGAACTCTTGGGCACTGTCTCTGCCCTGCCTCACACTTGCTTGTTTAAATCGTAAGTGCTAATTTGGTCTTTAGTAAGGACAACTCCCAAGTTCACGACAGCGTGAACTCTGACAGTAAAAATCAACATCTTGTTTGTTTTTGTATCATACAACCAACCGCCAGGACTTTGCCTGATGTATATGGATCATGCCTAAGAAAGCACCCGAAAGAAAGAAAGAAATTCAAAAGGGAAGCAAAGTAACATGGGGGGAAGAGTGTGCATATACCGGGGATTCTGCTCTCCGCACAGTTTGCTCAACTCTGATGCATGCACCAAGAAAACACAGTCAGCATCTTATCTCCATGTGCTATTTTCTCTTTCCTATGCTGACTGTGACAGTATCTAATCAGTGAAGACCTTTCAACTCCTCGGACCTTCTACTTGCAAGATTTTCTTTTAAATATTTTTACTCGGATATAGGTCACATTTGTCTGCAATTTTCAAATAAGAACGCTACAGGATAAAGGCCCAGGTCAACTCTGTGTGTAGAAAAGAAACAGGCCTGGTTCCTTGTCCATGTCCCAGGCAGCAAGTGCTACAGTGTTCACCAGGGAAAAGCTAGCGTGCTGGAGGGCCAGCTCTCCTACGCTGGGTGTACCCCAAAGTCAAGCCTAATTCCTATGCTACCCCATTGCTCTCCAGCTCAGATTCACACCCGATTCTCATCATCTCCCCAGCCATAGGCTTTGATGGATAGTTTCCAGGCCCTCACCAATTTATCTTCTGCTTCTTTCCCAGAGGGATTTTTATATTTGTTTATCTTCCACTCCCCTCCTAGCTCACCGTCCTCTCCAGAGTAGAGTCAGGGGAAATAGCAGGACTCCCCCTCGAGACAGCTGTGTGGAGTCGGCCATTGTCATATGCTGTGTTCCCCTGCATCAGATACAAGAGGCAACTGACAGGGCATCCGACACCCAGTTATCAGAGCGCGAGCACGAGGGGAGTAGAAGGTGGCATTGATGAATGACTGCAGCGGCCCAGTATTATTCAAATGATTCCGCTTGTACTCTGTGGGCCTGCGTGGCCAAGCCACAGCAAAGAACCAATTTGCTACTGATGACTTCAGAAATGATTCTATTTATCAACAAAACCCTGTGAACATCGGACTGTCGATAGCAGTCTTAGCCCAAAGAGGGGACTGAGAAGATAGAGCCCCCTAGATGGCTGCCACTGTCGTCAGCAAGGTGAGAGACTGCTCAGACTGAGAACTCCAAAACCTCTTTCTCTCCAGGAAAGGACAGAAGGGGACAGAGGAAGAAAGGGAAGGAAGGAAGGGGCAAGGGGAGAAGGAGAAAAGATGAGAGGGAGGAACTTGTTCCTTTTATGTTTGAAAAACATTTTAAAGTGGTGTGAGTGTGTGTGTGTGTGTGTGTGTGTGTGTGTGTGTGTGTTTATTCTGCATGTGGGAAGACTGGGGGTTGCCTGTGTCTATGGATGCATATGAGGGGATGCATATGTGTTTGTTTATGCCCCTGTGTGTGTGTGTATGTGCGCACGCACACTCACGCATATGGGAGGATTGGGGGCTACCTGTGTCTGTGTCTGTGGGTGCATGTGGGGGAATGTATTTGTGTGTGTTTATGCCTCTGTATGTGTGCATGCATGCATGTGTGCACACATGTGAATCTGTGTATGCACAGAGGTCAGAGGACAACTTGGAAATGATGGTTCGTTCTTTCTGCTATGTGGGTTCTGGGGATTAACTCAGAATATCAAGATCCACAGCAATTGCCTTTACCTGCTGAGCCATCTGGCTGGTACACAAGAGTTTTTAACTTTGAATTTCACCTCTAGAACTCTCTCCTGGATCTTATGCTACAGATGACAAAATTAAGGAACTATAAATGGAGAAACTTATCCAAAACTACATACAGCAGGAGAAGCAGAGACAGAATTATAGAATGATAGATCAACTATCATTTTCTTAGGAGAATGGCTGTCAATTAGGAGGGATTTGGCGTTCCTAGAGATATTTTTGGTTCACGAATGAGTGGCAAAGTGATGGATGCCATGGGTGACTAGTGTGTACTGAACAGGGATGCTGGGAAGCATCCCGCAATATGTAGGAAAGCCCCTTAAAAATAAGAAATATCCAGTCAGGATTCAAGCAATGACAAAGCTTAAAACACCTATCACAAAAAAGCAGACTATGAACTATGTTCTTCAGATTGAATAACAGTCACACCCATTCATTCTGGTATTGTGGATGCCATTTTTACTGGCAAATTGAGTCACTGAAACAAAGAATACGTGGTTCAAAGACTATCAAATGGTTACTATGTGAACTTTGATTTAAAAAGAAAAGATTACTGACCTCCCTTTCGTGGAACATTGTGTGGTAGGGAGCAAGGAGCATCACTTCTTTGGGAACTGAGCCGTACCCATTGTAAGGCAAGGAAGACTAATTCATATAGCTGTGAACGGGGATGCACAGGCCTAAATCCCTGTGCAGAATGGACAGGGGATATGAAAACTGATTTATGAAGACTCGTGAGGTCTAGCAGAATGTTTCCTAAAACATCTTTCTATGCGCTTACAAAATACACCAACCCTAAGCATGAGTCCGTCGGGCTCATCCTGATAGGATATTTGGATCATAATCAATAGATCTGATTCTACAGAGAGACTATATACCAGACGTAGCAAGATAAAAATTGCTTCTGCAAAACCCAACAGCAGTATCTGTGCCTTCGAGACATCACTATCATTGGAGTGGCATAGCTTAGTACGCACAGGAAGTGATATGTTTACTTCTGCATACTGTCAGTACGGATAGTCTGGCAAGCAAGGGCTGGTTCACCTACTTCTTTCACAGCCTCCACGTCGGAGTCTTTGTCCATCTCCTCCTCACCATCATCTTCAAAGTCTTCTGAGTGGAAAAAGGAGACGAAAGAATGAGGATGCCGCCCCTGGTCTGGTATTTACTCTCTCACGCATGGTGGCTTGCATCTCTGGCAAATAAGGGACCCCTTACAAAGCCAACCCACTGCATCCCAGCACACTCAGACGCTCACTGATTTCCATGCACGCTGCACAAAGGAGCTCGTGGGAGCAGAGGGCCGTGAGGCCTAGGCTGTTGTTCCATGAAAAAAAAATGCAAAAATAATTTGGTCAGAAATGACACGCAAATGACGCTGCGATTATCCTCCCACTCAACTTGGGGTGTTGCTGCGACTGTGGCTGTCTTAAAGTTTATAGATCTCATGCACACTAAACTCATTGTAATTTAGACAGCGCCTCGATTACGTCCCTAATTTTAAAATAGAGGAATGAATTTCAGAATTATCCACTAACTTTATCAAGTATCAGCTGCCACGTGACCAAATATTCCAGCTGGGGGAAACCTGTTCCTAGAACGAAGGTGAGTGCAAACGGCATGAGCATCTTTTCCTGGAGATCACACCACCCACACTTTCTAATAGTCTAAACGATGTATTCTGGGGCTTTACATGGTGAAAGTTTTCTTTCAGTTTTGTTGCAGAGACAAATTAATTCCACCAGTAGACGGCACAGTGAAGGGATTGGGTCCCAAAATTGTGAAAAGATTGTTTTTCTTAATTAGATGAGACGACTGTGCAGGCATTCGGTAGCCACCAGGCAAAGCAACGGCACCTAGTGATTAGGGACAACGGGAGTGAGAACAATGCTTGTTCTCCCTGCTCAGGAAAAAGTCTGCCCCTTCATACGCGTCTCTAATGAGCTTCTTAGAAGATCATAGTTGACCTGTTCAACAACCGCTCAGCATCCTTCCCCATCCCTCTGGCATGCTGGAAGATGCAAACACTCTTCGGAAAGCTCCCTTACCTTCAGTTAGAGCTTGTGGCGGCTCTGAGCTGGGGCTCCCGGGAGCTGAGAAGGTGTAGGCACTACTGGCTGTGAGCAGGGGAAGCGGACTCTTGGGGTAGCATTGCCTGAGGATCTGAAGCGCCACGGAGACCACAGGTTCCACGCTCTTGTTGTCCAGGCAGGCCTGAACAGAGAGAATATTATACCAGACACTGCACAGCCCCCATGCTGGGACATTATTTCAGATGATGAAAATGCACACAGCTTAAATGGACAGGTGACAGTCTTACTGTATAAGGTTTAGTCGTTTGAACATGCTAAGGGAGAATGACATTTAATCGGAATCTGCATTCTCTCATTTCAAGATTTCTGCTCAGATGGCGTTGGAAAGAATTTAGTCTGAAAGTAGGCTTGAACGTATTTCAAGGGAGGCTGTATCTGAGGCAAGTCCTTATCCGGGATGCCTGAGGAAAGAGGAGTGACATATTCCTTCAGGCACCCCGAGTCACTGTAAATTATTGCGTAAGGAAGGAATGAGTGGCGGCTGAAATGATGGAAGTCTTGCTTTTGTCTTTCTCGTATTATCTGAACAGGAAGATAGAAAGGAAAAAGGATAAAATATGAAACCATCAGGAAAGTCTAAGTAAGTCCCATCTGCCTAAATTAGCCCACTTGTTGGAATATCAAAGTCCAGTGTGCAGATCCTGCTCGGTACCCACTCAAAGCAAAGCAAACTTGGATTTGCAGATGTAATCTTTTGATGGTGATAGAACATGACAATACCTTCCTTTGCAGACACTGTGGGGGAAAAAAATGTAAGAACAAGTTTACTAAATTGAGACAGAGTCAGTGTAGCTCACTAACTCTTTGGCCAAAACACGTCCTCTTCTCCAGAAACTTGGAAAATGTGTTGTGCGCTGAACTTGGTGCAGAATATGTCCATGATGAGCCTCCAGTCTGCGAGGGTTAAAAGGGCCCAGAAAGTTCTGAAACCCAGACATGATAGTAGGTACTGAGCATCTGCCCCAAAGCCTGGGCTAAGGTGCTGTCCTACTGTGGGACCTCTAAGTCCACATTGCAGGCAGCTCATGAAAGTAGAGAGAGAAAATGTAGCTGGAAAAAGGGCTCCACTAGTACACTGCTTGCCGTGCAAGTTTGAGGCTCTGAGATGGCAAGGACCCACATTAGAAAAGCAGACAGCACCAGAAAGCACACCTATGATCCCGGCACTGAAAAGAGAGAGATATAAGGACTCAGCGACTTTAATGGACAGACAACTGAACCAAATCAGTGGGCCTCAGGCTCAGTGAAAGACCCTGCCTCAAAAACTATGGTGGAAAGGAAATAAAGACATTAGATGCCAAGCTCCGGCTTACTCTCTCCCTCCCCTCTATTCCTCTCCCTCTCTTCATGTCTACCTCTCCATCCCTCCCTCTCCCCCCCCCCACACACACATACACACGCACACATATGCACACACAAACATGCACCAGAATTAGCAACGAGGGCTTTGGATACTGTTCAGAGTTGGAGCACTTGCCTAGAATACGTAAAGCCTGCATTCAACCCGCAGCCACCCCTGCACACCCAAAAAGCAGACTGCAAAACATAAGCGGGTCAACTCTCAAGACAGAAATGTCTGAATGCAATCAAGCATGCCCCCTTTTCCTTTAGTGTGCTCGAATGGTACCAATCAAGTGTCTCTGCGGACACAGCAGGAAACGCTCCCTGTGGAAAACGAATTAGTTGAAGACAGTTCAGCCCTTTGGCCTGGTCAGATGGCCTCAAGTGTTTGTTGTAAAGTTATTAGTATTGGAAAAGGGGAAAATGGAGTGTGGGAGAGAAAAGAAGAAAGGTAACGTAGATGCAGGTCGGAGACGATGAGCTTCAGCCTTAGGGAACACGGAACTAAGACCAAGCCAAGAACGTCAAAGATGCCAGCATTCTGGAGCCCAGCTCTGTCTGTAATGGCCATTGACATGGCCACTCACTGATGGTGATTGATGGCCGCTGCTATTCTGCTTTGTGTGAGATGGTCCAGGTGAGAGCCAAATAGAAGCGAGCTCATGCATCCTAAAAGCGTGGCTCATGCCATGAACCGAAAGAAGGGTATCCGGCAGGGTTATTAAAACGTACAGCAAGCGGGGCATTAACAATAATTGTCATATTGGGTGCCTCTTCTATTCAGAGGGACATGCTTATGAGTTTTAAAATTGATTATTGATTCCAAGGAAATAAAAACTCCTAGATTCACTTATTACCATGCCCCTTGTTAAAGAATCAGGCGCTAGGCAGGAGGGCAATGTCAGAAGATATGATTAGGTTAAGAAGTGAACTCAGGGTGCTGGAGAGATGGCTCAGTGATGAGGATCACTGGCTGTTCTTCCTAGAGGTCCTGGGTTCAATTCCCAGCAGCAGCCGTGGCTCACAACTATCTATAGCGGGATCTGTTTTCCTCTTCTGGAATAAAGGCATGAATGAATGTAGGGCACTCATACACATAAAATAAATCTTTTGAAAAATTTTAGTTAAAAAGTCATTATAAGAGAAAATATTGTTTAAAAAGCTGAAAGCCACGTAGAGGCATCAGTAAATCTGGGGAATTCAACCCCTAGGAGTTTCACCCACAAATTGTGCATGCTTCCAAGCGACAGGCTTAGTGCATCGTGGCCAATTTATTCAACATTGTTCCAGGACCCCTCCTGAGATACGTTTTCACATAATACCAATCAGAGATTGCAGCATGGGTCGGATCAGCCTCACTATAAAATGCAGATGCTGCTTTCACTCACAATAAGCTTCCTTTTACCATAGTGACTGGAGGCTGGAAGCTTGCTGTTTGCTTACTAGAAGGATCGAAGACACTCCTGACCTGTTAAGGAACTCCCTCTAAAGCCCTGCGTGCGTGTTTGCGGCCCCTGGCACACCTGGGCTTCATTTGGTGTGATATTTTTTTCACTGTGTCCTTCTATGCAATATACAACTGTCAAGTCACTATCTGCTTCCCCAACTGTCCTTTCAGAGATTTTTAGTACAGGACAGAAAAACAGTCGGTAATATGGAGGGCAGAACGAGGCAAGCATGCCAGCCATAATGGGGGTGCCTTGTTATCAGCAGTCGAGGGGAGAAACTCACAGGGACTGGGTGAGATTAGAGACTTGGAGGATCACGAGCCTACAGAGTACAAGGAAGCTTGGGAAAACCGAAAGCACTGCTTGATCCAGAAAAGCAGAATGCAAAATGTAGCTATTTCATGACTGAGAAGCTCCGAACTCAGTAATGACAGAGAAAAACCCAGAGGTGATAGCAGACAGAAAATTAGATATTGGTTTCAGCACAGTATCATGGTAGTGTTTAGAGGGAGGGGATGCTATTTTTAAAAGGGATAGGGAAAGTCTAGCGACGCTATGGTGGGAGAGCGGCACTCTCATTGGCTGCTTCATTACCTCTGCTTGTGCTCAGGGAGAGTAAATTTGGAAGCTTTCCAGAGAGGAGCAATGAGCACCAGCGACTGACAACTAGGAAAACAACAGGGACCGTGACACATAGGAAAACGAGCAGAGATGGATATTTGGGATATTCGTATCACCAGCAGGGATGGCACTGAAATCAGACCTAGTCAAGTGCAGCTAAGCAATGTGTGCCTTGGGCTGAAACCCAAATAACCTTGGACCACACACTCCACCTGGTGAAGCTAAGTGCCAGCCAAGGAAGGATGCTATCCCCTTTGCTGGAATGTTCTTCCCATTGAACTTGGTCTGATGAGCTGTCCAATAATTTAGGCTTGGGTGTCACCTACTCGGAAAGGACTTAATGTCCCTAGATGATCTTCTCCATCCACCTATAAAAGTTTGTCTTACTTTTACTGGTCTCACAGACCACTGCCAAACCTTTCTCATTGGGTGTTTTGTTTATCTAATGCCTGTCTCCTGTTAGGACATATGCCCCATAAGATGAGAAGTCTCCTTTGCCATAGTCCCCAGAGATTCCCGGTATTATTTAGTCCAATGGCTGCTCACATTCAAAAGAAGAAAATAAACTACTAAAATATGAACACATAACCACATGAACTTACCTAGTGCACAAAAGAATCTAAACGTTTTAATTCTACTTTTTGTGTGTATATGTTTCTTTTATTTCTTTTGTTGTTGTTTTTGTTTTTTCAGGACAGGGTTTCTCTGTATATCCCTGGCTGTCCTGGAACTCACTCTGTAGAGCAGGCTGGCCTCCAATTCGGAGATCTGCCAGTCTCTGCCTCCTCATTGCTAAGATTAAAGGTGTGTGACTCACCACGTCCAGCTATGTTTCTTAAAACAAAGCGGGGGAGGGGAATTGATGGCTTGAAAGGGCAGATGACAGCTACTAAGTTTCACGGCTTTAGGCTGGGATCTGTCATTCCAGAGCCCATACTCTTAACCACGGTTCTATGTGCCATCTCTAGCAGTGTTCTGACAATAAACGCACAAAGATTGAATCAACACATACTGATTGAATGACTGAATGAAAATGCAAACGAGTGAATGAGTATGGATTTGAATTCACAGCACCTGCCATATTGAAACAAGCACCATCTTGAAGTCGTTCTAGCTTCGCCTGCTCTGTTCAGGACAATTTCCAAGCTTCAGCCTGCAAGTCATCCACCCGCTTAGGAAATCCCCATGCTGGATACCTGTGCAATGCTGAAGAGAGTCTCCAAGCCTTGGGCTGCCAGGAAGGCCTCCCTGCCAGACCGGAGAGTGACAATGTGCCTCAGACAGAGCAGGAGCCCGTGGCGGATCAGCACATAGGTGTTGGTCACGTCGTGGCTGTGCCAGTCCTGATGCAGCCTGAGCAAGCTGGTGACATAGCCTCTGTTCACTGCCCTGCGGCTGTTAGACTCTGGAGACAAAGGGAATAGGTCACGTCAGTCGCGGCTCTCCAGGACAGACCTGCCTAAGAATGCCACAGTGTGTCTGCCACATAAGACTTATAATGACAATAAAAAAAAAAAAACCTGGCAGGTGTTATTTTAACCAAATGATCGAAATCAACATTGCTGGTAATGGAACATGGGCTTGTAACATGCCCTCTTGTTCAGATGACGTGCGAAGAAGACAGCAGTACTTCTATAGCGTCCCTGCCAAAATACATGACCTTAATCTTAGCATTGGGAAAGTCAGCAAACTCGTAGTGAGGTAAATGCTAGAAGACACGTAACCTAGATTGTTCACAAATGTCAAGATCATAAAAGGAAGAAGAAAAAAGACTTGGCATGGGGACAGAAAGAGATATGAATACATGACGCCTAGAACAGCATACAATTATAATTCAGATAATGGGCCAGGAAAAAAAATTATCTCACTAGAAAAAGCACCAGTGAAGCTCAGGTTAAAGTATGAGTACAGTTTGTAGATCTCCTTTGTACCGTGGTGTCAATGTTTACGCTATGTCGCTATTTCCTTCTGACTGGCATGGCCCCTTTCCTTCCTGGAGGGAGGCTCAGAAGACTCAAAAGATTCCCAAGACCCTTCCCCAAGGCTGTATAAGCAGTAAATAGCTGTAGTGATGGGGGGACTCTTTGCTGGAGCCTGCAAATTTGCAGCCTGCAAGTTCTGAGGGGTACAGCTGCAATTATCATGAGTCATTGCTCACCCTGCTTGGGGGTGGGTGTTCTTCGGTGACACAGCTGTCTGAGTCACCCATGTCCCTGTAACTAACCTTTAATCCACTACAAAGTAACAACGATTAAAAAAATCATGGTTTTACTAAGCTAGGCTTAAGCAGAATCTTTTCTTCGGTCTGTCATCAGTACCCTTTCTGTGATGAATATATGTTTATTCATGTCTCCACAGGGAAAGTCACATACCACAGTTGCCACCCAAGGACTGCTTGACAGAGCCATAGATAATGCTGAGGGGAGCTGTCGAATGGCGGCGGTTAAGACACGCAGCCGAGTTCTGGTATATCTGAAGTTGGGGCTGCCACAGGGAAAGTCCCAATATGGCTGCCTTTCCCCTGTGTAGTCTGGGATGCTGTGGCTCCTTGCTGTTGTGGAAGTTGTGTTGTCTCTGCTTTGGATTGGCAAAGCATGCAACTGATAGGAAGTCATCTGAGGGCTGAGTGCCCTGGAAGGAAACCACAGGGGCGGCTGTCCTCCTCCAGGTGGCCCCAAGTGGTTCATCATGAGTCTAGTGTGGGTTGGAAGATGCGCCCAGGTAACTGCTAGCCTAGAGAAGATACCTTCAATACCTGAGAGCAGTCCATTCTGATGGGGTTCAGAGGAGGGGTGTGGTAGTGTGGGGGGGGTGATCAGACATGTAACTGAAGCTGAACTTTCTGACTGGGAAGAACTCTGCCCATGTGTGTGGTGGGTTGGGGAGCTACAATGGGAAAAAACGTACATAGATGCTCTCCTCAGCGCTAGCATGAAAGCGAAAAGAGCTAGGAGGAGGCTGGGGTGTTGTTTGCCGTCTATTATAGTCGATGGGACACGAGGGAAAGAGAGTGTACATCAGAGCTCGCTAACCATCTCTTCCTGGGATCCCAAAACATGGAATCCATGGGAAGAATCAGACATCAAGTGAGTGAGACTGAAAAGATGGAGGATGCTATTTCAGTACGCCCTCCGATACGGAGAAAGGGACATCCTTGACCATGCGTGCAGACGGGAGCTTTATAATGGAGGCTGTCACAATCAGGGAACATTCTGTCTCTGAACTGCTGGAACTGGGGAAGCATTTTAAACAAGCAATGGGAGAGTCCCTCGCAGCTCTGCTGGTGAAGTTGACAGACGCGGAGGCAGACAGGATCAGTCTGAGTACTGTCCCAGTGGAAAAAAATGCAACTGCTCATTCGTCCTCGAGACAAAGGCTTCATATGAAGTAATGCAGGGTCCCTGATGGACAGGCTCACACAAGCCATTGAGGATGCCTGACTATCACTCAGTGAAGTCCTCATGGGTATCAAAGATGAGAAGATAAGAAAGGATGGACACATATTACCGAAGGAACTAGGTGACAGGTTTTGTTCCATGCCCAGTTCACTGAGCCAGACAAGTTTGTGTTCACTGAAAGGTTAAAAAGATGAAGTTACTTCAGCAGGGACCTCAAGACTAGTTTGGAGATTTAGTGGCTTTGCAAAGACCATAGTAGAGCACAATTTAAGGTCAGAGGGGCACTGACAGAGTGGGCATGTAAGTCACGTTCATGAGCCATAGGCCACATATTTCACTTTGCACATCGGTATACTGGATGTGGAAATTGTTCCCCCATGCTGGGTCCTTTCAGCAACCAGGTGTGGCTAAGAAAGAAGCAATGGGTGCTGGCCTGGAGCCCATCAGACCCAGGGAGCCAGCTTTCCAATTGACCTCTAAATGCCCACAGATCACTGCTGCTGTCAGCCTCAGTTATGGGGAGAAGCTTATCTTTTCTTTGCAAAAGGCAGTGGTTACTTCAGAGACTCATAACCTGCTAAGCTGCTGGGAATAAGTGGCTGTTACTGTGACATAGTAGTTCAAGGCGTCTCCGTAAACGAAAGAAAACAAGCAGACATCCACCTCACCTTCTCCAAGGTTCACAGAACACTCCTTTTCAAGGCTCGGGAAGCGCACAGAACCGACCGGATTGACAAGATGCCCACGTCCAGAGTTACGTAAACAGAAAACAGTTGTGGAGCAGTAACTGTTCAGTAGAGCAACTGCCTGCTTGCAAGCTGGGGCAGAGAGTGCCACCCATGCAGGTCTGTGTGTCCTGACCCTTGCAGGGATTGGGTGTTTGGGTGACACAGCTGCCTGAGTTTCTTGTGTTCTTGGAAGTCAAGAAGTCAAGCTCCTGGAAGTAACGTCCCAAAATTAATTGGTTCCCCAAGATAGCCTTTCAATAGAACCGGTGCTTCGGTCTGTCATTCTGTAGCTGAGAAGAAGAGGCATTTGTTTGTAATTCCCCAGGAAAAGTTACACAACAGTTTATTTTTAGGTTTTGTTAAGCAGAGGTTATATAAGAAAATATCCTACTTTTTAGGAAACTCACTATTGAAAAATACGAACGTCTTTAAGTTATTCTCGGAAAAAACAAAAGAAGAGACCCGGGGAGATGGGAAAGGTAAGAAAGAAAAGGGGGGAAGACAGCATGGGAATGGGGGAGGAGGAAGGAAAGGAGGGGTATTTTGTCATATTTCTATCTTTCTCTGTGTCTAAAGGCTGGGTTGGGAGACGACCAAGGGAGGCACCGTATCTTGAAGGTTATCTCTTCCAGGAGACCTGCTAGGTGCTTTTCCCAGAGTAGGAAAGCCAGTTGGTGGACTATCACGGGGTCACATGTTTATTTAATATAGTTTCCAAGTCAGCATCCACTTGCGGGCGTGCCTTAGCTTTGAAACCCCGTTATACCACGTCACCTCTGGCCCAGTGAAACCTTCCCCTCTCCAGGAATGATTCCAATATGATGCCCTTGTTCCTCAACTCACGGACTATAAACAAGCATTTCATTCACCAACTGTCAGTCAGGTCTAACGGACAGCACCAAAGTCAGGTAAGTAAGTTCTTCTCACTCCATACGCCTATGAAGGAGTCAGTCCACAACCTCTGTGGGCAAGTCCTTAAGTGGACCATGGCCCTCAGTGAAGGTGTGGTCCCTTCTCATTCTCCCTTCCCATCACACACTGACACCCTGCCGTATCCAGATTCCTCTTTAGCACCTGTGGACAGACCCACCTATCTCTGTGTCTGAAACTAGTAACTGCTTCTGAGAAAACATGTGTTGGGTTCTGTTGTGTCCTCTGCTCAACACACCAAACCGAGCCTCGCCCCGGTCAGCACTGTCCTTATGGATGGAAGGATGTCCTAGCTTACGGTTCCTATAGACAGAAGGACTCTAAGACAAAACTACAAAGAAATGGCAGAAGGACCGGCTCAGACAGGAAGGGAACTCGTCACATAAAGACTACTAAACACCAAGACGGCCTGGGGAAGAGAGCAGACTACCAGGCTGAAAGTCCACCCTGAAGGGCTGGTTGTCTTATGGGGCTTCCCATCCATATCTGATAGAAATTTGGCAGAGTTCTCTGCCTTCCCCTCTTCCGCACCATGGTTTGTTCGTCTCATCTGTGTTTTCCTGGCGATCTCCACTGAGACTATTATATGGACCTGTCTATCCAGATACCTTGACAATTGTCTCTGAAGAACCACAAGGCCAAGAACAGTCAAGACACCTTTGCCAACAGCTAGTCTGTGCTACTCCTCAGATTAACTTCCCTGGGTACAGAGGACTGACAGCTCCTGCAACCCCAACGAGGCCTGCAGGACCTCAGGGCGCTAGGTGACTGACTCTGAGACTCTGCCCTTCACAGATGTTCAAATCCTGCCCTTCTCTCAATGTTACATGGCTCCATTATATGAGCCACTCAAGCTGGCTTATGAGACACTACGTGCTTCTAGCCAAACGTGTGCGGGAGAGCTCCCCTGAGCTGTAATCAAAAGAGCAGAATTACAGCTTCAAGTATTATTTTTCCACAAGACCATGTAAGTGCACACGAGTGTAAAAAAACAACATGGAAATTCGATGCTGTACTCCATGGAGGGTTTTCCCATAATATTAACAGACCTTTTATTTTTGTTTGCTTAGAACATTTTCCGTTGCAGGGCTTTACTTAGCTCCCCTGAGATTTTTGACCCATGTGAGGAGCTGATTTTATTTTGGTTTTTCCTTTTATAATATTTTGTGCAGCCATGACCCTGAATTAAGGATGGTGAGACTTATGCCTGGTGATGTCTGTGAAAGGTCTAATATTCCTCCAATGCTTCCTTTAATTGAATTATTCCCTTAAAACAAAAATATTTCTTGCCTTGGATGATCTTGGCCAAACAGCGCTAGAGTTCTTTGCTACCTAAATGAGGTTTTAAGTCTATCTGATATCCAAAGTTTAAAAGAAAATGGGGGGGGGTAACAAGGAGATAGTAAAGAAAAGTATCTCTTGGTGAAAAGTGCCAGAAATGGCAAATATGGGACACAGGGCCCCTCCCTGTATGCAGTGGAAGGTTGATGACATTTGTCTTTGTCTAGTCTAAGGCAATGCGACCGATAATACATCATCCTAATGACCTTCATTCATTATTCATCGGGGGTAAGAAGAAGTGGGTGATGGAGAACAAAAAAGGTCTTTAATTGTCTGAGAGAACAATCCCTTTTCAGACAGCAGTGATGCTATTCATGGTTTCCCTGTTAATCCCCAACAAGCTGCCATGTTTACTAACATCTGAAGTAGCTAAAGCCCCTTCTTTGCTGACCCTACATCAGTCGATCTTCCTCTGAGAAGAGTTTGGGAAGTTTTACAAAAGTCAATAGGTACCTAACACCCGACAAGTGGAGATTCATCCAACTTCGGAAGAGGAGAAGTGGAGAAGAGCCGAAGAATGAAATGAGGGTCGCTCGGATCAGCGGCTCAGAGGAATTCTGGGGAGATTTGAAAGAAAAACACCACTTCTCAGAGCAGAAAAATATTCAGGCAAAAATGTGAATTTTCAGACACAGCTCTGGGTGAGCTCAGAATCTGGGGGCCTTGAAGCTCCCCTCTTCCAAGCAGACCAGCTCTTCTGTAGTCTGACTATAGAAATGGCTTCTTCCTAAGATTGCTTTTGGAGAAGCTGATGCCTAGTGTGTGTGTGTGTGTGGACACACACACACACACACACACACACACACACACATCTTAATTTCCTAGGAAGTTGAGATGAACTACATAGATTGAAAGATGGGAGGAGGATGAAAAGATGGAGGAAAATCTGAAGGTCATGTATCTTTCTGCTTCTTGGGTATTGCTGGTTTGGTTGGCCACTCCAGCTATGGCTAAAGATCATTGGCCCATTTTCCACTGTGGAATCCCTGAACAGCAGAGACTTAATCCATGTCTCACGCCAATTCACCTTTTTGTATTCTCCTCCTCTCTCTGGGTTATGACCTCTTGGAGCCTTCCTTACTTCTACTTAATTCTCCGTCTGAAACGTGGTCTACTGGTACCCTTATTTGGTATCCTCATTTTTACTCAAAGCATTTTTAATTAGAGTTCAAATGTTTTGCTTTAGGAGAGGTACCCATTGGTGTAGAAATTTTGCACTCAGGCAAAAAAGAAAAATATAAGGAAATCAGAAAGAATTATGCTAAGGTATCAATGGTGCTTAGTTATAAGAAGAGGTACTGGTGATCCTGTTAGCCTGCTCAGATTTCTCTAACATTTTTAATCCAAATATTCTACCACACATTTAAATAATTAGGAGAGTAAAGGGGAAAGAACCTTGTGATTGGAGCTACAAACTAGTAGCCTGTAGACTTTCTGTTTGTGCCATGTTGTCAATGTTTAATCACAGGACAAGCAGGCCTGCAGGTTGCCATAGCAACCACCTCACCTTTTGTCTTACCCCATCTCCTTTAAAAGTGAATTATCTTGCTAGCCCCTGAAGGCATTGGTGAGCAGAACCAACTTTACAAAGATATTTGTCTTCTAAACAGGAAAGCCTAGAGACCTTTAAGCCTCAAAGGATTGACTTTCTCCTAGAGAATCCGGAGCCTCGTGGCAGCTGCCTGTGAGAGATGCCCAGAGTACCGGATTAGCACATCTACAAGCTCGGCCTTCTTGTTTGGCAAAGGCAAAGGGGGCTGTCTGTCATTGTTCTTCTTTATTCCCTAATCTCAGCACTGTATCATTCCTTTATGTGTAGAGTAAGATCCTTCAGCAAAGGGAATCAGCAGAGGACCATGGGAGACCGAAGCAGCTACATCCAGGAATGAGACATACAGACCAGTGTAAGGCTCTAAATTCATCTTTGCCATCCACAGGTACTCATGCCCGCTTTGCTGGTCCTGTTCCCTGTGTGAACCCCCTCGGGTCTCTGCCAGCTTTCTTCCCGGAGTCCTGAGCTAGGCTGGACTCCACTACCTTCTAACTGTGCAACCTTGAGCCTGTGATTTCACACCTCCTCCACTTAGTGTTTCACCCAGATTAAAAAAAAGAAAAAAAAGAAAACAACAACAACAAAAAAAAAAACAAGAATAACGTCTTCATTCTTAATTTGAGAGAATTAATTGAAATAATACCACAAAGCAAGCCATTTAAAGCTGGACGTACAATAACTGCTCAATACCTGCCACCCGTGAAAATGGCCATCATCAACAGGATCGACACTGTTTATGATTTTTAACAACCCCTCAGTTCTCATGTGTGACAAAGTGTCAAGTGTCCCAGATATGAGCATGTTCCTTTTGAAATCCCCACTCAAGAACAGGAGCACCAGGGTCACATAGCTTTATGGGTGAAACACTGACTGTACCATTTCCTAGCTCTGTCATCTTGATTGCATTATTGAGTACTATGGTTTGAAGGCATTTACAGTTGAAATGTACCCTCCTCCTATCTCCCCTGATAATTCAGGAGCAGCCTGGGTGGTTCAAGGTAAACTCACAGATGTGAGCCCCATCTATACGATCAAGAACAAGTTATATATTTGCAAAATACATTGACACAGGGTTAAATTTTCCATTCCGAAAAAGAAGTGGGGCATAGAGAACAGGAGCGATGCCAACAGGAGATCAATAATCACTGCAGGGACCATGCGACAGAGCAAGTCAGCTCACCATAACAGACAGCAAGCAGAGGGATTCAGGAAGGGGTAGGGGATCACAGCCTCCAAAAAACGTGATCCCAGTAGCTACTTCGATCTAGGCCTCCCCTCCTAAAGTTTCCCAAAATTTCTAACACAGTTCTACCACCTGGGCTCCAACACTTGATTCTGTAAGAATATTCCATATTCAAACCATAACAGCTATTCCTGAATATAATGAAGTATACGAATCTAAGAGGAAATGCAAGGATTTGAGGCCTTCTGACACTTCTGGGGAGGGATGTGATTCACAACTACATTGCACACTCTAATGTGCTCCCTTGGGAAATTCTTACCCATAGAGATCAAAGGGCTCTACGCTTTGTTCAAAAGTTTCCTAAAAGTCCATTTTCTGAACATGGGTAAGCTCTTCCTGTGTACGAAATCAAACTCAGAGCAGACCATCACTTAGCCAGGCACGTGGAACTCCACTGTACTTCCAAGGTCTTCTCGCAAGCTTTCTCCTCGCTGTCTACCAACCAGGAACACGCGCATCCCAAAGCTTGCTCAGTTCCAATCAGGACTTCACACACAAAGTGAAACGTGCACTTCGACCCACAGCACCCAAAGCCCATGGTATCCCACCTGGAACTCCCAGCACTGAGACTCGAGATAAAGATGTCCCTCCCTACCATACATACTGTGTGCGCCTTTGCCGTAGATTGTTCTGGTGCTTTTCTCAGTGAGCCAATTTAGAGGATATCTCTGGACAAAATAGCCTTCCCAAGGCTCCCAAATCACATTATAAGACAATGAGCTGCCTGCTTCCCCACTGTAAAACCAGGTACAATAGGAACTATTTATCTGCTCAGTGTGTCCTATGTTCTGAGCATAATCATTTCACATGGATCATCTCGTTTGTCTTATGGAAGTGCTGTAGGCTAAGCTCTGTGTTCCTCCCTTTACAATAAGGATGCAGAATCTGAGAGATGTTGAAAGGCTTGTTGAAGTCTGTCAAGCTTCCACAGGGCATCTCTAGGATTCTATGCCATCTCACTGGAGAGCTGACATCCTATGCTGTCCCCCAACCCTTGGTGACCTGTTAGCATCCAATTTTGCATCCAGTACAAACATTTCACTCTTCCCAGAACAACTGGCTTCTTGTGAAATGTTTCTGGAAGGCTGTTGGAGATAAGCCCAAGGGTCTCAGAGGAAATGGGTTTCTCTCCCCATCTTCTGTCTGCCTGTTTCCTCCCAGTTCTAATGAGAAGCAAATTCCAGAATATTTATGGTCCCGAATAGGTAGCCAACAACGATTCACGTCACTCGAGGCAATCTGGAGTTTGGGGGGTGGGGTCTCCCAGATAGAAGCTAGGTGGGGCCAGGCCAGAAGTACTTTCCAGAATGTAACGAAAGAGCAAAGATTTTGAGAGGAGAGGCCTGAAGTTGTCCACTCCTCTGCAGTTGCAGCAGAGACTTGGCTCCTATGCAGAGAGGAATCACAGTGAGATGCAAATGGAAGCATAACTAAACACTATCAGGAGTGGAAACCGCACGCGATTATTTGTATCCCTACATCTTCCTTACTATGTGTGTCTGACATCTCTGCCAAAGAGAACCAAGGAATGAGTAGCTTCGCCTTGAAACTTCACGGTCATTCCCAGACATCCAGTCTTGCTTTGAGTTTATTCTCCCAGTGGGTGAGAAGGTGCTCACCAAGCCCCAGGAATAACTGTGACCCCTGCTGAGGCCCTATGGGGGACTGTGTCACTCACTTCACTGGGCTGCTTCCACAGTCAGCACATTCGAGGATGACAGCTGGAGAAGACAGTCAGGATATTCACCTGGAAGGAAGAAAACAGAGATTTCCTCCACCTGCCCTCTCTGCCAGTTGATACACGAGGCACCTGTGTGCGGTGGCCCCTTCTGCTTCAGGTCAAAATGCAGCTGAGTACTGTGGACTTCAAGGAAGATAATTGTATGGTTTTATAGACATCATGGGATTCAGCCCACGCTTCCTGGAACCTCCAGAATCCAGGATGAGAGGAGACGCAAAGAGCACACACATCCAACCTTCTGCCTCCGGCCTTGTCATCCAATAGCATGTCACTATGAAATTCCAAGGCCTTGAGCCTTCTACTTGCTCCTTTGACTCAGCTCCAATCAGTATCAATATTTCATCCTCTCTCCTATCACCTGGACTACACAATGACCTCCTTCAAGACTCTTATGTCTCCATTCTCTCTTTCTGCATAGCCCATCTTACTAAAGAACAATATGGAAGCTTTACACACACACACAATCACCACCACCAAAAAGTAGACGATAATGGCTTCCGGAAATGTGGAATGACTAAGGCTCCAGCAGAGGTCTGGGATTAGGGAGAGATTAGGCTAAGGCAGAGATTGAGTGGCATCTCTACACCTCACTCTCATCTTTCATATACACATCTATGCCAAGATTTCATTTACAAAATAGATTTGAAACCTTCTGGAGTGAAATGAATGGATATATTTATTCCCAACACACCCAGTGCATATTACACGGCTATGAGGAACTTGGCCAACCTCTTTGATCCTTGTGACAACAAGGCTTTCTCAACCTCCCACTGTGTACATCTGGGTCCAGGTATTATTTATTATAGGGGGACAGCCTAAGCATCATAAGATGCTGGTAGCAAATTAGTCTCTATTCCATGACTTCAAATTAGTCTCTATTCCATGACTTCCAGGAGCAACCTTCCAGCAAATGTGATAGTCACAATGCCCTCAGCTTCAATAAATGTTCCTTCAGGGGCAAAATCAATCACACTGAAAGTCACTGTCGTGGAATTGTTAAAT
The DNA here is from genome assembly GCF_014885135.2 of Alexandromys fortis. Taxonomy (NCBI): domain Eukaryota; kingdom Metazoa; phylum Chordata; class Mammalia; order Rodentia; family Cricetidae; genus Alexandromys; species Alexandromys fortis. The sequence goes on from NW_026067965.1 coordinate 6,845,884, forward strand.
ATTTATCTGTTTTACAAGACTGGTTTGGGCTTTAAATGAGGTAATACATGAAAAGATGCCTCGTAACCCGCTGCTTCTAGAATATGTAGAAAACAGTTGATGGTGCATCTTGTCGCGAATAAATAAGCATACAGTCAATCCTGGATATAATGAGGAAGCGGTCATGTGCCTCCGGTGCTTCGGAATGTTTATCTTCTTGTCTATCCCTTTAAATCTTGGCGAGACTTTATCTTTGTCAACCCACAGCCAGTCGTCAATTACGCCAGAATGATACAAGTTCTGAAATCTAAAGGGTTTACAGCTCCACAGCCCCGGGTGTTAACTCCTGAGGGCCCAAAATAAAGACAAAGTAAGTTGCCTACTGATGGGCTGAAGGAGACCCGATTTGCATGTATTTGTTTGTTTATTCATTCCTTAGCTCATTCAGATAACTTGCTCTGGGTGTCTGCTGTATAAAATACATTAGAGTTAATGGCTTAAGAAATAAGAATTACTGGAATACAGTGCCCAGGGGTGAGGCTCGCTCCATCTAAAGTAAGGGCCAGCACACTGCCCACAGCTTATTTTTATAAAGTTTTATGGGGACGCAGCCATAGCCATTCCTTCCTTTATGTGCTTCCCATAGCTGCTCCTGCCCTCTCAGGGCAAAGAGGAATAGCTCTAACAGAAAGTGTGTGGTCCACAAACTCTAAACTATTTCCTGCTAGTCCTTTCACGGAAGAGGCTTCTACAGAAAAGATGGGCACTAAAGAACAGCCAGGTGTCTTTCAGTGCAGGGAACAGATCTTAGGAGACTAATTTCAACTTGAACTAGCCCCATCCCTGTGTAAAATCAACTCCTGGAACCCCCAGTGGCAGTAATTATAAACCAACATTGACTTTTACCAAAGTTTATTAAAATCCAGTGCTCTACACCCACCTCCCGGTACAAAGCCTCTTTCTGTATTAGTCGTTATTTTTAAAGGGGACAGACCTGCCTACCTAATAGCCATGTCCCCGTAGATGCTACAGTTTGATCCCACAGTATCAGGAGAGTAGACATCAAGACTACTATGTAAACACTGTCTCTTGTCCTTATGGAGACTGTATCACGCAGTAATTATAGTAAATTCACGCCCTCTTCATCCACAACTTGGAACCTTGGACACTTTTAAGGTCTTTTCAAATGAACACACTATGGCCCAAACTTGCAGACAAATCCTAGGATAGAGGGGAAGCCCTGGAGACAGAGGTAGTAAAAGACAGCATCCTGCCCGTGTGTAAGAACTGACCCTAGCTAGCAACTACACGACAATGTTACCTTGTAGCCAAGTTCTGGGTCAGGTAGGACCACCATCATCACCACCATCCCCAGCTCTGTTAAGGCCAAGGACAGTCACCTCTGGAGAGTCTGACCATCACAGGGCCCTTCCCTACCCTATCCTCCTGCTGACTAGCACAATTCCACTGTCCTCAACCTCTCAGGTTCAGTTCAATTCCTTAATTAGATCCATTAGGACTAAGAGACTCCAAAATGACTGAATGGGGGCTTGATGATGAATACAAGACTCTGGCTTTCTCTGGGTCAAATTTCCTAGCTTATTTTATTTTATGGCCACTCTTGGAGAAGTATGGCTCACTTTTCTAGCCTCCCACAGGAAGCATCGTGGCACACGCCTCCATCTTCAAGCTGTAATCCCAAATAACAGGTCAAGCCCCGCCCCCAAACTCCACACAGACATTCATTCAGAAGTTTTCAATGTTGATTTCCTCCAGATCCCCAGAACATCCCTGGGAGCTTCTCGGAGGCTACCATGAGTCGCAAAGCAATGGAAAAGCCACGCTGTAGTTAACTAAGGTCTCCGCCTGGGCTCCCATTGTGTCTACTGCGCATGTGTCGTTTCCACTTGGGCTTTGATGATAAAAATGGAAGATTTTGTTCCAAAGAAGCCTCAACAACACCTCCCCTCCCCCCAAACCTCCACTAACGGTACTTATGGCAAATGAACCTAAACTCAAGTGTAATGACAAAGGCCAAGTTAGATCGCATAGTCACTCTGGGGCTGAACCCAGAGTCCGGGGTTCCTGGCTCCTGCTGAAGGGTCGCAGAAATATGAAAACAGGGCGCTTTGGAAGCAGTCACAGCTGAGGTAGAATTTTGCTTTCCTTGTGTTATTTGTGGGGGTTTCAGTAAGTCTTTATTTTCTGCCAGCTACATCTTCCTGGCACATAAAATGGGCATAGTAATATGTTTATTATATAAATGGGGACAACGAATTCACTGACGTGAGCAGAGTGTCCAGCCAGGGTCATCATCACCACTTGCTGTGGGCATTCTAGTATACAGTTGCTCTCTTTCCAACCTCTCCCACTCCCCAACTTACAGAGGGCTTGCAATAGCAGTTCACTAAAATGCCATCAAACAGAAGGAGGGACTTCTGCCGAGGGCGCAGAACTACAGGACTGATGTCCTTCTGGACCGATCTAGGTCCTTTACAAGTGGCCGCAGTGTTCTAGGAGACTAGCGACCCTAACTACAAGCGTTGCTGCTGTCAGGCAAAGACAGCCTGAGAAAAGCTACTCGGACTCCCCCCGCCCTCGGTCAATCCTGCTCAATCACGCTAACACCACTAGGAAGGCAACAAATTCCAGCCGTGGTTCTAACCCCAGGCTCCTCTCTCACAGCCTCCTCCCACCTCACTTAAATAATGGCCGCGCAAATGCCGCCGAGACCATCCTCAGCTAATTTCCTTCAAGACATGCAAGCTGCTAACGCTGGGAAGCACAGATAGTGTGCCCTAGCAAATACGGCCAAAATTAGATTAAAATAACCTCCCGATAAACAAATTACTCACCGAAAATAAATATTGGACTAGTAATGGTGGAGATAACTAGAAGAACAGCCCCACCACATGGTAGGAAGAGAAACTACAGGAGCCACTGCCTGCTGCTCAGCCCACACAACCCGCAGCGTCGGACTGGGGACGCGAAGAAGAAAAAGGGACAACCGGGATAGTCATAACCCTTTAACTTCAACTTTTAAAATAGTTTACGTGCTTACGCAAAATACGTTAAGTATTTAGCAGAGAAGGCTGGACTTGGAGCCCAAAAATAAAGAGGAATATGCCCAACTGAACGTGGCATGACGTAATAGGAGCCTGTAAGCATCCAAGCTCCTGCTCGCTCCCATATCTCATGTCCTCATTCATGAGCCTTGCCTAATGGTCACCCTCGAAGCAGTAGATATGGGCCCCTCCCACACACACTAGTGTTCTGACATCTCTCACTGGGCCCCATTTGAATGTTATGTGGAGTGGACCGTGTAATGTTTCTGACTTAAGTAATACATGATCATCCAAAATAGCGCCCCCCCCCTTATACTTGGAAACTATTTCCTTAGCTTTCTTTCCGCATCTGGTTGTACCTCCTCTAGGTTAAGTAGACCTAGCCTCTGGAATCTCTTCCTGGTGCAGCATAGGGCTTAGCTCACGGCAGGTGAACCCTGAAGCCTGCTAACTGGATAGATTACTGAAGCCTTCCAAACTTCAGTTTCCACACTTGTAAGATGGGAATGGCAAAAGCTCCTTTTCAGGTGGCACATATCCACAGTGTCTGACATTCTTAGAACTCAGTAAAAGGTGGATATAATACAAGTGTTGTCATTTAAAGCCAGCACTGTGGTGATGGATGTAGCTTCCTATGCTGCCTTCATATGAAGCCAATTGTAACAGTACATCCCTGTGAGATATATAGATATAGATAGAGATAGAGATAGAGATAGAGAGAGAGAGAGAGATAGAGAGAGAGAGAGAGAGAGAGAGAGAGAGAGAGAGAGAGAGAGAGATATGCAGATGATGTTTGGATCATCAGGGAAATACATTACATGTGTCCCTAGAAGACATAGTAGAAGATACATCAGGTATATGAACATACCACAATCACTAAGACCCAGTGGAAACATTCTAGAAAACTGGACTCCCTCCTTATCCACCATTAATTGGCAGAGCCACTGATGTAACCCCATATAAGGTATAAAGATGTAGAAAGGATCCCAACTCCTAAGGGAGTGCTCCAAGAAGAAAATAGTTAGACATGCTTACCTGCAAAAGCACATGATCACTCATTATACCATGGCTAGTTCCATTTTGTGTAAAGCAGTTGCTCCCAACCTGTGGGGTCATGACCCCTCTGGGGGGTTACATATCAGATATCCTGCATATCAGATATTTACATTATAATTCAGAACAGTAGCAAAATTACGGTTTTGAAGTAGCAATGAAATAATTTTATGGTTGGGGGGTCACCACAACACGAGGAACTACATTAAAGGGCCGCAGCATTAGGAAGGTTGAGAGCCACTTTCCACTGTGACAGGTTGAGTGAGTGGTACTCAGACAGCCCCTGACAGGGCATGTGTGCTGAGATCTGAGAAGAGCCATGGATGCTGGCTGTCAGAGCTCTGCAGGGCTCACCTCTTCTGCCCACTCCTCAGTTTTCCTCTACGGGGATGAGAGGGACAAGGAAAATCAAGCGTTTCCAGGACATTCTGGTACCCTATGTTTCTAACAATGTCCCTCAGTTACCCTGCAGGGGAACCATGCAAACTAGATGGACATGGCTAAGCTCTTCACTCCGCAAATGCACTTCTTTGGCAAGGCATGACGGGCCACACCTGCTATCTCCACACTAAGAGGCTGAGGTCTGTGGACCGCGAATTCAAGTTCAGCCTAGATACACAGTAAGTTCTAGGCCAACCTACTCTCAAGGAGTGAGGCTATGTGTCAAAGGAAAAAGAGAGAAGGAAAAGTAAAGAAAGGGAAGGAAATAAAAAGGAAAGACTAGTTCACTCTGCTCAGCCATTCCACCGTGCGCTGCATTCTACTTCATACTGCGCATGATAAACACAGACCCTGCTATAAATCAATCAAAGAATAAATGATTGGGTTCGGGAGATAGATGAGTTGGTTTATAAAGTACTTATTGTGAGGCATGAGGTCCTAAGTCCAACTCGACCCCCTGAAGTCAGACAGAAACACCAAATGTGAGGTCACGAACACGCTTGCCATCCCTATCCTGGGAAGACAGACAGACCCCTGGGGTTCACCGGCCAGCGACCTCGTCTATTGGGCAAGCATCAGGTTGAGTAAGAGATGCTTTCAGAAAACAAGATGCAAAGTGATTGAGGAACAGCTTCTGAAGGTTATCTCTAGCCTGTAGATACAAGTGACACAACTGTGTACACAGAGAGACAGACAGACAGACAGACAGACAGACAGACAGACAGACAGAGAATAAAGAACACACATTTGAAAAACTACAAGGGAAATTCAAGGGTTTACAGCTGTAACAGTCTGGCCATCTTTAGTGCCATTAGGAAACCGGCACAGGAAGCAGAATGTCTGAGCAATCTGAAGTAGCAAGTCTGTTAAGACGGGCCACTGCTCATGGAGGGAAGGCCACATGCTACATGCAAGATGGGATAAGCACATGAGTTCAACGAGGGCTGCACCAACTGCTGGCCCTTGTGCATGGCCACCAGACCAAGGGGGCCACAACATCAACCATCTTCAAACACTCATCCATTCTGAAGAGATGCCAGCACTCCTAGCATCTTTGGTAAATCTTGAAACTGGCCCCCATCTTGGGCATTTTGCGGTAGGGTAATCATCTGGCCAGTGAGTCCTCCAGCATCTGCACTGCTGGCCAGCAGGCCACAGCAGGCATTCATGCTAAGCACAAGGCTGTCTGGCCATGCCAGGCCTCTCTGTGTTTACCAGGTTTGCCCGCCCTCCCTCCCTCCCTCCCTCCCTCCCTCCCTCCCTCCCTCCCTCCCTTCCTTCCTTCCTATTCTTTGGAGTAACACTGCTGCGGGCTATTTGCTGTGAACCAGACAGCCAGAACATTAACTAGGAAGGGCTATGAGAAGTCTCATCTTCCTGCCAAACTTCCCATTAGCCCTCTTGTGTATTCCCCTCCCTTCCTTCTCTGCGTTTCTTTCTCTGCTAAATTCTCTCGGCCTCCTCCCATTCCCTAACGTCTGCAAACTTCCAGAGTCTTCTGATTGCTAATTCCTAAGGAGGAGAGATGGACATATGAAGTAGACTCCTCGGTCCCTTAGTAAGATTTAGGGTCCGAACCGGACAGAAGAGGTTTTCTTGCGGCAAGGTTATATGACCTTTAAATCTGGGCACAAGGTTAATGCCAAGACATTTTTGGAAGATTTATCCCTGGGGTCAGCACAAATCAACCATAATCCTGTCACTGCCCCTCATTCAAGGGCTGCTTCCAGGCTCACAATTGTTCATAAATGCATTCATGGTTAATGCGTGCACAAAGGAGGCTAAGAAAGAAAAACAAAGAGGGAGGGGCTGCGGGGACAATGATATTAAGAGAGGGCTAAGAAAGCCAGGGAGAAGGGCAGAGAGAGAGACGTGAGAGAAGCAAAAGCATGGTGGAGGGAGGGAGAAAAGGAGAGAGAGAGAGAGAGAGAGAGAGAGAGAGAGAGAGAGAGAGAACACAAGATGTTGTTTTGGCTTGTTAGAGAAAAGCAACAGAAGCAATTGAAGTAGTGTGATTTCTTAATCAAGGCTTTATTAAATTTTGATAATAAAAAGCTAAGTGCTTTTGGATAGAATGAAACACAAAAAGGCAAGTTCTCAGCACAGGAGCATTTGGTGGAGAATGTGTGCGTGCGTGAGCATAGAGAAGACCTGATTTGAGGAACGACAATGTGGAATTTAGATCAGGCCATCCTGATCTAAAAGGCAGAAACAAATGGACTCTGGAATACACAATGACGTTTTCTTCATTTTTTTTTTTTTTTTGGTGTCAAATGGCTGTGACGACTAGGCAAGCGGCCTGACTTCTGAGCAACATTTGCCTGCCCAGGAACTGAAAGAGATTTGAGACACCTTTTACCTCGCTTCTCTTCCACATCTCCTCTGCTGGCATTTTCTGCAGCCACGGGAGAGAGAGCCAAAGAGAAATAGTAAACTCTCGCTAGCGTGATCCAAAGTTCTTTTCTTTCCCGGTGTCATTGCTGTGGGCAGGGCCCACGCCTCCTGAAACTCTAAGTCCTGCTTTTTCTCAGACTCGTGGTGATCGACTCCAGTCAGCCACAAAGAGTGACTTGGTGACCTCAGCTTCCCAAGCCTCTCCTAGTATTGGCTGTCATGGGAATACTGATTACGCCCGACCTGTAAATATTTTGTTCTGGTTTTATTTAGACAGGGCAATGGCCTCTGTTTCTGATGCAGTTACTGAGATCAACTACAACTGCCAACTTTTAGACTCATCGACAAGGAAACATCAATGCCAGAAGAGCTGACACGTGAAAGAAGCATGTCTTTTATAGATTAAAGTGGGAATAGCATTCCAGGAGAGCACTTTGAATTGTAGACAGAACCTGACTTCTCTGCATTTAAGGTCGACTGATAGGAACTCACTCTGCAAATCAAGCAAAAAGGCATTCCGTGTTCAGGTTTAGTTACACAGGACATGTAGACATCATAAAGTAACTAAGAACATCCAAGACATCCAAAGACCTGAAGAAACTCCAGCCTGCCTACGTTGGTGTCGGCTAAGTCCAGACGTGCAATGGCACATATACCTCGGTTAGACCAATGATGGCAACTGTTTGGTAGGCTGTGAGCGCTCCTTAAACCCATGGCCCAGCTTCTCCATCTAAGTACAACTTACTTTTTGTGCTACGCTCATGTACCATCTCAGAACCCGTCTACCTACACATTAGAGTGGCCACTTACGATGAAACCTACCCACTCCCCTTAATCCAATGCTTTCAGAATCTTCCCCAGCAGGTTCCCCTCCGAGTAATTTGTGAATGTTCATAATAATGGTCTCCCTTCTGGGTCCTTACCACTTATGAGTGCACAGGAATGATGCCTGGTGCTAGGGAACCATAGATCAATTATGAAAGATGGAAATGTTTATGAAGTACCAGGAGAGGTATCTGGGGAAGGATCCTTTGAAACTTGGGGTAGATTTCAGCTCGTGTGTGTACCAATAGGCGCTGGTGGCTCTCTAAAGAGAGCAGCTTTGATTCCCCCTGGGTGGGTGGGTGGTTACATCTAACCACAATGCCAGGTGCTCATGCATAGAGAACAGGGTATTGCTATATAGTCCGCAATGCATAGAACAGATCCTAACAACAAAGAAGTATTGAATCCCAAGTGCCAGTGGTGCCAAGGCTGAGTGCCTGATATAAATGAAGGCTGCGTATTTAGTAGGAGGAGAATATAAGAGAGCCTCTGGTCCAACTGTCTCATGGTGCAAACAACCAAAGACCCAGGCAAAGACTCATGCGGACAGCTCAGCAGAATTAGCAGATAACCCCATGTATCTTCCTAACAGGACAGGAAAGCCTGCTTTATATATGGGAGACAGCAGACTTTCGGTTCCCTGACAGTCTATTAGTAGAGTAAATAGAGATTAGAAGTACAAATGCTAAGACCATTGGTTCTAGGCATAGATTGTTGGATTTAGGTTATAGGGAGCAATCGCACTATTTCGTGCGGGTAAATGTCACAAATCATTCAATTAATTGTAATCAACAAATATGTACTTTCAGCTTTGTTGTGCTGCTACAAGAAACACATGGATCAATGTAGATGACCCCTGTCCCTTAAAAGCTTCTGCTGAGAGACAAGGACCAAAGCAACTTCGGTATAGTGATGTCAGCACTGAGGCAGGAAAGCCCTATGGGAGCGGAGGGCAGCAGCACCTCACCGGTGATGTTCCTTCCATCCTGCAGGGCACATGAATCAGAGCCAGCCTCTAAAACAGTGGTTCTCAGTCTGAGGGTTGTGACCCCCCCCCCTCACCTTGGGGACTGAACAATCCTTACACAGGGGTCGCCTAAGACCATCAGAAAACACTGATACATTACAATTTGTAATAGTAGCAAAACTACAGGTGTGAAGTACCAATGAAGGAATTTTATGGTATGAGGAACTGTAGTAAAGAGTCAACCTTAGGAAGGCTGAGGACCACTGCTCTAAAAGAAGACCATAAGTTAGAAAGCCCCTACGACACTGCAGGCTCAACTTGTTAAGCACAGCCAGTGTGCAGAAAACCTAGCCACCATATTTATATATACTACGGTCTTCTCCTAGTTCAAGATACCAGGCTCTTTAACACCGAAGTTGAGGAAGGTGAGATTGATTAATTTCCGATTTTTCACATCAGAGGTACATATTATGAAAGGGTACCTAACATCAAGCTGAAGTGCTAAATGGGTCTGTATGTTGGAGGTAAGATGGTCCTGCTTAGCACTCATGGCTCCCTTCCAAGGGAACATCAAGATTTCCATTGCTAACGCTGGGCTAAGAGGACTCGGGAGAAAGCTCGTGTCCCAAAGCAAGGTATTCATGGGTTAGCCCAATGGGCAATGCTCCTCTCCTTCCCATCCCTAACCCTGCTACGTCAGCCACAAAGCATTAGAGCCGAGAATGACACCAAGTGCCATCATGAGAATCAAGACATTAAACTTGTACTAATCCCGCTCTAAAGAGCCAGTGCCCCTCCCCAGAAACCACAAGCAACATCTTTCCATCTTAGGAACTCCGCAGACTCCCTCTCTCCCCCTCCCCAGTCTGCTCTCACTGCCTTTAGTCTACCGCATGTTTCAAAGCTGTGTTTGTGGGCAGGCTTGGACGCAGTATGAAGTTCCAATCAACCAAATGAATTCAAGATTCATTTTTTTTTCTCTCTCTCTCCAGTCTATAAAAGGAAACAGCATGTGCTTTGGCTTTCTCTCCATGCTTCTGGTTGACAGAGATGTATGGATGGTAGAGAAAGAATGGCTTTTATTTTTATTTATTTATTTATAAGTTTTATTAAAGTTCACCTGTTACCCACAGGCCTCGGGCTCCCTATAGAGAAACAAATATCACTATTGAAGAACTTGGTTTCCAAGGTGCCAAATTAAAACAGATGAAGCAGTAAGGAGGGGGAGAATAAAAACATTAAGCCAAGATTTCACTCCCAAGTGCATCATATCGTCTATTATATTGCTCACGTGAAATTGACTCCCAATGTAATTAGGCTAAGGCTATGAGGCAAAAAAAAAAAAAAAAAGAAATCTCACAATAATTCAGGCCCTCCAAGCTATTCTTTTCCATCACTCACATAGCTGAGGAAAGAAATAACTTTTTAAGAAAGAAAGAAAGAAAGAAAGAAAGAAAGAAAGAAAGAAAGAAAGAAAGAAAGAAACTTAGCAACATCTATATTGTCCAAGTGATTCCCCACACCCTACCTGCCCAAGCACATAAAGTCATGAGCTAAGTTAAAAGCCAACTGCAGGAATCTGCTACATACCCAGTGATAGTCTTTCCTTCTACTGGACAACCCCACAGGCAGGGATTTATTCTAGTAATACTGAAGGGCTGCTTCCTCTGTCTGAAGGAATTGAAGAGTCCCCAGGGTGGCAATAGACAACTTTCTTCCCTTGTTGGGAAAGCTGTCTTTGTCTTAGCTACTTTTCTTGTTGTGATAACATACTCAGACGGAAGCAACTCGAGGGAGAAAAGGTTTATCTTGGCTCACAGTTCAAGGTGCAGCTCATTATGGCAGAGAAATCAAGGCGCCAGGAGCTTGAAGCCCGGACTATGTTATAGCCACAGCCAGGAAGCAAAGAGCAATAAATGATCTCTACTAGTAATGGTGGCACCCATATTGGCCAGACCTCCCCACCTCAATTCATTCAGTTATGATACTCCCTCACCAGCATGCCAAGAGACCTTTCCCTCGGGTGATTCCGGAGTCAGTCAACTTGACACTCAACACTAATGGTCATATGTTACAAGTGGACACGCCCACGTGGAGGTAAAGTCACTCTCTTTCCCACAGCCACTATATTCTCTTCTTTCTCCAATTGACATGGGACCCAGCTCTCTATTTCCTCACAGGTCAGAATGGAGCCATGAAACAAAAGAGTCACTTTCACAAAAAAACACAAAAATGGGAAGAGATAACCCCTCTTTTAAAAGGATGCTTACTGGATTTCAGCAATGCTGCCAGAACTTCAGTGGCTGCCCTGGGGAGAGAGGAAGAAAGGTGAAAAGTCAGTGTTCAATGCTCTCTATTAGCCCACAGACCCCATAGGTAGCGTGTTCATTTGCCGCCACCTATCAGACTCATTATTAACCACGTAGAAGGCAGTCTATTGATCTCCGCTGACCATTAAAGAGGCATAAATGTAGAAATCACATTAAGTGAGGTGTCTGTCTTCCAAATGGGTCTCAGAGGTCCCCTCTGCTGCTGAAAATATCCTCCTCCCCCCATAGCTTCCCACCTCCCACCAACTTCTTTGCACAGTGTTCTTCTTTTGTTTTTTTTTTTTTTAACCACTTCTCATACTATCCTGTGTACTTGTCAGTTTCCTGATTTGTACCTGAAAACATGTGGAGACTCGGGAGGTTGATTGGGAGGAAAGAAGTGAGGAGGCACGGGGAACAGAGCAATTCAGAGCAAACTTCCTGAACCACTTGTGCCTCTGGGAACACACTGGGAAACATGCATGTATCTGAAGGAGAAGCTGTTTCCTTAGGATGGAAGACCATTGCTTTTGCCCGCAAAAGAATTTCAAAACCTTGGCAGCAAAAACTCGAGGCGAATAAAAACATCTCTTGTTCCGCTTCTTAGTGACCCTTCAGTTTGTTCCCAAAATCGGAGAATACGCAAAACCCCGCTGCTATCCTTTGAATGCATCTTCCAAAGCTTATTTACTGGAGACTTTATTCCTACACACGTGGCATCTGAACGTGAGACTATGGAGGAGGGATTGAAATTACACGAGATAATGAGGGTAGGGTTCCAGGATGGTTCATGAAGGTTTTATCACCCATGCTGCTCGGGGTGTGGGTCTCTACCTACAACCTCACATTTGCTGAGACCCAAAGAGAAATGTAGACTGTCCAACTGACCCCTGACCTCTTGAATTAGAATCCTGATCTAACAAGACCCCTGACCTCTTGAATTAGAATCCTGATCTAACAAATCCTCACATGCACCTGAGGAGCTCTAACCATGGGTTTAGAGGATACATCACTGTGGTCCCTATCCGCCAGGCTGGTGATCCAGTGGGGTAGGTGCCTTGCTGGAATATTCTCAAACCTCTCCTGCCTTCAGACTTACGTGCTCCCCTTCTCTCCTCATCAGTTTGGGGGAGGTTCATCTGGCTGCTCTACTCTTTCCTCTAAATACTGAGCTACTTCCACATCTTCCCATTCCCTTTTTGTGCCATTTAACATAGGTTCTCTGTTCTGTAGCACCTGGATTTTGCCCATATCCATGGAGCTGTTAACAGTAGGGTTGCAAAAGCCAAAGTTTGAGTAGGAAAATAAGAAAGATGGCTATGGAAGACAATGGGGGAGTCTCCCAGCGGAATCTGGCCCCACTGTCTTGTGACTTTCCTGGACCAGTTTCACTGAGCTGAGTGATGTCTCTGCTGTGAGTTTGCACTGGGGCCATGAGTCGCAGCCTTTTGCTGTTGCAGGAGTCCTGGAGACAGGAGATGCACCTGTCTCTCAAATGCTTTGTTTCTATTGTAATCTCTTTCTCATTCATTTGTCCTCTTAATACTGCTGACTCTGTTTTTAATATCAGAGAACAGACTGCCAAGATCATGTTGAGGTAAGAAATTGACCAATGGGAGATTCTGTAGAACAGGTGGAGGAAAGAAGTCCTGTTTGAGGCACAGGTCTATTCACTTGTGTGTGTAACCTAGGAAGGATGTTTTAATCCCTCTGGTACATTTCCCCTATCTTCAGAGGTGATGGGAACACATCAATGCTTGCTAGGCCTTAACATAAGTTACAAGGATCACATGTACTATATCTATTCGTATCATCATTTTATTGAGCTATACATTTTTCTCTGCTCCCCTCCTTTCCCCCTTCTACCCTCTCCTGTGACCCCCATGCTCCCAATGTACTCAGGAGATCTTGTCTCTTTCTCCTTCCTATGTAGATCCATGTATGTCTCTCTTAGGGTCCTCTTTTGTGTCTCTAGGTTCTCTGGGGTTGTGGACTATTGGGTGGTTTTTCTTTGCTTTATGTCTAGAAGCCATGTATGAGTGAATACATGCTATATCTATTCTCATACAGCATTCCCCCAAGATTCAAGTTGTGGTGCCCTCTAAGCCAGATCTTAATTCTCCAGACCAGTATCAAATAGCATGACAGTATAGCAAATAAATATGATCCCAACGGTGACATTATATGACATGTCAGTTTCTCAGTCCAATTGAAGCTGTTCCTGAGGCACACAGGAGGATTTATTGCTTTGAAGGTCATGGTTTGGGAATCTACATTTAGTTAGTTTCACAAAGAGCATACTTAGGGAAAAATGATGGAGGTCATACATAAGGCCAAAGTCTGATGGTATAAGGAATTCAAATCCTTTAAATAGTGAGACATTATCCATTTGCTTTTAATTAAAAAGTATGATGTCAGTGATGGAAAACTAAGATGAACATTATTATTCACGAAACATAGTTACAGAATACAAGAGAAAGGAAGGGGCTAAGAGACTGCCTGCAATATTTGCCCAGGTAGATCTAAGCATAAGAAAGCCACTAGGTGACTAAGAAGGGCAGTCATATCGTTTAGAGAAAACAATGGCTTTCATTTAGGACATGCTGAGCTCACAATACTCTGTGTGAACGCCACCTGAAACTAGTTAAAGCACTGCGGCGAGCATCCAGCAGCAATTCTGGAGGGCTCTTAGAGGTGGGAATGTTTACTTACTAATGTCTACAAGAGCTACAGTATCTGCAGCCTTCAGAATGGATAGCTTCAAGAAAATTTCACCAAACTCAGAGCAGAGTGTTAGAAATAAAAAAAAAAAAGTCAACAACACTCAAGGAAGGAGACCCCTAGGGGTGAGAGAATGCACAACAGGGAAGGTGGTGGAGTGGGAACTGAGCAGGGAACAGGGGTGGGGTGGTGGGGGCTATTTAGCTTAGAAAATAAAAGTTACTAGATGGCTTGGGTCCAATGCTTTCTCAAACTTCAATCTGTGGCTGGGTGGTTGATTTTTTTGTTTGTTTGTTTTTTGTTTTTCGAGACAGGGTTTCTCTGTGGTTTTGAAGCCTGTCCTGGAACTAGCTCTTGTAAACCAGGCTGGTCCTGAACTTACAGAGATCTGTCTGCCTCTGCCTCCCAAGTGCTGGGATTAAAGGCGTGCGCCACCACCGCCCGGCCTGGGTGGTTGGTTTTAAAAATCAGTTTAATGGGATTTTTTTTAATTTCTTAGATTTGTAATAAAATATATTGGAGCAGAATGTAGTATATTAATGACCTGAGAAACTTAGCTCGTGTGTGTGTGTGTGTGTGTGTGTGTGTGTGTGTGTGTGTGTGTGTGTGTGCTGGGAACGTAATACAAATGCTTTGCTTCTAAACAGAAGTAGTGAAAATGTTGCTTAGGGTGTAATGACTGTGTAGGATTTAAAGAACAAATATCTAGAATGAACTAATGAATAACTGAAAACATTTGATATTCCAATGGTTCCTGGTATATGGAACGCCGGTCACTACATGAATGCTATCAAGAGGCGCTTTGTTTTTCATCTATACAAGTGAGTGGCAATGGTCTATTGCCGGAGCAAGGCTCTCCTGATCTGTTTGGGTGTGACATGAGATACAATAACACTCAGCAGGACTGAGATAACTACATTGGTCAACCGATGCCTATCCTAACAAAAAAAGAACATTTGGTTGGCTGTGGTAAAATAGCCTTGTAATGGCTGCATTTGAGGCTGAAATAGGAAGGTTGTGGGTTCTAGGACAGACTAAGCTACACAGTAAGATTCCCCCACCTCAAAACAAGCAAATGTCAGATATAAGGCAATTGGGGTTAAACAAATAAGAAAGCTCAGTTACTTCCTATTGGAGGAACCAAGCCCACTGCATTGGGAGAATGAACTGGAGCCCCACTTTGTGTCTTTGGGATACCATACTGCCTCCTTCCGGATGTGGACACCTAGCAGCCATCGTTCTGATAGAGCCACTGATTCCATGAAAGGACAGGGAGGACATTTTTTCTGGAGTTCATTATTCCTGACTGCCATCTCACAGTATCTGCGTGCTGAGCGGGCTGTCTTGTGGAAAGGAGGGGAAAATTTTTCCTTCATTCTCTACGTTCCTATCAATGACTGGGTCATTTGGGAAACTCCCGAAGAATGTTTTGACCCAAAGAACAACAACACCCAAAGACAGAGGAATGACTTTTGTTCCGCCCATTCTTCGAAGCAGGAAAGTCCACTCAAGATTTGAGACACTGAGGATGCTCACGCTCTCTTAGCGAAGGCTAAGGCTAAACCATTGGCAGATTTAGAAATATGGCCCTGCCGAACATTTACAAAAGAGCCACAGAGATGTAACAATGTGAATTACTCCTCCGCATTGAAATAAATTTTAAGAGACATTTACTAGAGACTTTAATAACTGTCACCACTACTTAGGGAAACTTTATAAGTATCAAACGCTCCATGTCCTGTATTCATCAGCATACATCACTTTTGAACTTCACTGGCGTGACAGATAATGACATTACCCAGTACAGGATAAATAGTCCACCTAAGGCCCTGCAGCTAGCTAGCAAGCTACACACATAAGTCTCCTTCTGCCTCACTCTAAACATAAGCCCTCAACTTTCTTCTCCTTTCCACATTCCAGAAGGTGTCCGAAACAACTCTCTATAGCTTCTTTATCTTTCATATATGAGCTACTGTTTATGGTCAGATGACAGAGGCAAGGTCTTAGGATGGATCTACATCAATGAAGCAAACTTGCCGAGCTGAGTTATCTTGACTCAACTCTATACAGCACAATTGCACTACAGTGTGAGGCTTAGATATTCAGTGGTGGTCACAGAGGCAAGGACAGAGAACTTCACTGGAAGCAGGTCCTGAAGATGTCATTTGTTCTGATGAATAGGTTTTTATTGAGCATCAGCTACACACCAGAACAAATTGAAAGAACGATATTGTATTCAAAGAGTTTATTATCTTGGGGGCTCTGGTTAAAGAGAAAGCAAATAGTAGCATTTTTATACAAGACACTAACTTCAGTTTCTCAAATGTAATACATGATATTTGAAAAAGTAAAACGAGGGCTGGGAAGATAGCTCAGCAGTTGAGAGCACTTGTTAACCTTGAGATGATTCCAGTTTGCTTCCTAGCACCCCCATAGTGGCTCACAGCCACTCATAACTGCAGTTCCAAGGGATCTGACACTCTCTTCTGACCTCCGAAGGCATCAGGCACACATATGATACATAGGCACGCCTGCAAGCTAAACACTCATACCCATAAAATAAATAAATCAAAAAAAGAAAACAAAAAGCAAGAACAGGGTAAAGAGACCATCTGTGCAATGGGGGACTGCAAGTGTGGAGACCATAGCCGGGGTAGTTGCGTGAGAAGAAAAGAAAGGAATCACATAAACATCAGGAAGAAGCCTGTCAACATGAAAGGACAGCCTGCACAGACACAGAACCATGCTAAACCAGCAGACGGAGACAGGGGTATTAAAACTAGGAATAAAGTGAAATAGAAATAAGTCAAATAACAGTTGGATAAAACAGGAGGTCCTTTATAGGAACGAAACACATTGCCATGAGAACAGATACCCAGAATGCCATCTGGCACATTCCAACCCCCTGACTAGCTTGAGAAGAAATAGAATGGTAAAACACACACACACACACACACACACACACACACACACACACACACAAGAGCCAGGTGACCAAGAAAAATAACCAATACATGGCTTCAACTGATCACTTTCAGGAAACAGTAGAACCCAGGGATGAAAATTGAGATGGATCCTGCAGGGTAGAAGAAAACAAAAACCTTAAGCATATGGTATCAAGGCTGAATCGGACCCTGTGCCCAGCATGGAGCTTTTCCATTTCTCTCTGGAATGGAAAAGAGAAAGAAACACACTCACACATCCAACTCTATCCAGATGCTGCCAAAGGCAGCTGGTGGGAACCCATCATCCATCATTATAAATTGTGACAGAAGCTGAAACCCCAAACCCAGGCTGATCTGGCACATAACAGCACACACCAGGGAGAGGGACAGGGGATGGCTACTGTCTGAGACGGAGACCTGGAGTATAGCTCTGCAGTGAACGAGCCCCACCCTACCAGGCTTCTCATATGCAGAGATTGCCCGGGAGAGATGGTTTAGAACTTCTTCCAAGTCTGCAGGCAACAGCAGCAGGTTGGAGGCAGCCAAACATTTGTGAGAATTCCCAGCACCAGAAGTAGAAAGCTAATGTCTGGGTGGGAGGGGGAGGGGGAGAGCAGGCTGAAATTGTCATGGGCTCCCCCACACAGGACAGCATCTTCCTACTTGGGAATGTGACTCTCAAATTAGCACTTGAGGTAAACAGCTTCGACTTCCTTAAATTATTCATAAAGGAAGATATACATTAATGTGCAACTATAATCCTATGTATGATGTGTATATATAAATGTATAATGGGCAAAGTCTATAATTAAGCATATATATGCAAGATAAACTTTTACAGAGTGTATGCTAAATGACTATGGGAGAATCAGTGCTGTACCGCTCCTGGCTGATTGTAAAGCTCAGAGCTAACTCTACAGGAGCTACACTGTGCCTTTTAATGATGTCTGTTCAGCGTGGGCAAAAGAACTCTTACCTCTATGTAACTGGACTGTTTTTCCCTTGTAGAAATCAAGGTCTTCATAAATGAAATGATAGGAGAGACTTTAGAGGGAAAAATGCCAATCTTACTTATTAAAAAAAAAAAAAAAGATGGGATTTATTACTAAGCAAGTCCAACTGTGGCCAGAGTGTCTCCGAGAACGGTAAGTGTGGTGTACTGCCTGAAATCCCTCTCCATGTACCACGGCCCTGGGATGGCTCCACAGGTTGGACCGAGGAGTTGTGCAGTGCTCTGGGAAGTCATGCTTGCTTTCATCTTTGTTTCTTCTATCTGCCATAATCCTATTCCCTCATCTAGCCACTTTATAACATCCAGGTCCAATTCCAGCCTCTGCATCCAAGCAGTCCAAGCATTGTTGCATTCTGCTGACTTCTCATCCGCCTTCTAAGTTCCTTTACTACAGCAGATTTTGGGTAACATGGGAATTGTGCATTTTTACATGCATCTCTACCTTTGTCTAGATAAGTTCTGAGGAGATCAGCTGTATTACAATCTTGGACATTTAAGCAGTTATCATAAAGCATGCTACACGGAAAATTCTTCAATAAATGCTTTGGCTAGGTAATAAATAACTGAACCGCATGCAACACTCTCCTACTAACTGAATGTACCTCCAGAGGGAGTCCCACATCACCTTATGTGGTGGTTTGAATGAAAACAGCCCCTATAACATCATAGGAAGGGGCATTACTGAAGGTGTCATCTTGTTGATGCAAATGTGGCGTGGTTGGAAGTGCGTCACAGGGGGTGGGCTTTGAGGTTTCAGAGGCTTCAGTCTTTTCCTGCTCCCTGCCAATCCAGATGTAGAACTCTCAGCTACTTCTCCATACCATGTCTGCCTGCATGCATGCCACCATGCTTCCTGCCATGACCATAACAGCCCAAGTCTCTGAAGTGAAAACTAACCCAGTTAAATGTTTTCCTTTAGAAAAGTTTCAAGGTCACCATGTCTCTTCACAACAATGAAGCCCTAACTAAGACAATCTAGAAACCTATGGCATAAGTGCCTGTCACAAAGGAAAGGCATTTTGGAGGAAAACAGTTCATTGCCAAACTAAACCTATACCATATAACCCAATAATTGCATTTTTTTAGTGTTTAGTCAAGTTGAAAGCTCATATCTAGACAAAACCCTGCACATGGATATTTATAGCAGCTTCATTTGTAATGGTAAGAACTTAGAGCAATCAAAATGTCTTTCAGTAGGTGAGTAGACAGACATTTACACAAGAGAATGTTGTTCAGCGCTGAGAAGAAATGAACAATAATTCAGAAAAAAGAGTAATCTTAGATGCACACAGAGTTGTACAAATATATCTATATAGTTTAAATGAAAATTTCCAATCTGGGCTGTCAGTGCTCCGTCCAAGAGCGAAAGATCATATAACAAAAACCGCTATACCTGGCGTTAGAAACCTCTTTTGAGTTGTTAGCCAGGGCTACCTAAGAGACTTCAAGAAGACATAGCCTATTTCTGCTGCCCCTGACTATCCCCCAGAGGCAGATGGTAAGTCCCTATTGCTGAAGACAGCATTCACTTCAGACACAGGGCCCAGAGGATCCTGAGTTGGAACTGAGCTACCATACCTCCTCCCCAAGGACTATTTTTCATGATACCAGAAGGCTCCATGCAAGCTTCCTAAGGAGCAAAGCAAGCAGAAGTTCTCCCCAGCCATACCTATAAACCACGCTAATAACCAGCATGGAATGAGAATGCTAAGGGAGCGGTGGTGGCACACAGACCTTGGCAGTAACCAACAGCTCTCTAGCGGAATGTCAGACCCACTCAGCAAGAGAGTAATCATCAGATCAACAAAGTGTTTAACAATAAGAATTGTAGATGAAATTTGTTGACATATGTAACAGAGAAGAGGAAGCTTGTTGCAAAAAACCAAAATGGTTCCAAAGAAGATAAAAGGTACTAAAGTCCGAGTTATAGAGTCCTCATCCTATCTGACCGCTCAGAAATAGCAGTTTCTTCTACTTGAGAGATAACACTGTTGTCATAATAATGGAAGGTGTCCTTTGTTAGCAGAAGGTTCCTGTCTCAGGAACAATTACTTTAGGAATTAATCTTGTGGAAATACTCTAAACTGCACATTGTAAGTTATCTGACGGAGTGTGTGTATGTACCTTTAGACGAGCACTCTGTGACAGTTTTGAAAACACAACCATGACATTCCTTAAATTTTGTCAAAGGCAAGTGTAGCCTCCACAATCCTGAGACTATGTCGACCCTAAAATATGTCCTGCTCCAAGTATGGTCTCCTACTCTTCGATCACTTTCAGCATCTGGGTCATTAAGTTCTTCTTTGTGAACTTTCTTTCAACCCCTGTGCAAGCTTAGGTTGCTCTAGGACAGAGATGCAGTCTGACCACCCTTTAGCAATTCAGCTTGAAGCCTTCTCCTGGCATTACTATGTAGCGTATCTGACTTAAAATTTTTTTACAACTTCCAGGTGTGCCAGGTAAAGATGCATTTTTCCATCATGACAGGCCAGTTTCTTCTCTACTTGCATTCTCAGAACCATGGCAACAAATAAAAACATTGAATTTTTTATTTTAAAAATCACAAAATGTAACCTTTGATATAATAGAAGGGTCTGTTCTGCTTTGACCATGGTCTGTCAATCACTGGAATTCACAGAGAATTCCTCCCAATGTGACACATGTTTACCTGCTTCCTTTAATTTTTGTTTTTTTACAACAGATCTAAGATGGTCCCATTTTATTATGAAGAAAGAAGTAAAGGGGACATGATTGGTTTCTGCAGCACACTTGTTTTCTGATTCTCAAACTGAATACTCTGGTTCTAGGACACTGATATTTCTTTGGCACAATGACACCCTTAAAAGAAATTTATTAAGAAAGAAGGAAAACAACATGAAATGGAAGAGGTCAGGAAATAAGACACAAGACAGTGTCTCTCTTCTGCTTAAGGCGGGGCTTAGGCTTGATGGGACGGTCTTTCTCAGGCTGTGGTGATGGAGCTGAGTTAGTGTGTATGTGTCCACCCTCCATCTCTGTTGTATAACTTGTCCTCAAAGGTCTCAAAAGTAAATAACATCTAATCCTTCTGACCCGATACATGCTATTGAAATAGCGGATAGGACAAACCTAAGTGACTGAAGAACCACACAATTGCAATATTTACCAATGGAAAGAATGCCTTAGATTCCCAAGGTGGCCTAAAAGGTGGGATAGTCTAGGGGTGTGCTTGTTAGTGGCATCTATGTTAAAAGACCTTCTGGTCTTTGTAATGATACTCCAATAACATCTCTTCATTAACGTCTGAACCAAGGTCATTTTCTTAGATGTGTGGACACAAGAATTTCTTACTCTGTAAGAGGCAGAGGCTGAGAAGAGGGAGAATTAGACATCTATCATGCTGGGTGCATCACAGCAAACTTCAGTATCTTTCTCAGGTTTTGAATGGTCCCTAGACAAGTCCGGTGTTCTAGACCTAGATACTCTAAATTATTATTATGCATTATTAATGTTAGATTAAACCAGTAGACAGAGTATGGTAGTGATAATATATGAAGTATTTAAATACAAGTACTCATGCATCATTGCATAGCTGCTTCAACAAACATGATATTTATTAGTATAATTATACTTATTATACCATTATCATATGCTTTTACAATGTAAAAGTGTTTGGGTGAGAATTTTTTTAAAAAATCTTTTTAATTTAATGAATCCATGATTTTTTTAAGCAACACCATTATGGGAACAAGTAAAAAATTTGATGGATATTAATAATTTAATGAATCTTAAAAGTGTTACAAAATAAGCACCTTTAAATAATGACACATGTGGAATAGCTCAGCCTTGGTGTCCGAAATCTAATAATTTGCAAATGAGTCATATATGTGCCATAGATGAGATAAATGAGGTGCTAAAAATTTAGTGAGCTTAGGGAAGAACTTTTTTCTTGCAATTTTTGAAAACAGGACAGAAACTTCATTAAAATTGTTAAGTGTCTGATCCATCAATTTAATGACGTTGGCGCCTTTTCTTTGACTCTCTGTATATGCACACCCCCCTAAAATAAATTCAATGCCAAAACAAGGCATTAAAAATAGACATAATTAAATTCTTTTTAATTCTTTTAAATATTGAATTGACAGATTTTTTTCCCAGTACTGTGGACCTGCAAACATCTGGGTCAACAAACTGAGATATGTGGGTGACAACTGGCAACACTCATGTAGGATTTGGATTTGTGGAGTTATCTTTGCTTTGGAAATCAACGCAATTCTCAAATGAAGGCCATCCCTTTGTCTAGGATAAACATGGCAGTATCTTGGCTCTTGCTAACAGGACAGTGAGTAAACTCCCAGGCATGTTAGAAACACCCATGCTTATTTTAACAACCCCACTGATAGGATTAAAAGGGTTTACAGATTAAATGGCTTTACAAGCCTGGGCTTTGTACATATGTAGAATGTTTGTTGATAAATAAAATTAGATTCAAATGGCGTAAATTATGAGAAGCAATTTTCCTTGTAAACACTAGGCAAATTTTGAAAACTTTTCTAGGGAGGCCAGAGTCTTTCATGTTGCCAAAATTCTGCCTACAAATTCATTAGTCAGATTTACTCTATTCAAGGCATGTGTGTAGCTAAAAAGAGAATCAGTCCAAACTGAAACAAGTCAGCTGCTGAGTAATGTCACAATTTCCATAACAGTAGAGTATCATGAATGAAGAAGCAGAGAGTGGTCCCCTAAAGAACAGGACCTGAGGCGTTGCAATGCAAGGGAGCCGAAGGATGCTGTTCAAGGATTTGGTTACCTGACCTGACCGTGCCCTTCGAGAAATATCAGCCAGATGTATTCTGCTATGGTCAAAGAGCTGATGGCCCAGAGATCTTCAAAACCGTAAGTCTTGTTTAGGACGAACTGATACATAGTACCTGCACTTCTGGGTTAGCAGTGTCAAAAAGTGCCCTGGAAAACAAAAGTCCCAGGTTTTCCATTCGGGCAAGTATGGACACTGGCTCAGATAACACTTCCCACACAGAAATGATTGAAGAAATAATGCATACAAGATGTGTGTCTGTGCACAAGGAGTAAGGTGGGATCTGAGATCTTCTTAAGTAGAAGAAAGCAGCTTGGATAACAAACAATAAAATTCTAGTGCTTACTACAAAATTTAGGTAGGGCCTAGGGAGATGGAACAGGCTGTGAAGGGCTTGTCACAAGGATACGAGTTCAGTCTCAGAATCCACATATAAAAGGCACATACGACATGCTTGAAATCCCAGCACTGAGATAGAGATCAGTGGATCTCTGGGGTTGGCAAACTAGCTAGCCTGGTCTCCTCGGAGAGTTACAGGATAGTAAGATACCCTATCTCAAAAAAGCAAGATAGTCATTGCCTATGGAAAACACCTTTTGCATAGCCTTCACCCAAGGTTGACCTCTGACCTACACACATGCACACGCACACACACACACACACACACCTTAAAACTGAAACTGAGCTTCTGAACTGTGAACTACATAAATATTTTTGTTTTTAAGTTAGTTACTTCATGTGTTGCTTTTATAATGTTACAAAGCTGATAAATATGGTCCTAAGTCTGGTGAACTAAACAGTGTTAAATACGCATTGCATGTCAATGAAACTTCCAACTCCCCTGAATAACAGACACTTCCAAACGACCTTACCTTCAGAGCAACTCAAAGGGTACACCTATGCATGTGTATCTACCTTGGTCCCAAAGGAACACAAGTACATTCAACCAAACAGAACTGAAAAACACTCAACCTACATGCCCTTCACTAAAGGACCTCTCAAGGGACAGAGATAGTCACTGTGCTTCTACGAGAATCTATGGGATGCTTGATTGACATCTGCCTTTTCTCTTAATGAATGAAGCCTTTGAGAACAGAGACTCCCTTATAGGATTCCATACGTGGTATCCATGCAATAACCTCCCTATAGAAAGCTGTCAATAAGTCTATGATGGGAGAATGAATATATGAGCAAATGAGGCATTAAAAAACGCTCATAGATCAATTGATGAAGTAAATCACTCACTCTGAGTGACTTTAATAAAAGAAAAAAATTATGCTCCTCATAAAATAATGTCTACAAGTAGACAAGAATGTGTCAAAGACCGTATATTTGAATCAAGTTCTGCAGAAAGAGATAAATGACAAATTGTAGAAATATGTCTCTTTCTTTATATACGTCTTTTACTTAAGGCCTTGCTAGCTTATTCCTTTTGTGCTGAGTTTGATGGGGTTTGGACCATGATTTAATCACCACGGTGTAAATTTTCGGACTGTGACATTCCCATTAGAATAAAGAGCTGTGTATCTCTCTCTGTATGCTGACATATCTGCTCCCTGTCCTACATACTCAGCATGGAATCAGGAATCCATTCCAGGAGTCAACATCTTTGCTAGGCATCACTAAGGTTACAGGCTAATTAATAATGTAACTGGCCTGCGAGTCACGGAGTCAAGCGTTCTGATACTTGAATGCAGACAGAGCATCAATTACCAGAACTCTGTGCTTCGAAAGGCATCATCATTACACAAATCCAAAAGCATATCAGACTGAATGATCTTCAGGGTCAGACAGAGAAGACAATGGTGTGATCCAGCAAAGCAAGCAGGAAGCGGAGGGAAAGCCACAGGAGCGAAGATCCCAGGGCTACAGTCAAGTAGACACAGAACTCCATCAGTACGTGCCGCTCCATCTTAGCAAGACCCAGACAGCTTGACAAACGAGTAGGATCATGAAGAACACTGAGGACGATGATTAAAGGAGTGGAATAACTGATATATGAAGAGAGAGGATTTTTGAGAAACTTAATTATAAAGACACCCAGCCAAATGCTGAGCTTGCTGAGAAAGTGCAGATGTCCTTCTGGTTAGCTCTCATCGGCGAAGCCCAGAGCAGGAGAAGGAGAAAATGCGTTATCCAAAAGGGATGTGGATGGGAGCGGAAGGAAGAAATAATAAATGTGGAAATAGAGAACCAACGTCAGGGCCAAATTCTCACAGGAGAGTGTGCGACTCAAGAGATGCTACCCATTCCTGGCAGTCTCGTTTGCAGATGGAGCCTGTGGAGGCCGACTCCAGTTGTTCCCTCCTGCGCATCCTTCTTGGCACAGTGGGCTAGTCAGAAAAAAAATCACTTATAGTCAGTATGACTGTTTAATACAAGCCGCTTTGTGTTTACAATAGGAGCTTGGTTAAAATAAGCTTAGAAAATACTCCGAAACTAAAGGGATTTTTAACCACCTTTGGAATCTGGTTAAAATTAGCATGCCAGGGGAAATTTGGGAGTGTTTCAAGCCCTGTAATCTGAACCCTGGTGCTCTTTAGTGGGTCAAGAAGTAGGGTTTCGCATTCCAATGTCTGCCCATTACTCCATGCCAGAAGGGTCTTCCAGAGCCCTGACAGAGAGACCCGTGAAGCCTGTCCCCAACTACTCTGTGTCTGTATGTGAGTCTCAGTTACGCCAAGATTGATCAAAAGCAGAACTCATTCAGAATGGAGAAGAAGTGTCGTCTCAAATGGGCACAAGAAGGAAGAAAAGGTGCAAGTGAGTTGCAATAGCGCCCTCACGTGACAACTGCTCACTTGTGAAAATGCCAGCCAGGCTCTACTGCATCCTTCTGATCTGCTGTGAATGACAAGTTCTTGACCTGGTAGACCACAGCCCCCATGTCCATATGGCAGACCACAGCCCCCATGTCCATAAGGAATACAACAGTCCCCATGTCTATATGACAGACCACAGTCCCCCATGTCCATATGACAGACCACAGTCCCCATGTCCATATGGCAGACCACAGACCTACATTTCTATAATCATGTTCTTTGGCCTCCATTTTTATGCTCACACTCTGTCACATCCATTGGCATTCTCTCCTTTGATTTCCTCTCTTGGAAAAAGAATGTTGGAAAAAGCTGGGTAAACCTAAGGGACAAATGCACTCCTACAAGTGACATCTGTTAAGAGTCAGTAAAGCAGGTCAAGATTTCCCTGTTCATAAATATCTGATCAGTTAAAAGAGTTTTTGAAATGAAATTTCTAGGTCAAAGGAATTAAGCCCTTTTTACGGCATTTGATCTTCATTGACAACTCTGATGTATGAACAAATCTGTTTAACTGCGTGCTCCCCAAAACTAATGCTGTCATTCATCAGAATGACCCATATGATCAATAAAATGCACAAGTGTCTATTCCTAGATATGTGTGTACATGAAGAGACAGTAAAGGGCGAATATGATTAAAATGCACTCTATACATCAACAAAAGTGTCACAAGGAAACAAATTATTGCCTATTATTATTATATGCCAACAAAGTATTTAAAATGTTTGAATCCGTGTCAATAAGGGGTGGTGAGAGCGGGCACAGACTAAGAAAGTAAAGAAGGCTACATGAGGCAATGAAGAGGTGCCGTGAAAGCCAGGAAGGGCCACAGAAAATCAGAAAAGAAGCAACTGGGGTCGAGAGGGCACACAGGATTGAGGGTGTGGAGGAAAGGAGGGGAGGAAATACTGAGAGAGCCAGTACGACCATCTTACACCTGTCAGAATGGGTAAAATAAAAAACACCAATGATAGCCTTTGCTGGAGAGGTTGTGGAGAAAGGGGTACACTCATCCATTGCTGGTGGGAATGCAAACTTGTGCAACCACTTTGGAAAGCAGTGTGGTGGTTTCTCAGGAAATTAGGGATCAACCTACCCCTGGACCCAGCAATACCACTCTTGGGAATATACCCAAGAGATGCCCTATAAACAACAAAAGTATTTGCTCAACTATGTTCATAGCAGCATTGTTTGTAATAGCCAGAACCTGGAAACAACCTAGATGCCCTTCAA
>NW_026067965.1:6873141-6958504 GCF_014885135.2 Alexandromys fortis
AGAAAGAGAGAGAGAGAGAGAGAGAGAGAGAGAGAGAGAGAGAGAGAGAGAGAGAGAGAGAGAGAGAGAGAGAAAGAAAGAAAGAAACAAAGAAAGAAAGAAACAAAGAAAGAAACAAAGAAAGAAAGAAGAAAAAATAAAAAAGAAAAAGAAAACATCCATGGTGAAGCCTAACTGTTGGTAAGCTAGTCAAACCTTTTAAAGTTACCTAAATTAAAGTATGAAAGACTTTATAGCAGAATTATGAAAACTTGTTATAGCCTTTCCCTCAGTTCACCTTTATATTTCATTGTAAACACAACCAGAGTTCCCAGTAGCAGTTAACAAGTGTATGATGCCTCAAAATTACACGGGACATAATAAGTAATTTCTGTTTCTTGAGCAGAAACATCTCTACACGTTATCGGTTGCATTCCCCAAATCTCCTTATCCTCACAAAACTTTGCCTCTTTGCTCCCTGCTTCCTTGTAAAGGACACGGTAGACATGTGCCTTCCTCTGGTACATCTGTTCGCTCAGCACAACACCCACCGCTGCCATTGTTGGGGATGCTGACATTTTAAGAACCATTATATATTTTTGTTGATTTTTTTTATTTAAGTATGCTATTCCTTGTCTCCCATCTAATTTTTTCCCTGTTGTAGTATCATTTTTATACACTTCTTCTGTGGTGGCTGTGGCTGTCGCTATTACTGCTGTCTTCCTGTCTCCATGTCTCTATTTAACAACATGTCTCTATGAAATGTCACATGGCCAGCCTTTGAAAACCAGAGTTCAGTGCAAACATTGAGCTCAGGCAATTCGTGTTTATTGGGGTGTTTTTGGGTGTCTGGCTTCTTTTGTGTTGTTCATTGCCCAGACATACTTTCTCCTGTCGGTTTTATTATCTTTGCACTAGTGAAAATGTCTTGTTTCTTTTCCCTACTCTACAGATTTAAAAATTGGAGATTTTTCAATTAATTTCAAGTGATTATTTGGAATTTTAAATACACATGAAAGATCTTAAATGTTAGATTCAGCTAGAATTTTACTTGGGAAAAAGTATTTTTCCTTTTCTTTTCAATCTTTATGAATCTGAAAGTTTGGAAGGGCCATTTTATTAGTTTTTATTTTAATTTTATTATTTGAGACTATCATACATAAATATAATCTGATTTGACCAAATCTACTCACCATCTCCCCCTCAATACCTCTCTGATAGCCCTCACAACTTTCCCTCTAAACTTCATGTGCTCTGCTTTAACAGTTCACTGAGTTCATTACTCGCTGCCAATATGTGCATGACTGTAGAACCGTCTTCTGGAGAAATTTAGCCTCTGGGACCATGTCCCTGAAGAGAACTGGCTCTCACTCCCCAGAAGTCATCACAACTGCCAACAGCTCCAGAGACTGTAGTGAGACTTCATGAGCCCCTTCCCATCCATGCTGGGTTTTTGACTGGTTTGATCTTGGGTAACTCTTGTGCATGCAGTCACAGTTGCTCTGAGCTTGTGTGTACAATGGCCCTGTCATGTCCGGCATAAACTATTTTGATGTATGCATCCACTACTCTGACTCTTGCAATCCTCTCGTGACTCTCCCGAAACGAGCCTTGATAGGCCAGGGTATGTTCTAGATGTTCCGTTTAGAGCTGATCACTCTATACCCTTACTCCTTGCTCACTGACCAGTTGTGGATCTCTTTACTGATCACCAGCTACCACAAAAAGAAGCTCCTGTATGAGGTTTGATAGATGCACTATCTGTGAGTATAAAGATAAAACCATAAGGCCGTTTATTACTATGTCCATGGAGGAGGATGGTGACCCTCCTTGGGCCAGTGACCTATCAAACCTTGGAATTTTTGTCCCAGTTAACAGCTGCTTTTTACTAAGCTGAGGGGCAAAGAGGTGAATACAGAAGTCAGCTAACAATTTCTCTTTCTGTCTATATTTCTAAAATGATGTTTGCAACTTATAGAGTTAAGAATTCCACTATGCAATTATTGGTTCAAATACAACCCAGGTTGGCGTGGAAAACAAGGAAGTCCTGCCACATTTTTTCTTTGTATTTAAATCTCACTCGAAGTCTAGGCACGTGACATAGCTGGGAAAATGTTCAGCTTCCAAATGTGAGGACCTGAGTTCAGATTCCCAAAGCTGGTATAAAAACCTGGGCCCAGTGCTCCACGTCTGATATACTGGCGGTGCCAGATAGGGTCAGAGACTGGAGACTCTTTGGAAGCCTACAGGCTAGCTATTTTCTCCTGTGTAATGACGTTCCAGGCCAATCAGATCCCTTGTCTCAAAGGCTGAAGTTACCTGAAGACTGATGCTGGAGGTGTGTTTGACCTCCAGACGTGCACCATGTCCATGCTCATGCCTATGTGTATACACACAAACACACACACACACACACACACACACTTGTGTTGCCCAGACGACACTCCTTACATAGTTCTGATATTCCTCCTAGTAGTTATCTTTAAGCTGTAAATGATACCCTGACACCACTACTTATTGGCAGCCGACACTGACTTTGCACTGTTGTCTTGGCAGATGATTCTGCACTGACCCCTCCATGCCCACAGATAACTCTTTGTCTTGCTGTCACCGATGATAAAAGGCTACAACACCTCTCTTGACTCCCATGAATCTAAGTGTGGCCATGTGACACATCGCAGACCAGTGAAAAATGCAAGGCTCTCTGGAGCTTATTGCTTCCTTCCCGGAAAGATAAAATCCCACTCGCAGAAAGCAATTCGGTTCACGTCCTGTATCCACTTCCCCGCCAGAACAGGAAGACACAATTACGATACCTCGAGGATGCTGCAGGGAGAGCCTCAAAAAGAGCTCGACCCCCTGATGGCATCTGTGCCGTGTTTCTGGTTCCTGATGCCTGGTCCAGGATTTCAGGCCACTGTAGTGGGGATCCTGTCTCCCTCCTAATTGTGTTCCTTTCCGTTTGTGTTTAAGAAAGACCAATCGTTCTCAGATACCATAATCTCTGGCTTTCATGTGAATGTTGACATTCTAATTATGTTAATCTTTATTACTGTTTGTATTCAATCATTACAAGTCTGTCAGTCATGAATTAGTTTTCCCTCTGTGTCTGTTCTGTCTCCATCCTATTAATTGCGCTGAAAAGCAGAATTTGTGCTCCCGCTTGTTCTTCTGCAGTCATCTCGCTCGGCTCATCTGTCTCTGTGCTCTCGAATCACTGAATTCATGAACTTAAATTATTCTTCACTGTGCAGTAGTTGCAGGAAATAGTCATTTGTCTCTTTAATATTTTCTTTCATTTAGATTCTCCATCTGCCTCTTGGATTCTTCCTTGCTTACATATTTAGAAGGCTTTCCGGCACATGTTGTTACTCCCTAGGCTAATCAGGGCAGTTCACACTGTATATTTTAATCATCATACATGAACTTGGTTCAAATACCCATTAGTTCGTCTCCCTATAATCTGAATCCTGGCTAATTCTCCATCAGATGAACAGTGGAGGTGCATGCAGCATTTGATACCTTCTGCTGCTGTACGAGCCTATATGGAGAAAAGCAATGATCCAGGACCTGGCTCTGATACATTCACGAAGTACAAATACCAAAACTTTAAAAACCAAATAAGTAAAAATGATAATGTAAAAATATGTATTGTCATTGTTTTAAATTTAAAAATATTTATTTGCAATCATGTTATCCCTTAGTATTTATTTTCTGTTACAAAACTGATAATATTTATTTCAAAAATATGACTAAAACGTAACAATTAGTAGCAACCAGGAGTGGGAGGAAGCAAATAATGTAAAGGGAAATTATAGTAATATTTTCTATTTCTTTCCCCTCTCTGATATAGTCACACCTTTTAATGTTCTACAGCTCTCCACTGGACACTGCAACTATGCTGAATACTGTGTTCTTAAAATATGTAGAACAAAAGTTTTTAAACTAGGAGCATCAAACTAAACAAGTATTAACTGCATGTAACAAAAACAATAACTAAGTCCCCAACTCCAGATGGTTTCGGTGCAGAATTCCAACAGCCATCCAAAGAAGAGCTAATACTATTACTCCCCAAATTATTCCACAAAGTAGAGATGGAAGGAACATTGCCAAACTTTTTTATGAGGCTACATTTACCATAATATCCAAACCACACTAAGACTCAATAAAAAAAAAAGAGAGAGAGAGAGAATTGCAGATCAGTTTCACTCATGAACATTGATGCAAAAAATATTCAATAAAATACTGGCAAACTGAATGCAAGAACATATCAAAAAAATCAGGCACCACAATCGAGCGAGCTTCCCTCCAGAGATGTGGGAATGGCTCAACATATAAATATCTGTCAATGTAATCCAGTATAAACAAACTGAAAGAAAAAAATGCATAACATAACATGGTAATGTTCTGAAAAGGTCTTTGACAAAATCCAACGCCCCTTCATAATAAAAAGTCTTAGAGAGAGCAGGGATACAGGGAACATACCTAAATATAATAAGAGCAATATACAGCAAGCCTATAGCCAGCATCAAATTGAATGGTGAGAAACTCAAAGCAAGTCTACTAAAATTAGGAACAAGACAAGGCTGTCCACTCTCTCCATATCTATTTAATTTAGCACTCAAAATTCTAACTAGAACAAGAGAACAAAAGGAGATCAAGGGGATTTACAATTAAAAAAAGAAGAAGAAAAGGTATTTGAAGGTAACATGCTAATATACACAAGCAACCCCAAAAATTCTACCAGGGAACTTCTACAACTGATAAACACCTTTAGCAAAGTGGCTGCATGTAAGATGAACTCAAAACATCAGTGGTCCCCTTAAAACCATATTATTAAAGAGCTGACAAACAGATCAGGGAAACAACACCCTTCACTATAGCCAAGCACACAATACAAAATATCTTGGTGTTGGGGGCAGTGAGACCCCAGATCCTGAATTTTTTGTAATCCCCGGAACACAATAAAGGGGGCATTCTTGGGGATTTTGTATCAGTGTCTAAAGGTCTGCATGTCAGTCTGTCTCTGTGTCTGTCTGTATTCTCAACCTCCAGCCCCTTGCCCAAAGCTCGTTAACTGGATTCTAGCGCATAAAGTGCAGACTGGGGCCGCGGTGAAATTGGAGGTTCCTGTGTGGTCAGGAGGGTCTTCTGTTTTATAAAAAAATTTAGGGGGGAGATATTGGGAGCAGTGAGACCCAGATCCTGAATTTCTTGTAATCCCCTGATCTGAGTGCCTACAGCTGCTCTGAGCACGAGACCTTCAGGAGTTCCTGATGGCAGGAGAGTGGTTTCTGGTGGGCTTGGCTGGGGCGTGGCTATCTCTATATAATCTGCCCCTGAACACAATAAAGGGGGCATTCTTGGGGAATTCAAGGATGACCCGTGTCGCTGTCTCTCTGCCTGTGTGTTTGTGTATTTTAACCTCCAGCCCCCTTGCCCGAAGCACGCAAACTGGGTAATAGCGCACATAGCGCAGACACTGGGGCGTGGTGCGGCATCTTGGGGTAACTCTAATCAAGGAAGTGAAAAACCTTATGAAAAGAAATTGGAGAAGATATCAGAACATGGAGAGATGGCTCATGCTCATGAATCAGTAGGATTAACATAGTAAAAATGGCCATCTTACGAAAAAACAATCTACAAATTCAACACAATCTCCATCAAAATTCCAACACACTTCTTTCAAGACCTTGACAAAACAATACCAAACTTTATATGGAAAAATAAAACCAGGATAGCCAAAACAATTTTGTACAATAAAAGAACTGCCAGAGGTATCACTATCCCTGAACTGAAGCTCTTCTATAGTTATAGTAATAAAAACATAAAAATAGCCACATTGATCAATAGAGTAAAAGAGAAGACTGTGGTAGTTTGAAAGTGATTCCCAAAGGAAGCGATACTATTATGGGAGGAAGTGTGTCACTGTGGAACGGGCTTTGATGTCTCTTTTATTTAAGAATCCCTCAGCATGACTGTCAACTACCTTTTGCCTGCCTGCCAAGATGTAGTCAGTACCATGTCTCCCTGCATGCTGCCATGTTCCTTTCCATCATGGTAATGTTCTGAACCTCTGAAATTGTATGCAAGCCACAACAATGAAATGTTTTCCTCACAAGAATTGCCGTGGTCGTGGTGTCCCTTTATAGCAATAGAAACCTTAACTAGGACAAAGACATTAATCCACACAATTATGGATACTTGATTTTTGTCAAAGAAGCCAAAATTATATAATGGAAAAAGGAAAGTATCTTCAACAAATAGTGCTGGTCTAACTGGATGTAGCCATGTAGAAGAATGCAAATAGATTCATATGCATCACGCTGGACAAAACTCAAGTACAAGTGGATCAAAGACCTCAACCTTCAACTGGATACACAGAACCTGAAAGAAGAGAAAGTGGGGGAAAGCCTCGCATGCTTTAACACGGGAAACAACTTCCTGAATAGAACAAGAGTAGACAATTGATAAATGGAACCTCCTGAAACTGAAAAGCTTCTGTATGGCAAAGGACACGGTCAATAGGACAAACCACAGCCTACAGAATGGGAAAAGATCTTCATCAACCTCACATCTGACAGAGGGCTGATCTCCAAAATATACAAAGAACTCAAGAAATTATATATCAAAAAAAAAAAACAAATAATCCAGTTTTAAAAATGGGGTTCAGACATAAACAAAGAATTTTCAACAGAAAAAAATTCAAATGGCAGAGAAACACATTTGATAGTGTTCATCCTGCTTAGCCATTAGGGCAATGCAAACCAAAACAACTCTACGATTCCATCTTATACCTGCCAGAATGGCTAAGATCAAAGACACCAGTGACAGCTTGTGCTGGAGAGGATATGGAGCGAAGGGAAGCATCCTACATTGATGGTGAGCATTCGAACTTGTACAGTCACTTTGGAAATCAATTTGGTGGTTTCTCAGAAAATTGGGACTCAGTCTACCTCAAGACCCAGCGATACCATTCCTGGGCATACACCCAAAGGACGTGCAATCATACCACAAGGTCACTTGCTCAACTATGTTCACAGCAGGTTTATTTGTAGTAGCCAGAACCTGCAAACAACCTACATGTCCCTCAATCAAGGAATGTGTAGAGAAAATGTGATATATTTACAAAATGGAGTCTTACTCAGCTGTTAAAAACAATGACAAAATGAAATTTGCAGACAAATGGATAGAACTAGAAAAAAATCATCCTGAGTGAGGTAACCCAGCCCCAGAAAGACGTACATGGTGTGTACTCACTCATAAGTGTGTATTAACTGTAAAGTAAAAGATAACCATGCTGCAATCCACTAACTCGAAGAGGCTAGGTAACAGGGAGAGCCCAAGGTAAGATGCATGGATCTCCCTGAGAAGGGGAACTAGGAGAGATCATCTGGGAGGAGTGTGGGCAGGTGGAGGTGAGAACCTGAGGGATCACGTTGGGGAGGAGGTGGAAGCGGAGAGTGTTAAAAGAGATGCATGCCAAGGGGCAGCTTTTAGGAGACAGGCAGAAACCTGATGCAAGGAAAACTCCCACGAATCTACAAGGGTGACCTCGGCTAAGACTTCTAACAATCGTGGATCCATAGCCTGAACTTGCTATCTCCTGTGATTGGATTGGGGACTAGCCCAATTGTCATCAGAGAATCTTCATACAGTAACTGATGGGAACAGATACAGAGACCCACAGGCAAACATTAGGTCTAACTCAGGGAATCCTGCTAAAGAGAGGGAGGAAGAATTGTAAGAGCCAGAGAGGTCAAGAACACCACAAGAAAACCCACAGAAACAACTAACCTGGCTCATAGGAACTCACAGAGTCTGGACCAATAATCACAGAGCCTGCATGGAGCCTAAGCCCTCTACATAAAGGTGATAGTTATGTAGCTTGGTCTACTTATGGAACTCCTAACAATGGGAGCAGGACCTGTCGCTAATGCTTTGCCTGGCTCTTGGGAACCTATGACTCATACTGGATTGCCTTGCTCAGCCTAAATACAAGGGGAAGGGCTTAGCCTTATGGTAACTTGATATGCCATGCCATGTTGATACCCCTGGGAGGCCTTCCCTTTTCTGAACAGAAAGAGAGGAGAAGTGGATTGGGGGGTGGAGGAGGTCAGGATGTAAGATGGATAGATAGATAGATAGATAGATAGATAGATAGATAGATAGATAGATAGATAGATAGACAGACAGACAGACAGACAGACAGATAGATAGGGAACAACAAAATATTGAGAAGTCAGCACACCAGCTGTCCTGTCTTCTCACTCTCCTCTGTTTTTCAATCACTGGGTATTTTAATTGCAACCCATGTGATAGGAAATATCACTCTGTTTCACAGAGCATTCAAGAAAACAGTGTGATAAATATGTTAAACATTCATGCTGTGTCCTCGAGCTAATTCAGAGACAACTGCTTTCAGCTGAGCATTCCACCATCAAGAATATGAAAAACAAAACGAAAGAGTTTTATTATACAAATACTTGTTTCTCTTGGGCCAAGTTTCTGAGATTCTGTCTTTGCATCTACTTCTTCGTGCCTTCTCTAGACTTCCCAATCTCAAATTATTTTTGACGTCTTATACAATGAGTCTGGCTTTTCTTCTTGTACCTCCTCAATCTGGGTACCAGCATCCTTCCATTTGTTGCTAAAATTATTCAGTATATAGCCTTCTTCTAAAGTGGCTATCATTTTCATTAACTGGACGTTTTTAAAACCTGACCGTAATACCCGCAACATTAAAGACAGAATCTCAGCATCTGCAACTGCTACTGCACATTTAAATGCCATTACTCGTTGTGGTGTGACAATGGAGAGTTCATCTCTATGGGCTACAAATCATGTTGCTAACATCAGCTAATATGACAGCAATATAGACAGAATCTGCTTATCCATCTATCTACCTATGTCATACCTGCAACACTGTATCCATCCATTATCTTAGAAGTACATTTCTTCAAACTTCCGACACCCACAGAGGGAAACAAAGGGTTTTAATATCTTATTGAAGGGTTTTCTAGAGCACAAGGCTTTCAATGGAATCATTACTGTCCAGTGGAAGTGATCGATCACCCTTTACATTAGAACATATATTGACTTTTGTTTGTTTTGATCTTTGTTTTTGTTTATTTTTATTCGGGAATTTGAGAGAGCGAGATGGAGACAGAGATGAAGAAACAGAGACAGAGAAAGAGAGAACATGAAGTTGAGGTAGGCAAAGAGAAAGTTGGGGTGGGTAGGGAGAATAGGGAAGATCTGGGAGGAGATGGGGGAGGGGGAAGAATGCGATCAAAGCATATGAAAAAATTAAATCAAAAATCTAATGACAGAATTTAGCTTACAGGAATAACAAAACATACTATTCATATGGGCTTTATAAATTATGCTTCCTCCAAAGCTTAGGCCATGACAGAAATCCTCAACCCCAGAAGCTCAAAGAGAGGGTTTGGAAGATTGTTCCTTAGTAACTATGTAGGATGACATTTCATCAGGGAAAGCAAAGGTTCAATAAAACTCATCGGCTTGGGGTACAAAGTTACTTCTCTACAAGGTCATGAGAAACTTATCCTAGGACTCGGTCTTAGTTACAGTTTCACTTTCTGTGAACAGACATCATGACCACAGCAACTCTTATAGAGGAAAACATTTAATTGAGGCTAGTTTACAGTTTCAGAGGTTTAGTCCGTTATCATCACAGCAGGAAACATGGTGACATGCAGGCAGGCCCGGTGCTGGAGAAGGAGCTCAGAGTTCTACATCTGGATTCGCAGGCAATAAGAAGTGACCTATCAACCACACTGAGCATAGTTTGAACAAAGGAGACCTCAAAGCCTACCCCCAGTGACACACTTCCTCCTACAAGGCCTCACCTACTGCACAAAAGCTGCACTTCCTAAAACAGCCATTCTCTTTTGGGGATCATTTTCTTTCAAACCACCATAGGCTCCTTAGAAAAGATTCCCTGTGAGTTTGCCTAAAATTATGAATAGCTGTTGTTTATTTCACCCAGCAGTGATTCTCTTTGCCTTGATTTTCACACCGGAACAAGGTGGTGCCTGCCACGCCATAGTTCACACACAGTTTCAGACTTTGTCAACAGTAAAGCAGCAACAACAACCAACGATTAGAATATTGAGTAAAACAACTGCTTTGGCAGCTGTGTGAAGAAGACAGACAAAGAGCCAGTGTGATGGCCAAACTTGGTTGTCAACTTCACACAACTGACAAGCTGAAGCTCCCTCCAGCAGACTGGCCTGTGGACTTGCCTATGATGCATTGTCTTGATTGGTAATTGATGTAGAAAGGCCCAGTTCACAGTGAGCAAGCAGTACCATTCTTAGGCAAGCGAAACTTAGCTTTCTAAGAAAGGTACGTGGAGATAAGCCTAGGAGCAAGCCAGTAAGCATTCTTCTATGATTTGCTTCAAGTTCCTGCCTTGAGTTAGTACCGTGGCTTTCCTCGGTGATGGACTATAACCTCTAAGCCAAAATACCCTTTCTTCTTCCAAGTTGCTTTTTGTCAGAGTGTTTTACCACCGTCACAGGAAAGCAAACTAGAACAGCCAGTGAACAATAAAAAGCAAACGTCCACAGCATTAGTCTTCATGGGAAGGTGTATCAAAGGAGACACCTCTCCACTGAAGCCCAGAGTGGATAAAACGAGAATAAAATGGAGTGTCACAGGTTGGTGCAGAGGTTAGAAACTGTTGGCATCTTCATTCATTACTGGTGAGAATAAAAATGGTACAAACACTCTAGGAAAGACTCCAGTGGATCCTCAAAAGGTCTATCTTGTAACTTTTATATAAACTAATAATTTTACTCTTACCTGTATACCGTAATATTAAATTTGGGTAGCCAAATATATGCACACATATGTTCTTAGCATCACCAATCACAGCAGCCAAATGGCAGGGAAAAAAAAGTCCATCAACTCATTAATGGATTCACAGAGTGTGTTTTATCTGTTCAATGGAATATCATTAGTTCATAGAAGAAAGGAGGGACTGATGCATGATGCAGTATCAACAGACCTTGAAAACAGCGTGCGGTATGCAACAAAAAGCCAGACAAGAAAGGTCACAAGTTAAATCACTTCATCTGTGTGAACTATCCACAAAAAATAAATGGAGAAAGACAGAAAACAGATTAGTAATTATTAGGAATGAGAAAAGGTGGGAGGAGGAGTAGGAATGAGGGAGACTGCTAAAGGGATGTAGCTTTTTCCTTGAAAGGGTAAGGAAACATCTTATACAGCTAGATAGAGACGGTTATGACACAACCTTATGAGTGGACAAAAGTCCACTGAGTTGTAAACCTTAAAATGGTTAATATTGGGTGATAGAGAATTGTTTCAGTAGTTAGGAACACATTGCTCTTTCAGAGGACCCAGATTTGACTCCCAGCACCAACATCATGGTTCACAACCATCTTTAATGCCACTCCCAAGATATCCAACACCCTCTTCTGACATTCCTGGCCACCAGACAAGCCTGTGGTGCTCATACAAACGTGGAGGCAAACACTGATACACATAAAACAAATAAATCTTAATTTTAAAAACTGGTTACTCTTCTGTTATGTGAATTTTACCTCAAATGCAAAAAATAAAAAAATGATAGAAGACACGTTTATGACCTAGCTCATAAAGTATTCATAATGTATCGTTAATTTAAAAATGTAATAGAAAGCAAATAGCTTTAGGACATTCCCATTTTGTAAAATAATAAAAGCTATCATGCATATTATAAATATGTACAATTTAGTGAGTATGTAAAATAATTCTAAGCATTATAAAAAATTGCTCAGAGAAGTTAGCAATGGGACAGAATGACAGGAGACATCCATTATATACGTATTACTTTCACAAAGAAAACATAAAACATGTAGCAAACTTTTACAATGTAATTATAGATTCCCTCTACGCATAAGATGAGTAAATTATCACCAGTTTTTAACCTACTTCTCTATCTCAGTTTTCTATTTGTGGGTGTGTGGTTTTTAAATTTTAATATTACCATTTTTTAAAAAGACATTTCATCTCCATCTGTCCTCATTTTAACAGCTATCCTCCTACACCAGGAAGTGGGATTTGTTTAGAGAACGGAAATGGCAAAGTGGACATTGTCTCCTTCGCTCAGTCTGGACCCTCCACTGCTATAACTGTAAGAAATGCCTTATGCCTTCTAGCAGGTGCTGATGGTTTTAGCCCTGAATGCTTGTGGACACCGGGAGATGCTCTTGTCTTATATAGTCTGCATAGGACCCTGCAAGTTCTACAGAAAGACTTTTGAGGAGTTTCCAATACATATTTGCCAAGTCCTAGAGTCACAGGCACCACGATGGGGTAGGAACATTTCCAGAGCAGAACTCTGGAGATTTCAATGACTTACTTCCAACTAGGTAGCCTTTATCTTCATTCTTGGGGAGTTCCATGTCA
Organism: Alexandromys fortis; assembly: GCF_014885135.2. Lineage (NCBI taxonomy): Eukaryota > Metazoa > Chordata > Mammalia > Rodentia > Cricetidae > Alexandromys > Alexandromys fortis. Next base: position 6,885,562 of record NW_026067965.1, read on the forward strand.
GGATTCATTTAAAAAAAAAAAAAAAAAAGAAGAAGAAGAAGAAGCAGGATCTCACTCTGATTTCTTGTAAAGAAATCAGACATTGAACACACAGAGCAACGCCTTTCCCTCCCCCACATCCTTCCTACTCGCTGATCCTGTGTTAGATCGATCTTGCCGCTGGATTGTAGGGTGTGTGAGCCGCTGCACAGTCGGGATGTTTTTATTTAGAAGAGAAGAGGAAGCTGCTTGGTTTGAGATAGTGTTGGCATTAACAGTGACTGGGTGGTCCAGATCATAAGCAGGTATAAGCAAACCTAGGGCTGCACGAATTGAAAAGAGTAGGAGAGGAGTTTAGCATTTAAGGTTGGGTACTTGACTCTACCCTGGCATGACCTCAGATATGTTGATACACATCTCTCAGATTCTGCTTCCTTGTTTATAAGCAAGCAACACAAATGCCACATTCATAGTCATGTTAAAAAAAATTAAATAAGATAACATATTTGAAAACGTCCTTCATGCCTTGGGTGCACAATTCATGCTTCCTGGTTTTAAATACTGGTGGTTCAGTATTTTGAAACTCTATGATAATCACAATCCTCTCTGAAGCTTACTTATGAGAGACCCTTCTAAACAACAGCCCCGGGGTTTCATGTCAACTTGCCTCCTGAGGACAGAACAGCAGCGCACAAGGAACATTTTGACAGATTGGCATCAGGCATGCTCTATTACTTAACACTGTGAACAAAATCCCCGGGAAGACTCACACTGTGTCCTGGACCCCTGCAAGGAGAATTAACTGATGAGCGCTTTATTGTTTGTAGAGAGGCAGAATGCTGCGGATCCGGAGCTTAATCATAATTTATCTTGTGTTCTTAGCCTCCCTTACAACAGTCCCTGCCACCTCCCTATCTCATCTAACATCCTTGCGACCAACAGCGAAGAACTTTGGGAATCTATTAACTTAGCAGACCCCTAGCTTTGACCAAACAATAGACAAAGATCGTTGCCAGTCTGATAGTAGTATCCAAGGCCTACAGCAGAGACTTTCACATTTTGATTTAACCCACCAAATGTGTATTTCTTAATGTGTTTTTTAAAGTGCCTTGATTTGGAGCCGGGAGGATGGCTCAGTGGTTAAGAGCACTGGTTGTTCTTCTAGAGGACCTGGGTTTAATTTCCAGCACCCACACGACAGCTCAAAAACGGCTGTAACTCCAGCTCCAGGGGATCTAGTGCCCTTACAAGGACATTCATAGAGGCAAAACACCAGTGTACATTAAAAAAATTAAAAAGTGGCTTGATTTAGGACTTTCTCTGTTGTATTAGTATAAAATTTCACTGAACTGCTACCATTTTGGAACGTGGACCTTGTGATAGCCTCAATCTAGACTTCCAAGCCGTGGTCACTCCTATTTGGCTCTAGAATAAACTATTCCCTTTGAGAGTTGAGTTTTTATGCCAACACCCCAACGCTTGAAAGCCTAGGATGCACAAAACGAAAAAGATAAATATTTATAGCTCTGTAATTGTCCCATTTTCCTTTTAACTAATGAGAAACTCCAAAGATTTGTACTGGGGTGAATGACTTTTCAAACTCTGTCATGGTTTAGGACAATGTGCCATCTTTCATAGATTCGAGTGGATTCAGTTCTCCAAGGCTGGGACACTCATGAATCGGTTCTTGCCCTGAAGTGTGGAACGCCACTTTCTTCCTTGAAAGATAGTTTTCCTACATCAGGATCACACACAAACACACACACATGCACACGCACACACACACGCACATACCCATCCACGGTTCAAGGACCATCACAGAAGAGGTGGCAGAAGGCTATAAGAACCAAAGGTTAAGAAGGACCGCCATGAATCGGTTTCTTTTGGACAAGACAACACCACACTCTGGATCTCACGGCAGCTGTGGCTACTACCCAAGACCTGCACCAGATCAACGCAATCACCATTCCTGAATGGATGGGACGGGCTCAGCACGGATGGGGTGGGCTCAGCACGGATGGGGTGGGCTTGTGAACCCCCACCCCCCAACCCATGCTGAGTAGCCTTTGGCAGGTGGAGGCTTCTGGGGAAGGGAGAGTGACTTTAATTCAAGGCTGTGCCTCCTGGTAGGTTACGATACTCTGGGAGGCAGCTTTACATCATATGTCCGGCATTAATTTGATTCAGTGGGTTATTTTTTTAAAAGGAAAAACAAAGAATAGGCCATGAACCTGGAAGAAAACAGGTTGGGTGGGGGTCTGGGAGGAGCTGGAATGGGGAGTGGGTAGATGTGATCAAAATATCTTGTATACATCTAAGAAGTTCTCAAAGAACAAGTTAATGTATATTTAATATGATATACAATATATAGTATATACTAAGCAATTCTCTTCTTCAGAAATATTTTTATTTTGGATTTTTTCCTTTTCTAAGAAACAAGAAATTATTTTAGAGCTGTGTTCTTGAGCTGTTTTCCCTCTGAAGCAAGCAAGACTAAAAAGACAAGATTAGAGTGTGTACAAAACACCATTGAAAAGCAAAGTCTTTTAAACAGTTACCTTCCAAAATATGCTCTTCTATTCATGCTTTTAAAAACAGAATAATTATTGACCCGGTGACTAATTGTTCAAGGAACTCACTTCAGCCTTCGCCAGGAACTGTGATCAGAAACAATAATAATAATGCCACTTTGGAGTGAGCATGTATGCTAATAAGAAATAAAATTTAAGAAGCCAATATTTGGGTCCTTCAAACAATGGAAGAAAATAACAGTGAATTTAATTTTCAAGAGCTAATTTCTTTGAAATTACAGGTTTATATCTAAATAAGACCAGTTTGTTAACATGGCAAAGTGCAACTGCAATGCCTATAGCTACCAATAGATGGCACTACGTTACACTCGCTCAGGATTCATGGATTGTGGCCATCTCCCACAGTCCTTCACGTTTCTCCGCTTCACTGACTGTTGGTCATGTTTCAGAAACATTGCCTTCCTCTACTGCTGTTGCCTGATTATATTCTGCTTTCCCTCTTTCGCTTTCATATTTTAATCTTGCAATTCTATTATATAACCCTGTAACGGCATCACGTAATTGGGGGAACCTTGATACTAACTCTGAAAATCCTTTTGGGGGGATACATTTGGCCTGCATCAAGCAGCATAAGGTGGGGTTATATTATGTGTGATGATGATTACTATGATGAGGGTGGGTCATTTCCAAAGACAAATTGCCTCAACCTCCGGGAAGCAGAGGCCTGAGGCTGCCTCTTTCCTCTTTAGAGCCCCTGTGTTAATAGTAAAGCTGTCCACTGCACATGTTTTATTTATTTATTCTAGCCATTTAATCATTTCTGTTTTTAAATTGTGCTGAGAGAAACAGCCACCACACTGCAGCCGGGTGTGCATGTGAGAACGGTTCCTCCTGCCCACTACTTGCACAGTTACGTATTCACCTGATTCAGATCCACCGTTTTATCGAGTGAGATTAGCAAACTGAGTATATGCCACTCTGCCGTCAACATGCGGAGGTGGCGTGCGCCTTCAATCTCAGCCCTCGGGAGGCAGAGGCAGGTGTATCTCTGTGAGTTCGAGACCAGCCAGCTCTTCCAGGGCAGCTATGGTGGTTACACAGAGAAAGCCTGTCTGGGGGGAGGGGGGTGGCGGGGCGGGGGAGAGTTAGCGGGAACAAGAAACAGAAACAGAGCATCCTAAAGTAGAACATTTAGAAGTCTCTGAGAGTCAGATGGAGATCTGGTGAACGATTGAAAAACAAACAAAAAAAATCCTCTATCCCAGAGGGGTGAGAACGCAACACGAGAAAGTTCCGGATTGTAAACTAAGGTAGGAGTACCTCCCCGTGCTGCATGGGAGAGGTTGTTTAGGTTTGTTCCTTGTCGAACACACCTGAGAAGTAGCCGGAAGGGAGGACAGCATTCGGTGACAATGGTAAAATAGCAAAATAAGACCGAGTGCTGTGGCTTGGATATTAGCTGTTCCCATATCCCGACTCCCCCAGCACCCACCCCACCCCACCCGCAGCAGATGTGTTTGAGCACCGGGCCACCAGGTGGTGGCGCTGTTTTGAAAAGTTGTAGAACTTGCAGGAAACTTACTGGATGAAGCTGGTCCCTTGGGGGCAGGCAGGCCTTGAGTTTTTACAACTCTACAGGCGCTCAGCTTCCTGATTATAACAGGAATGTGATTGGCTCCCTCGAGGTCCGGTCACAGTCCTCCCAGGTCTTGGTGAACTAAACCCACAAACCCTTCATCCCTTGAATAATGGCTTCTTCTCCAGTATTTGTATAAATCAGCCAGTGTATTAAAATGTATTTTAGACTAGGTAGTGCCCAGTGATTCTCACTTAGTTTAAATTTTCATAATTACAAAAGTGATGCCTAATAATTGTAGAAAATGTTAATTAACTTACAGTCCCATGACCCAGAAATGCTGGCATCTTCCTTTGAATATTCCACGTTCATGTCCTCCACCCAGCTTTTATAAACAATCTATTTAGATGCAATTGACATACAATAAGCTGGGCACGTTTATGTACAATTTGATAATACTTGACAATGCATAAACCTCTGGTCAAAATTAAGATGAGAAACACCCCAGAGAGGACTCCTCATGTTGTTGCCTAAGTCTTCTCACCCTGACTTCACCCTGGCTCCCTATCTTCAGACAGCTACCATCCGCTTCCTCTAACCATGGCTTATTCTAACATTTAATAAATGTAGCAACAGACAGTATGTATTGTGTCTGGACTTTCTCTCAGAGCAAGTTTTCTTTTTATTATTAGTGTTTAGGTGAGTTTGCAAAGTAACAGACATTTCGTACATTCCAGAGGCATCGTCATACATTCGTATCATTCTGCTTGCTTAGGTCACTTCCTCTTCCCCCATTAACTCTGCCTCCCCCGTTATTCCACTTTTTTCTCTCTTATCTTATGTGTTCCTGTACTTCCTATATCTTATGCCCCTTTAGATCACTTCCTTCCCCCACACGAGCCACTTCTACTGTCATGACCTACCCATACATTCATATACAAAGACACCGATCTATATGCATATATATAAACACATATAATTTTAAGTGTAGCTTCCTGATATAAGAGAAAACATGTGGCATCTGTCCGAGTCTGACTTATTTCACTTAACATAATGATTTCCAGTTGCAACCATTGTCCTGGAAATGTCATGATGTCATTTTTCTTTTCTGATGCATAAAATCTCTTGAATACACATACTATACTTTTCCAATCTATTCATTTTTTGATAAGCATCAGGCTGATTCCACTTTCTGGATGTTGTGAGGACTGCAACAATCAACATGCACTTCAGCACAATTATTTCGATGTTTGCTTATGCTCTAGCCTATACCAATAATGTATTTTGGTTGCTGATCGGTATCTCATTGTACGAAAACATTACAGTTTATCTGTGCATCAGCCAGTGGATATTAGGGCTGTCTTCTAGTTTTCATTTTTTGCAAATAGAGTTTGCTAGAAACATTGTGACCATGTCTGTCTAAGGACATGTGCTGTCATTTCTGCTGTGTAGTTACCTAGAAAAGGAATGCCTAGACCACATAGTAGGTATATGTTTAATTTTAATAAAAAATTTTCTGCTGTGATTTATATTCCCATTAGCAGAGTGAGAGTTCTGGTTCTTCTCCAGCTTTGCTTACTTCTCTAATACTTTTTCTTAGTATTTTTTTTAGATTATAATTTAATTATAACATTCCTCCCTTCATTTATCTCCTCCAAACTCTCCCATATTCCCCTTCCCTTCTCTTTCTTGGCCACCTTTCTCACTAGTTGTTATTGCATTCATGTGTGTGTGTGTGTGTGTGTGTGTGTGTGTGTGTGTGTGTGTGTGTGTATGTACATGTATACATGTATTCCTAAATATAACCTGCTCAGTCTGAATAATGGTACTTGTATATATGTTTTTAGGGCTGACTGGCATTAGGCAACCAATCAATGTGCTCTTTCTCCCAGCTTTCCTCAGTTACCTGCCACTCTTTGCCTAAGATCAAGGCCTTGTTGACGTTCCCCCATCCAGTCTGTCATGTCCACTGGTGCCATGCTTCTTCAGTTCAAGCCTGGGCAGTCACATTGGTGAGACTTCATAGATGTAGCTTCTGATATTACTAGAAAATCCAATCTCACAGCAAACTCCCTGATCCTCTGGCCCTTATAACCCTCTCCTCACTATCTTCTACAATGTTCCCCTGAGCCTTAGATGTGGTTGTACTTGTTAGGACTGGGCTCCACAACTTTCATTTGAATTGGTTGTGGTTTTCTGGAGTGGCCTCTGTCCATGTCAAAAAGAAGTTTCCTTATAGAGGGGTGAAGATACTTATCTGTGGGTATGAAGATAAATGTCTATAAATTGTTCTTAGGGCATATGCTGGTTTGGCAATGTAGTGGTTGTAGATTCTCCTCCAGTAACCATAGCTTCACTAGCACTGAGTGGTTAGCTATGTTACAGTATCAGGCACAGTTTCCTTCTTATTGAGCATGTCTTCAGTGAAATCAGAGAGTTGTTGGTTACAGCCATGGTATGAATGCCACTACTACACCCTTTGGGTTATCATACCATGCTGGTCATTGACATGGTTCATAGGCATCATTACTTGATAGTCTTTTTAATCATAATCTTTTTAAAGTTCTCTATTTGCTATTATATTATGCTATAATATATATCTCCCTAATGAAATATATGCTGAGCTTGTTTATATGTCTGATTTCTATTTGTATATCCTCTGGTAATATATACATTCAAATATTATGTCTATTTTCAATTGAATGTTTCATTTCTTTTAAAATTTTAAACACTGGTTGTATATATAAGATAAGGCATACCTTTATGAGATACGTGATTGACAAATGTCTCTCAACCTGTGCCATGTAACATCATGATCTTAATAAAAGCCTTTTGAGATTCAGGAGTTTTCAGTATTGATGAAACACAATTTATCTAAATATTTTTTGCCTACCCAACAATCACAAAAGCTTCCAACTATTTTGTTCCAGATGACTTACAGGTATGATTTAGACAGTTATGTCTATTATTACTATTATTATTATTATTATACATTTTATGTTAAGCACCTTTGTGGTGTCAAATATAAGTCAACATTTCTCCACTGCACATGAATTTCCTGTTTTCCAGTCACCATTTATTAAACAGAAGTTTGTTTATCCATGCAATTCACCTAGGCCAAAAATGAATTGTCCAAATTATCTGTAGGTTGATTTCTGAACTGCCTGCTCTGTTCCATTAATCTGTTTGTCAACCCTGCCATCACCGCCACAGCCCTGATTACTGGAGCTTTATTTTAACACTTGAGATAAAGTGCTATTACTCTTCCAACTTTGCACTTCTCTTTCAAAATTGCCTCAGTGATTTTAGATCCTCTGCATTCCCAAGTGAATTTCTAAATCAATTTATAAGTTTATAATAAAAAGGAGTCTGATAAGTTGCACTGGGAGTGCATTGGATCTATAGCTCATCTGAAGGGAAATTGACATTTTAACTCTAACCAGACCTCTGAGCCATTAGTTCTACTTGCTCAGGAGCCATTTATTTTGTCTCTGCAGTGCCGTGAACTCTGCAGTAAACACATTTTTTTTCATCTCATCTCAGATTCATCCCTATTTTCTCAATCATTTAATGTGATTGAGAATCAAAAGCAATCTTCAGACCCAATGCTATCCCAACCAAAAATTCCAGCATACTCCTGAGCAAAGAGTCCCTAAAAGAATAAATACAAACGTTTAATAAACGTTTTCAAAATGCTCAATCGTTAGCTTTCCTGGAAATACAATTTAAAGCTACTCAAGATATTGTGGGATAATCTTTTTATATACTATGAAGATGTGTCTCTGCTAAGATACCTTCTGATTGGTTTAATAAAGAACTGGAGTGACTAGTAGCTAGGCAGGAGAGGATAGTCAGGACTTCTGGGGAGAAAGAAGAACTTGGGGGATGTTGGAAGACATTGCTGGCTGGTCAGAGTCATAGCCTCCCCGTGGCCTAGGAGTTTATCACAATATAGAGCTCCCTCTCTTCACCAAAGCTTCCTGCTCTCCACCTGCCCTTATCTGGAGACTGCCCCGGGCCTGAAGACTGACCTTATCTAAAGGCTGTCTTCAAACCAGAGGCCTGATTCATCTTTAGCTTCACCTTTGGCACAGATCCCTGCTGAGAAGACTTGTGCAAGGAGCTCTGTTATAGGATCCAACTGCCATGCACTAAGCTTTGTGATAGGAGCGGTCCACTTGACGCAAATTAGGGTTTGTCCCCAGGCTCCCCGATCCTATCTATTCCTGATACTCTAAAATCAAATTGTGCTGGTTCACCAAAATCTGTCTCCTAGAGGGCTGTCTCATGCTCATGGGCCACCAAAGCTTCTGTTTCTCCATCTGCCTCTTTCCCCTCTTTGACCTAGTGGCCAAGAGGCCCAGAGGGAAAGAGGACTCCCCCCGCCCCCGGGGGAAGAATCTAAGAATCAGGGAATTCACCAGTGAATCAGGGAGGAAGTTGGACATGCATTGTATTGAAGAAAGGTAACAAGCCACATAGTGGAATGTAGATTAATATAAATGAGTTAATTTAAGTTTAAGAGCTAGTTGAGAATAAGCCTAAGCTAAGGCCAAGCTTTCATAATTAATAATAAGTCTTCATGTAGTTATTTGGGAGCCGGCGGTCCAAAGGCAGCCTGACTACATTGAGATCCTTTCCCGCTCTAATCAGAACGGTCAAGATTCAAAACAAAACTGAAAGCAAGTTCTGGCGAGGGTGTGAGACCCTCCTCATTTGCTGTGCAGCAGGTGGGAGTTGAAGAAGCCATTTGGAAACAGAAAGCATAATTACTGTGTGTCTCAAATATACTATTCCTGGATATATAGCCAAAGAATTGTATATGCTATCACAAAAATACCTGAACACCCATGTTCAATGCAACTTTGCTCACAATTGCTATGAAATGGAATCAGGCTAGCTGCCTGTCAACTGTGAATGAATAATGAAGGTCCAGGATATAAGCACCAGGTATAAAAGAACATTGCTATTGCAAAATTTTAAAGAAATTGATATAACGACAAAATGTTACACTGAGAAGGTCATCTGGGCCCAGAAAGACAAACAGCAAATATTCTCACTCCTACGTGGATCATAGCTTTGAATATTTAGATTCCTGTCCTTAATTGGAAGGGGTGTCTCTAAAGGCCCAAAAGTAATAAAGGGGCCATGGGATGTGCAGGAAAGGCCCTGGGAGGGACAGGAAAGCACAGGTGGTATGAGAGTAGAGGAATACACTAAGTAAAAATTTAAAGAAGGATGGGGTGGGGGTAGAGGAAAAGAGGGATTGTGGGGAGAGTCAATTGAAACATGTGAGTATAAACAAGTCATGAAGAAACCTACTACCATAAGCTAACTGAATTTATGTAATAATAATTTATAAAAAGAATTTTAACTGGAGGTACTCTGAATTGATACACAATGCTGCTCTAAGAAGCCATAACTTAAAAACAAACAAACAAGCAAAATAAAATAACAGGGCTGACTGTGGAACATCTCCCTATAACTTGGTGGCCATGAAACCCCCAGAGGCTCCACACACAATTCAGACTTTCACAGTTGCTATTGGTTGCTGGCCAGAACTAGACAGCACGACCCTATTGTTAAATGCACCCCCACAAAATTTGGGTACAGAAAATATCAGGGTTGTCTGAGATATAAGCTTCTTCCATGGTGGCTCCCATACGTGATGCCAGAAAGCAGGGAGGAGACTTCGTCTGTGGCCCTACACAGCTGTAAACCCAGCATGTTACAACGCCACCATGCAGACAGGGTGTGTCTGCTGAAGCAGTCATGGCACAGCTGTGGTAAATAATCACTTCCTGACTGGATATGAAGCCAGTCCTAGGAGGGAATATAGGCTAGACACTGTAAATGTAGTCAAAAGATTATGACAGCCCAAATGTGAACTATACAGGCCAAACTGGATGGGGAAAGGCCCACAAGACCTCGGCCCTACACAAAGAACTATAGGCAACTGAAAAAAGCTGGGAGGAGAAGAGGCTCTGAGGAAGAGCATACCAATTGGTTATCCAGTGCCCAATGATGAACCCTGAACACATACATACAAGTCACATTATACAGACTGAGCGGGCTATGTTTACATGTACAAGTACACAGATCCCTGCAATAGTAATGAAAATACATTTTAATAAGATGTTTATTTCATTTTATTTTTAGTTGAGAAGAAAGTAAGATGTTTTAAAGAAAAGCATTTTTAAGCTTTGTTTTGTTTTGTCTTGCTTCCCAGGTGCTTAATGAACCATTTAGAGATATGACTTCTGTGTGTCTACTACTCTCAGAGCCTTGCTATGCACTACATTGCGCATCCATACTGATCGCTGCTCTACTCACAATAGATAAGAAATGAAGCCAGTTGTAGCGATAGGAGCTGAGGGGTTGCATCCCCGGCACCCGGCTGCCCACATGGCTAGCTTATGCCCAGAAATAATTACACGGAAACTGTATTCTTTTAAACACTGCCTGGCCTGGCTAGTTCCAGTTTCTTATTGGCTAGCTCTTACATATTAATCTAACCCATTTCTAATATTCTGTGTAGCCCATGAGGTGGCTTACCAGGGAGGATCTTAACCTGCATCTGTCTGGCATGGGAGAATCATGGCGACTCCTCAACTAAGCTTCTTTCTCCCAGCATTCTCTTCTGTTTACTCCACCCACCTATGTTCTAACCAATAAAATGGGCCAAGGCAGTTTCTTTATTATAATTAACCAATGTCCTTCCTCCATCAGCCAGTCTAGAATTCTCTGAACTGATGGACATGAAACTGTGGTACATATACACAGTGGACTGTTAATAACTTCTCCATGATCTTTTTATGTCCTGCTAATAACAATTTGCTAAAATCAAGTTAGGGATATTGCATCTATTCATAAGAAATACCCGTTGGTTGGGTTTTCTTATTGTTCAGTTTGGTTTGGTTTGGCTTTCCCTTGCCTGCTTTCAGTATCAACAGATGCTGGGTAAACTGAGGCTAGTCCCCCCTCCCATTTTGAAGTTTTCTACAGGAGTTTGTGCACAATTTCTATTACTCAGTTTCATCAACTGTGAACTGGAAGAAGACTCATCCATTTTCTTACTCATATTCTCTCCCTCCTCTCCCTTCCCCTATTCATCCCACTTTCCCTCTCCTCTCTCTCCAGCACTTTTAGCTCCAGAATTCTGTCCTATAAATCTAGGCCTCAAGATTCACACTGAATCCTCAATTCTAGCTCCTTAACTACAGGTTTTGGGGGGGCTGCACCTGCATCCTCACTACCAACGTTCCCTGCACTGTCCCTTGGACAATCAGTCAGGCATGGGAGTGATACAGGAACTCATCTTTCAGGGATCACTATTCATTACTGCCAGATGTTTATATGCTTAAAAACATTGCTTTATTTATGTTTTTATTTTTTTCTTTTGAAAAGAAAAATCTACCCCTGGTTTTCCCATCTTGACCTGGGTCCTTTCGTGAAAAATTACATCAATTTGAAACTGATATTTTTCCCATCAATAATTTTATTGCAAGCAATGTTCCAAGACAAAACTCTTTCCCTCGTCTATTTTTGTGTTTTGCTATATAACACTGTGCTATATAAACATTTCACACTTACTAAGGATTCCGTGATTGAATATTTCTATTTATATCATTTCTGATTATAAATAACATTCCAATTGCTATTTGTAGGCATGCATCTTCATCCACCTTTCACAATAATGGCTTTGAATGGATTTTAAGAGTTAGGTGATGTGAACTTTTGTCTCATCTTGGCAAACAATGCCTATTATTTTTGTAAATGTGTTGTCTACACTCCCAAGAGCAAGAAGGTGCCCATCTTAGCAAATCCTCACCATCAGTGAATTTTATCATATTTCAAAATCTATGCTGCTCTGATACATAAAATTGGTGCCTTCATATAATTACATTTTTGGATTATTGAAGAGTTAAATTTATAGAAGTTTATCCATTTTTTCCTTTCTTTGAGGATTATTATTTTCTAATAAGATAATAGATTTTTAGATCAATTTGGTAGACTTTCTACTTCATATTTTTGCATTATATTCCAACTAGTCACTAAATTGTGTGTGTGCTTGCATGTGTGTGTGTTTTCATGAGCCTGTACGTCCATGAATAAACATGTGCAGTTTTACGTTTGTACTTTTTCTTCTGCCTCTACCTAAAAGTGACTGTTTTGTTTTGTTATAATTTTAGTATCTGGGAAAAGCCTTATTTCGTACCTAAAGCTCCTTTCCTTGTAAGTTCTTCTCTGCCCATTTCTAAGTACACCGAGACACCCCCCCCCCCCGCCTTCATGAATACCCCATCATTACGGCTTTTGTCTCCCTCATTTGAATGCTGTGTTATGTATCATCGACAAGCTCCTTGAGGGCAAGAGCCGCTTCTTTTCATCTCAAATCCCACACATCTCTGCTAAAAATAAGATCTTCAAAAACTATTCAGTGAATAAATTAATGGTTGGAAGGACGAACGTCAGGTAAACTGAAGCATCAGGACTCATTAACGTTACTGGCATTTGCTGAATGCCTATGATGTACCATCTAAACGACATTCAAACTTAATTCATAATAATTCACTTCTTTTAAACAGCCGTCTATTGTTCTCTATTTTTCTCATCAGCTCTGTTGAATATAACTGATGATCACACCAAGATCCATATCAAAATAGCACTGTAATTGAACAAAGCAGACGGCCTCCAAGCTGCCCTCATCCCCAAATCTCTGCCTGAACTCTTGGAAACAATTGGCTTTCAGTAACTCTGTACAATGGCTTCTTCTGGGCTTTTTCCTTTCCGGCTGCCTGGGTGCCTTTTATTTGTTGAACATCCTCATCCCCAAAGACAGCACACCACTGCACCCTCCGCTCCACAAGAAAGCAGCTTCCCCACTGTGTGTTCTGATCTTATGGTTGTGGGATGTGGCTATGCAGTCACCCCCTGCAGAATGTGCCTGTGGCCTGTTAGAAGGATCAGCCCCCTCTGAGCAAAGGATGGTCCCAAGAGTGTTTCCTCATGAGAGTCTTTGTCTGCCTTACTCCAATCCCCTGAAGACTCTCCCCCACATATTCATGGATGTTTTTACAATTTTGAAAAGAAGGGGTGACCTGTAGGAAAATAGGAAGGCACAGACTTGTGCGTGAAATTTTACTGTATCAAGCTGGGCTCAAAGACTTATCCCTCAAGCCCCCAGTGTTGCTAGACTAAGCCTTTCTAGGCCTCAAATGGATACTTGGAGCAGATTTCAAAGATGACCCAAGCAGATGCCCTGATTGGCAGAAGCACATGAGAACATCCTCATGGGTTGGAAAATTCACCCACTTCACCAGCCCAGGACTAGATCTGAATGGCTCTTCCTGTCACATACACACACTACATTTTAACTGTTACATAGATTTAGGAACTTAAGGACAAAAAAAAAATCAGCCTATGTTGTTTGTAAGTCTCCAATGCCTACAACCAAGGTAAATGTATCAAATGCCCAATAAAAGCTCTAAAGCCCATTGGCCTTGGATTATGCGGTAGGGTGCCCTTTAGTAATGGAATACGTCTTGAAGCTCATTAGGAGTTTGATGAGCTTCTCTGTGTTTCATTGACCTCACCTTAGATGAGGGAGCTGGACAAGAGGGAAAGGTCCTTGGAAGCATCCAGCTTTCAATCCTGTGACTTGAATATCTATGACTGGCCCTTACGCCGAGAGGTCACTGGCTTCTCCAGAAGATGAAAGGGATTTCAGCCACAGGCCGCGTTGCCAGGGTTTAATTCATGTAGGAAACTATTCATCCCACTATCGGCTACAAGCCTGGAGTCAGGTTGCCGAGGCTATAATCACTTTGTCAGTAAAGTGAGCCCGTGGTGCGCATCCCCACTTTCAGCACTTGTGAAGCTGGGCTGGAATTTTTTTGTTGTTCCAGTTCCAAAGTATTTGAGTCCAAGTGCCCCGAAGCCCATGGCCTTAGAATCACCAATATGAACCCGTGCCCTGAAAACCCAGAGCTGACTTGTATTGAAAGGAAGGTTGTAAGGCTCTGAATGAGAAGAGAAGCAAAGAACACCCAGGAGGAATATGGGATCTATTTCAAGAAACAGAAGAATGTTTCCTGTAACTTGAAACGCCACTCTCTCAGTGACAAAGTGGCTGTGTCACCTAAGTTGCTATGATCATAGGAAAACCATTAGCTTTGGCTGAGTCTGCATTTATCTCTCAGCTACTATGATCAAATAAAATGAAAGGGGAAGAAGGCAGCTTGACTTTGGAAAGACAGTGGTTCAGGGAGGAGAAGAAATATGGGACATTTTTCTAGCTCATCAACTGAAGATGGAATCACCAGAAATAGCTGCCAATGAAGCAATGCCCAGTCATCCTGCCCTCGGGCACAGCTCAAATGCCAAAGAGCCCTGGCAGACAAGAGTTCTAAAGGGAGAAGATCGCTAACACTATTCTAAGTACAGGGAGCCACTAGGACTGCCAACGGGACACTAAACTGAAGAATGTGCTTATGAGGCTTGTTAGAGACCCAAACACAACGCCGCCTTCTGTTGCCAAGGTACTTAATCCCAGGTCCTCTAGCGCATGGAATATCACCCGTAATTATACCAATCTGTGTCCCAAAGACCCCCTGATCCTGAAAGTCAATCCCAGCATGACAGACCCGCTGAAAACATGTGACAGAAGGGGCGGTGCTAGTAAAGGAGACCTCTTGTGTAAGAATGAGACCAGCATGGTCTAGAACACAATTCTTGACTTTTCTTATTGTTGGGGAAACTTCAACGCCAATGAAGAATAGAGAAACAATCTCAGCCAAGTGATAATCCTGAATCTTCTTTCTCAACATGAGGTGCAATGATCGGAGACTATGATGGGGTTGAAGAAGCAGTCCCTCTTCTTCTAATTGACTTAGAACTCTGTGAGGCAGTGCAAGCTAGCAGAGTTTTGGAACTATTATATACTGGTGACATCTGATGAGCAATGTGCAACATTGGGATAAATATGATGGTATAAGGACCCAGCAGGATCAGACAGGACATTTGGGAAATGTCAAGTGGACATGACATCATGACTACTAAAAGCCTGAAGTCACAGAAGTAAGGGAAGAAGGGGACCGCTGACAGCAGAGAACGAAACAACACGAGCTCCTCTATGTCACTGGGAGTCAAAATTTCCTTTGCCTCAGGAAATTTTCCTGCTTCGTGATTTGGACTGCTCCAGGCCAGCTTTGTGTCAATAAATAAACTGGTCCACCCATGGACCAGGCGAGCAAAGAGGCACACTCTCTGCACCAGGGTCATTTCCTGCTCCCGATTTTATAGAGCACCCCACAGATTCTAAAGACCCTGTTGAGTCTATTAACAGGCCAACACAGGCAACCTAATTCAATGAGAAGTAGAGTTTTCAGATCAGTGCTACCCCGGAATCCTGCGATGCCCTTTTACTTTGGAACCTTCCCTTCTGCTAACCTGCCAGCTCCCCGAGATAGCTCTAAGAAAGACGGGGGACAGGTGGGGTTCTAACACTTCCCTTCCCTCCAGCAAGAAAAACCCTGCTCCCTTTAAAGCTGAGCCTCCAGCTTCTCTTCTTTTGGCTGGCTTCTCCAAGGTGCCTGGATTTCTCATACCACACAGTTCTTGGGAGAGAGGCCATGTGAGTTTTAGGTATGTTCAGACACATGGCAGAAGACACATGGATCCAGTGTGGGATCAAGAACAAGAATGACTTATTAATAAACATGAAGTGACTCATTCAATCGATGTCAGAGTTTGCTTATCAATACATTCATAATCCACCAATATCTTTTGGTTAAAGTACATCTTTTGAGGCAGATCCTGACATCATCCATACTAACGATGGAGTGATATAGAAATGATTAACATAGTCTCTGCCCAAAATTGTGCTGGAAAACTTTGTGAAGTATTTCATATATTAGTAGATGGAAACACTGATTGCCCTGATTTATTACCCATTACATGTTGTATACTTGCATCAAATGATCACATTGTACCTTACAAATAAGAATGATTATTATGTGCAAGCCTTCTAAAATACATTTCTTTTGCATTTTGTTAATAATCTACCATACGCTACACATGGACCTGGATTCTGTGGAGAGAAACAAAGTAAACATGGTTCAAGTTCTCTCTTGATAAGCAGAGAATTTAGAGGGAAGGGTGATGTAGAGTATTAAAGATGTGCTACAGTTGTTTATGCGGTGGAACACTTGTTTAATGATGCAAAGATGTATTTTGCATTCTTTTATGTTGCATTTGTTTGACTCTGTGAAGCTGTGTAACTTTGCCTGTCTAAAATACCTGATTGGTCTAATAAAGAGCTGAACAGCCAATAGCAAGCAAGGCAGGAGAAAGGATAGGTGGGGCTGGCAGACAGAAAGAACAAATAGGAGGAGAAATCTGGGAGGAGAAGATCAAGGAATGAGAAAAAAAGGAGAGGAGGATACAAAGGGCCAGCCACCCAGCCACACAGCCAGCCACAGAGTAAGAAGTAAAGAAAGGCATAAAGAACAGAATAAGATAGAAATCCAGACGCAACAGGTGGATGGGATAATTTAAGTTAAGGGAAGTTGGCAAGAAATAAGCCAAGCTAAGGCTGGGCATTTATAAGAAAGAATAAGTCTCTGTGCGTATTTATTTGGGACCTGAGTGGTGACCCCCACAAAAGAGCCAAAGAGTGAAGAGTAAAACAATAACTGCAGAAGAGAAGACTCCAAGGCAACACTGAGCAAGGTTAAGTAAAAAATGGGGGATGAAAAAGATTCCAGAGCATCTTTGAGGAGAGACAGTTCCATCTCCCCCACTCCCCTGAATTGGAGACTGGGTAGCTGTTTGATCCTTTGATAAAATGGCACCAGCATTCCTGGAGCTGGCCACACTCAGAGACAGCTGGCTAGATAAAGTGGTGGGAAGAGGAATGGGAGAGAAATAAATGAAGCACATTCTTGATGGTTTCTAGAGGCTGTAAGAGCCTTCCATGTTTGACCATGACTGTTCAGATCAAGATGGGGAGGAAAAGAAAGTGAGAAGGCGCAAGCCAACCCAACGACACACTGGGAAAGAGTGCCAACACGGTGGGCATGTAGCAAACGAAGGAAGACTGGAATGACTGCCTTCCCAGGCACGGAGGCTGGCACCAAGCCACGGGAGGCTTGTGATAGCGCCACACAGGCCCTCCTCCCTAGTAAGCCTGGAACTACAGTTATAAATCTTGCCCTGAGTACCGCTGGAGATCGGAGGACAGCTGCATGTCTATTTTGGGGACGCACAGGAGAAGTAGAGCAGGTTTAATCTCCTCAGGGGGAAGGAGTCACAGTGGCACCACACTGGGCACTGCTCTCGCAAATCCACCCTGGAATAACTCTCCCATTGCTTGCAAGGGTTTGAAGGATAATACCCAGGGTGGGTATTCATGTCCTGCAGGCATGCTGCCATCTGCTCCCCTGGAAGAGCCCACAAAACCATAGGTCTGGCATGTAAGTGCAGGAAACTTGGTGGAATTTATTTGGGCTCATCTTAGTTGAGAGTTGGGAGATGGAGCTTGGGGGAGCTGTCTGGCTGCAGGCAGGCAGGCAGGCAGCCTATCACCCAGCTGCATCTCAATTAGCGGTGACTGACGTATCCTAGCATGTCAAATCCCACAGACTCTTCTAGCCATTATGTCTACTGTCTACAATAAACCTATAAGGTCAGACCTAGCATTCCCACTTGGAGAAATGCCAGCGTCAAGTTAAGGAAACCGAAGTGACTCAGCAAGGAATCAGCTAGAGCTGCTAGGGGGTGTCTTCCAACTTCGGGGCCTTCATTTCTCGTGTTCTAGTTGGAAAGTATAGGTGTGAGGGGGTGGAGGTTAGAAAACAAAGTGGCTTGGGGAAAGAATTCAAAAGCAGGGAGAATAGTTATTTAGCCTTTGAGAGGAAATGGCCATTCAATTGAAGAGAAAGATTCCCTATCATTAAGCAAATTGTTCCATGGAACTGAACCATTTAGACGGTAAAAGAAATTTAAGCAAACTTTAACTACTCATGATTGTCTTACATATGGTGGTTTTAGAATTATAACCCTGGAAATAGACTACTAGATACTCCAAGGGTGCTTTAAAGGTGGAGGCTCATGGATCAGGCAGTGCTTAAGTCCTGGCTCTTTCCCTTAAATCCCCACTTTTTTCAGCTTCAATTTTCCCCCCTGTAATAGCACCTGCCTCAAAGAAGAACAGAGGCTCAAGAGAGACAATGCGTGCTAAGAGCTAAGCGCTGTGCGAGGCACCTAATCAACACCAGCATAGGCTAAGAGCTGAGCGGATGCTAGGCACCTAATAACACTGGGTCGATGACACCTGCATTGGAAAGGCTGGTGAAGAGGCCACTCCTCTGTGGACGTTCGGTTCTCAGTTTGGCATTTTTCTTTGGGAAATTTCTAGGACTGATCAGACATGCTGAAGTGGTAGGTAGGGTGCTTCGAAATATCACTGAGATCCTTGGCAATTTCCTTTCTTAGAAGCCTTCCACCCCTGTTAATCTCTTGTCCCAAGGCACCTTGATCAGATATGTACCTGAACTTAATTTTTTTGCAGGAGGAAAGAAAAGCAATTCAGATGGCAACAGTAGGTATCCCTAATAAGGGCATGTCTATGCTTTAACTATTTATGATTGTCTTACATATGGTTGTTTGGTTGCTTTGTCCTCCTAATCTTGGCTTTAGTAACCAAGACAGCAGAAGCCATCAGGACTGAAAAACTATAGGACCTCATTGTCCCTTGATAACCAAGGTTAACTGACAAAGACAAGGGGTTTTCGTAGAAAAACCCTTCAAACAGCATGATATTCATGGCAAAGAAGAGATTACTGACTGAGACTCATATGCACAGGGGCACAGGGAACACTACTTTGATTATATAATATAATATTATTATTATTATAATTAGGTATACCTAATTATTATTATGCCTGTAATATGCATTTTTCTCATACACTATGTAAATTAGGCATACCCTTATGACTAAGGCAGTAGGATAAAGCTCATGTTTTAGTGACCAAAAGACACATTGAAACTGCCAATCCCAGCAGTTTCTTAAGATCTAGAACAGAGTCCCAGGAGAGGAACAACAATAGGAAGGAAGGCATCATGGGCTAAAGGTCCCTCGGTAGAGTTGTGTTGACTCCGTTTTGCAATTTCCAAAATGAAATGCACACTGTACTAGCCCCTTTACAAAGGTGGTATGTGAGAAGCAGAATTCCCTGGCCAAATTGGCCTCGTAATGGAGCACACTAGAGTTAGGCCCAGTGTGTATAGAGGGCTTTGTGAAGACTCACAGTAAAGAAAACCTATCTCACTTTGTGTAAGCCAGAACTTCTCAGTTTATTTGATGGGGCCATTTTTTGGGGGACTGATATGCAATGTATTTCACTTTAGGAAATGCTGGTGTAGAGAACCGTAGGGGAGGATGGATGATGATGATGGCGTAACTGTGGTGACCCAAGAGAAAAATAATCAGGTGAAACATGAGCCTAAGATTGATGCTAGGATGCAGAAAATATCATGGCTGGGCATGGAAATGCTACTTGCCAAATGACCCCATAGATCTTAGAAATTGGCTGAATTTCTTCTAATATTCTCTCAAGGTCCTCGCTGAGTCACTCCCATAAATGATGGATCTTAGTGGTTCGGAATATCTCTAATGCCTTTATGTGAAGCCATCTCCCTTTTTAACTCAGTGATTGACTCCACTCTAGGATGCAGAGGCAGAGGGAATAGGCCAGGTTTCATTCTCCGATCATATAACCGCGTAACAAGACCAGCACACAACAATGATGGGCTATTAGGAGGCGTGGAACTCATCTAAGAAGTTTAACTGGTTGATTCTTTTGAGACCCTGTCACTTCTGGGCTATCGTGTGAGGGTTATGCTCATTTATCACTGCAGGTAAAAAAAAAGCTTATCTGAAAGCACCAGGCCAAAATCAACAACAACAAAAGAGAATATGAGGTTTCCAGTCTGGATGATATGGATTTTAACTTCACCTCTTCCATCCCCTGGCCCTGTAACCTTAGATCCAGCTCTCTCTGCATTTTAGCTTGCGGGTTATATGCTCATTTTGGGATTATTATAAGGATAAGAGGAAGGAAGAAACTTTGGAGCAGGTAGAGATGCAGACACTGTAGGTCTACAAGGAAGAAAACAGCAACAGATTGGACCGGGAGCATCAAGATCTAAGGGCAGCCATCTCTACCTTGCCGGCCTTCACACAGAGCCCAGGGGTACTGTGAACATGCCCGGTACCTGATTGTCCTTGTGTGCTTTCGGGTGTAAGGAGGAATGACCTTGAAGAGAAGTTCCATGGCTCCATTAATTCCCAGCATGGCTCCTGTGGTTACTGAAGACAAAAAGGACAGTAGTTAGTAGCTATTGTCACAGAAACATGTGCTAATACAATTTGGATTTAATCATTGACAACTTTAAGGTGGTTAATAAAATAACAACAAAAAATTAAAAACCTCTTTCCAGCAGTATAGTAAATGGGGTAGCTCTTTCTTTCTACCTCAGTTTCTAGTTCTCCTCAATTTTAATACTAGAATCCCCCAAGACTGAGGCAATAAGTTGACTGATTTCTATTAGCATACCAGTAGAAGAATTAGCCCTTTGCTCCAATATAACCAGCCTGAGAATATTTCCCTTTTCATCCAGTTATTAAAACATGGTCCTAGATCAGAATTATAGAAAGTCAAGGGAACGCCAGGTAAATAAAAACTTCCAGATGTCACTGACATCTCCCAGAATGCCCCAGCTTCTTTCCAATATGGTCCATATCCCTTCTCAACTCAGGTGAATCTGAGAAAAGCACAGAAGAGGAAGCCAGGAGATGCAGAAATGGAGGAGGGGACAAGGATGTGAAGGAAGAAAAATGATCCTCCGATAAGGTGGCTCCTCTCTCTCCTCCATTGTACTAGTGCGTCAGAGAGGGTAGAGCTAGACTGCCTGGTACTTTGGGCCTGACTTATTCTGGGAAAATGAGTGGGAACAAGGCATCTCAAAGATGCAAAGAGATGAACAAGATTAACTTGTTGCAGGGCACAGGAAAGGAATGAGGTTCTGGAGGTGGCGATATCACAGTCCTCTGTATAAGACAGAGACTGTGGCCAATGCCTTGATTGTTATAAGGGGTTATATGTTGTATGTTGTATGAAGTATATGTTCCTCTGTCTGTGCTCCTACTGAGAAGAGTACCCAAGATCCAGATGGCATGCTTTTAGGCTACTCACTAATGACAGCTGTCTTTCATAAAATGCCACGGTTCCTCTTTTACTGTTTTGGAGACAGGTTTGTACAGATTCGTTCAGATATTATCAAATGCACTCTGATAGTCTTTGTGTTTCTCTCTCTCTCTCTCTCTCTCTCTCTCTGTCTCTCTCTCTCTCTCTCTCTCTCTCTCTCTGTGTGTGTGTGTGTGTGGTGTGTGTGTGTGCGTGCATGGGTGTGTGGTTTGTGTGTGTGTGTGCGTGCATGGGTGTGTGGGTATGTGTGGGCTAGAGAGAAAGAGAAGCCACTGTCTGTGAACAAAGAGCCAATAATCCATCTCATTATTATTCTGAAGGAAAATTGTCTCTTTATGTATTCCCCATGTTTATTAAGAAAATGCAACAGAGAAAATTGAGATACTGAGCCAGGCATAGCCGCACATGGCTGCAATCCCAGCATTTGGGAGATGGAGGCAGGGCGATATGGAATTCAAGGTTATCTTTGGCTATATGATGAGTTTGAGGGCAGTCTAGGCTACATGTTTAAAGTAAAATAAAAATGAATAAAATTGGCATATTTCAGCAGTTATTAGGCTATCTGGAGAAATTACATAGCTACTCTTCCTGCATGTACTCTTCATGTGATTTCAAAATATTAGAGAAATTTTGGGTGGGGAAAGGGCAGCTGCTGTGTCATGGTGTTAGCTATGCCCACGATCTTATCTGACAAGTCTATGAAATTTGCTGAGGGTTGCCCGCATCCCCCCAAATCCACTTTAAAGCCCTCATCCCCATGATGTAAAGAAGTAAGTAATTAAGTTAAAGGGGGCACACTGGAAGAGGAATATAACCTAATCTCTCTTGTGCCTGTCATAAGGAATATTCAAGCATAGAAAGAGACTACGAATGTGCAAGCCCATGGAGAAAACCTCGTGCAGACACAGCAAGATGAAAGATTCTTCTTAAAGCCAAGGAGACAGGCTATAGAAGAAACAAGCCTCGCCACCATCTTGATCTCAGACCTCCAGCCTTTAGCACCATGAGAAAATTAATTCCTGTTGTTTTAGGGAGACAAAAACCTAGCAGATTAACAGTAATAATTATTGCTGCTATAATTTTACAAAGTGGAAAAAAAATGAGGTTAATCAGGTCAAATACCGCGTTCCATGACTCATAAGAAATAGCACCAGAGTCAAAGCCAGGGCTCCCTGGCTCTAAGCCCACATTCTTTCCCCTACGGAGAATATTACATCTAAATAATTGTCACTGTTATTCCCCAGGAAGGGAGCTCAGAGAGGAGAAATGAAAGTCTACGCTCATTACATGTGAGATAGGAGGTATAGAATCTAATCTATTAATGAAAAGTGCCTCCGCGTGGAGTAGAATTAACGTGATTTTTGGAATTTTAAAGCCAGCCTTCAGGACTTTTTATCTGTATAAATTTAAGTAATTGCTTCACTCTTTTAAGCTGCTGGCGTTTTCTTTGCTGAGATATAAAAATGTAGATCTAAACACATAATTATTGTGATAATTAAAAATAGTTGAATTAAGTAGATGCTTAATAACTATCAGCTGACATGTTTTGATGCAATCACCCAGAGAGAGGATTTGTTGGGAAAGAGCATAAAGGTAAAGAAAAAAAAAAATCAGTAACGATTTTGTTATAACAGTGAGCAGCTTCATGGGATTAAGAAGGACTAGCCTTTATTTTTTTTGTTTTTTATATTTCTTTATAATTTATTGGTTTTAATTGAGCTATACATTTCCCCACTCCCCCTCTTTAATGTGTGTGTGTGTGTGCGTGCGTGCATAGATGCACAAGCGTGTGGATGGGTTCACACGCACGTGTTTGAGGAGGCCAGGTGTCATCCACAAGAATGCTGTCTACTTCCGTGAAGACAGGGTCTCTCATTGGCTTAGACCTCACCAATCAGGCTATGCCAGCTGGTCAGTAAGCTCCAGGAGTCCTCCTGTCTCCACCTCCCAAGCACTGGGATTATGAGTGCACATCACCATCCCAGTATTTTCATATGGGTTCTCAAGGCCTCAGGCTTGCAAGTCAACAACTTTGCTGGCTGAGTTATCTCCCCAGCCATTATGTTGTTTTCTTTTTTAAAAAAAAAAAAAGACATAACACATAACACATAATGTTATGCCTATATCAAGGCCTGAAGGAAGCCTGCCTTTCTCCTGCCGCGCGAATTCTTTAACCAGTCGTGCTGATAGAGAACCTTGGGATGCTGTGAATGCAACTCAAAGGAAACTCAACGCCTCGGAACTAGATCAAGAGCTCTGTCTGACCAAGGCAATAAATAAACAGCTTCTGGCCCCTGCAGTCTCTGGATTTTTCAGGTTCCTTTCTGTGTCTGGATAGGACCGCAGGCATCCTCACCTCCATGCAAACCTTCACTCCCCCACACCACCACATGGTTTCCAGACGTCCCAACCCAGGCCTAGAACTTACCACTGGAGGCAAACACTCGCAGTGCCCAGAGACAGTGCAGGAGGTTCTGGCTATGAGACAGGTTCTTCCTGGCCAGAATCAAGGTCACATCAAGAGCTTCTAATTCCAGCGCCTTCTGTCCAAACTTCTTATCTAAAAACACAAATCCATCTCTCTTAATTACGTCTCAAATTTATTATGAAGGCTTAGGGAAAGAAATAACAAGGGGGGGGACAGTTAGACAAAGACACTTTTTAATGTCATTAAAATATTCTTAATATGCCCCCATCAGAACCAAATGAATGAGAAGAGAGGAACTCTGGGTGCACTTATGGACAGGGTGGCTCTGGGGTCTAAGAATGCAAGTCTTTGGACTCTGAAGACATTCCTGGTCATCTCCATGTATATCGATGTATTTACGACAAATCTGGGGTGAAGGAAACACAGCCTTCGAATGTAGTGCATGAGTTTTGATTGGACCCTGCTTGCTTTTCTTTACCTTTTTTCTCTTTCTTTTCTGAGACAGGGTTTTTCTACATAGCCCTGGCTGTCCTGAAACTCACAATGGAGACCAGGCTTGATGTGGGAGTGTCATATCAATCTGTTGATTTCATTGGCTGAGCAATAAAAGAAACTGCTTGGCTGGCCCTGATTGGTTAGAACATAGATGGGAGAAGTAAACAGAATAGAATTCTGGGCGGAAGAGGAAGTGAGGTCAGACTCTGCTCTGCTCCTGGACAGACTGGACAACTCTGCTTGTTAGAACATAGATGGGAGAAGTAAACAGAATAGAATTCTGGGCGGAAGAGGAAGTGAGGTCAGACTCTGCTCTGCTCCTGGACAGACTGGACAACTCTGCTTTCTGGAGCAGAGACGCCATGCTACACTCTCCCAGGATGGACGAAGGCTAGAATCTTCCCGGTAAGTGTACCTTTGGGGTGCTTACACGCATTATTAGGAATGGGCTAGTCCAGGTGCGAGAATTAGCCTGTAAGGGCTAGAGTTCATGGGCCAAGCAGTTCTTTAAATGAATACAGTTTGTGTGTTGTTATTTAGGGCATGAGCTAGCCAAGCGGCCGGAGTGTTGGGGATGCAGCCCCGCCGCTGCTTCCTATTTCAACACAGGCTGGCCCCAAACTCACAAAAATCCACCTGCCTCTGCTTCCCACGTTGTGTTGGGGTTAAAGGCGTGTGCCGGGCCTGGGTCTTAACATTTTTGATTGGATGTTGTTATAAATATGCAAAAGATAGTACGGAAGTTTTAGAGAAGTTAGAGCAAAGTCATTGGGAGATGGTGATACTCTTTCTACTTAACAAAGAATTTTCATAATAAAAAGTAAAAACAGATTTTAAGAAACAAATAAAAATTAAAAACTATCTCTAGATTGCTCGAATGTCCTGACATCTAGTGTTGTAGGTAAACCATCATCATCATTTTAATAGTTACAAAAGAAGCAGTGAAACCAAGGAAAGAGCCTCCTGTTTAGGATCTTTGTACCCACTAGCAGGTGACTGTGTCTAACTACACTTGTTTGTGTCATTTCCTAAGTGTGGTGCCTTAAATCATTATGACTGTTGTAAGACTCATAGAAATATACTTCTATATTTGTTTTGTTATTTCATTTAGCATAATTCTCTGGGTACTCCCATTAGGCTACATAATACTCCATTTCACATGAATACCACATTTTTTTTAATCTGCCATCTATCCATGGATGCTTAAGCTATTTCTATGTCGAGGTCACTGCGCATATTATTACAGTGAAAACAGGAAGGAGAGATCTTTATAAATTATTCATTTCTTTTCCTTTGGGTATTTGTTCAAATCAGAGATTATCGAAATATCTCAGTCAGATGGTAATTTTAGGGCTTGCTTGTTTTGAAACACGGTCTCCTGTAGCCCAGTCTGACCCCTGGACTGACTATGAGCTTCTGAACCCCTGCCTTTGTCACCCAAGTGTTGGGGTCCAGGTGTGGATCACCATGGCGAAGCGGTAGCTTTTTTTTTAATTCTCTATGTCATTTTCAATAACGGCCATCCTGATTTTTAGCACTACAAAGTGTGCAAAGGCTCCCTTTTCTTCACACCCTCACCAACGTTTGTTCTCTTTTGTCTTGTTGGCGTGTCACCCCGGCTAGCATGAGGGCGTGTGTGCACAACGGTGAAGAATGAAACTCTGCTTCTTCCTGCTGACTTCAGGGACCGAGGAGAGGAATCAGGGAAGGAGGATAGGTCAAGAGACACAAAATAGCAATTTCAGCTTCGAGTAAACAAATCTAGAGCTCTTGTGTTCAACGTGAAGATGAAGTTAACAAAATTGTTCCCTGCTAAATACGTAGATTTTAGCTGCTCCCGTTGTGAAAATAAAGCGATTTTATGAGATCACAGATGCGTTCGTCTGCTTCATTGTAGTAATGACACCGCTACTTGTATTTCATAACGCCATGTTGAAAACCCCGATATACACAATAAAATTTGTTGTAAAATTGAAGCTGGGAAGATGTCTCAGTAGGTAATAGTTATGTGAATTTGGGGAACTTAGTTCAGATCCTTTACAGCAATGCAAAGAGCTTTGTGTGAATGCACATATACCAGTACTATGGGGGATCAACAGTAAGAGGATCCCAGAAGCTCACTCACTGACAAACAAATCTCATAATGTGAGCTTTGGGTTCCATGAGAGACTCCATCTCAAAGGAACAAAGCAGGGAGAAAATGAGAAAGATATCCAACATCAGCCCCTGATTTCTACATGTACATGTGTGCATGTACATACATGTGACTAAATGGACACACATATGTACGTATACCACACACATACACACACAAGGAACCACTGTCAATGTATGTCTCTTATCACTTGACTGTTAGTCCCTAGCCCCATATGCTAAGGAGATGACCTAATCCCTCATCTACTCTTCCTAGAAACTCTGGAATTAAATTTTATGCTTCCATTTTAGACATAAGGGCACCATGGTCCATAACCCTTAAGTAACTTGACCAGGGTCACGCAGCTAGTAAGCATCAGGGACGGACTTGTAACCAGCCCTCCCTGTGTGCCTGGGGGATATATCAGGTCTCTACAGTCTTTTCTTAGAGTTCACTTGGCCCACTCAGCTTTGGTGACTTTCCCTCGTTCTTCAGGTTTCAGCTCGGATGTCACTGTCCCTGACCATGCCATCCTAGGGGAGCATCAGTCTTTCTCTTCCTTGAGGCACTCGTCACAGTCTGCTACCATCCGGCTAATTATTTGCTGACCAGCTGGCCTGTCCCACTTGGAACAGAAGCACAGCGAGAGCAGACTCCTTTACAGTCTTGATCACAGAGATATCTGCAGGGTATAGACCAGTGCATGAGCAATCACTAAATGAATACTGTTAGTTATGCTGGAACACATCCATGCAGGTACTAGCTAATACCTGTTTCGTGGTCCATTTCTAGTAGGCCAATGAGGGTGAAGTAGAGATCTAAACATTGAAAGAGTGTGCTGTAGCCTTCGGCTTCTGCTACTGACAACAGCATCAAAAGGGGCCTGAGCTGCTTCTCTGTTGTGACCATCATGACAGTCAACATACAGTTGAACTCTTTAAGCGTTTTGCAAAAGCTTGCGTGAACTCTAAATGCTTAGATTATTCAACCCTGCTCCAGAAAGTTCCAGCGACCTAAGAAGGTGTTTCCGGAGGAAAGAGAAATAGTCATGAGCTCTATTGCTATGTGACTTATCACAGAAGGCTGAACTAACAGTGCCCACCTTGATTCAGTTCTACCCAGACAGCTGAGATGTCATCTTATTTGGAAAGAGAGTTCTGTACACTGAATTAGCTAAGAAGGGATCAGACAGGACAGAGTGGTACCTAGACTTTATGGTGGACACCCCTGCATGAAGAAGAGAGAACACACAAAGTGAACACAGGGAACGCTCTGTGAATACAAGATAGAGAAGGGAATGATTGTCTACAAATCAAAAGAAAGAGAAAAAGGAAAGGAGGAAGGGAGGCAAAGAAGGAAGGGAGGAAGAGAAAGGAAGGAAGGAAGAAAAGGGAGAGAGGGAGGGAGGGAGGGAGGGAGGGAGGGAGGGAGGGAGGGAGGAAGGACAGATGGACGGACAAAGGTTCTGGCAGATCTAGGAGAGAAAACAGAGTCTCCCTCAGGACCTCCAAAAGGAATTACCCTCTCAGGACTTGGTTTGGGACTTATAAACTCCTCTAGTATCAGAGATTATATTTATGGTGCATAATGACAAACAATCTGTGATAATTTGCTGTGATAGCTCTAAAAATTAAATGCCCAAGTCTGGCCAGGCTTGGTGGTACATTATCTCTAATTCCAGCACTCAGGGGTTCAAGGTCATCCTTTGCTGCATAGTGAATTCCATGCTAACTTGACTACATGAGACTCTACTTCCTAACCAAGAGCGGAAAGCTGATGCACGCACTGTCCTTCTCTGTGAGAAATATCTCCTAGAATTGTTTCATTTTGTGTAAGGATTTAAAATGCACTGGAACCCCTCCCATCTTCTCTGACTTATGATCCGAGCTTTTGCAGTTCGTGCCGGCAATGACTACAGCGTTTGGGTACCATTCATTCATCTCTAAGCACCACATTTTTTATTACCTGACATCTAGATTTTTTTCTAAATTTATCTTGCCAAGTAGTATGGTGCATACCTCTGCTCCCAGTGTGCAGGAAGTTGAGGCAGAAGGATTGCATACTAAGGCCACCCTTGATGTGGGAGTGATTTTTTACTAATAAAGAAACTGCCTAGGCCCATTTGATAGGCCAACCCTTAGGTGGGTGGAGTAAACAGAACAGAATGCTGGGAGAAAGAAGCTGAGTCAAGGAGTCGCCATGATTCTCCCACTCCAGACAGATGCAGGTTAAGATCTTTCCTGGTAAGCCAGCTCGTGGGCTACACAGATTATTAGAAATGGGTTAGATTAATATGTAAGAGCTAGCCAATAAGAGGCTACAGATAACGGGCCAGGCAATGTTTAAAAGAATACAGTTTCCATGTAATTATTTCGGGCATAAGCTAGCCATGCGGGCGGCCGGGTGCCGGGGACGCAGCCCTGCAGCTCCTTCAACACACCCTGAGCGACATAGTTTGAAGCCAGAATAAAAACCATGCAAGATTCTGTGCTTCAAAATAATAATAACCTAAAGTAAAATGTCTCCCATATAAACTGGCCTTGCAATCACCAAGGCACTTGAGACCCCCGTTTTGCCTCCCCAGCAGGATGTCCCCAAATGCTCTCGGGGAACAGCCACAGAAGTAAGCTGTCAGTCATCACTGGGTCTTGAAGTGTTAGTACCTCTCAGGCCAACTTTGGCCATCAGCCTGAAGAGAGGCAGGAGAATGTCATAGTCAGGAGACGCTGATCTTGCTGTGTCCACCAGAGTCTGCAGAAGGGCTTCACTGCCACCTTTGTCGATCATGTAGTGAATCCTCCGGTCTGTGCCTGGGAGGAAACCAGAGGAAAGATGAGCCACAGATAGTAACCCTCCTTCCCAGAGCAGACCTCAGCCCTCACAGCCAGACACAAGCAAAGGCTCCTTCATTTCGCCACAGAAACACAGACTGGCAGATTCTTGACATGCGTCATCTTCAAGTTGTACTACCATCTGAAGGGAGAAAGGTGTGAAATATGGCAATTGTGAAATATTGAGATATTTTAATATATTTACCTTCCATAAATATGACAAATTGAATGATATTGGAAGTTCTGGAGACCTGTCAACTTTTTACAGATGTGTATATATGTATGTGTATTTATATAAATAGACATGCAGGCATTATATATACTATATATGATGTACATTATCATATACTAAATATTCTTCTACAAAACACTGGAAACATTAGTAACAGGAAGGGGTTGTTCCTTATCTATAATCATTTTATTGATGATGTAATGATTTTCTAATTCTGCTCTTTTAGCAATGAGTAGAAAGGAAATAGAGGAATCACTGTAGGAACAGCCTAAGAAATGAAATACCCAGGCATATCATTTGAGGGCTCTCGAGCAGAGTCCTGAACAATGGGGAAGTAATGGTCTTTCTACCAAAGAATAGATTTGACTAAGGATACCTCCAAAGTAGTGATCACACATTAACATGGGAAAAGCCCTGTGTTACCTAATCAAGGTAGCCAGCAAGGTGTAATGACATCAAGGAAGAAATTCTGTTTTCCCCATCCTAATGAAAACAGAATTGTCTACCAAAAAGAGGGAAGAAAATAAGGGGGGAGAGGGAGGGAGTGGAGAGCCACTGCATCCAGGAGTGGTGGTGCACATTTGTAACACATAGGTATAGACAGAAGGGTTGCTAGTTCCAGGGCAACCTGAGCTATAGAGTGAGACGTTGGCTTAAGAAAAAAAAAAAAAACATTCATATTGGAGAAGAAATTCCAAGGATTAACTCTAAAGATTTCGCACTCCTCCTGAAGATAGGTTTAGCTCAGAAGATGAGTGATGGCCTGCAAAATGGAACTCATTCATAAAACAAACAAAAAAATACAGGAAGCAACCCTGCCACCAACAAACATAAAAGGTGATTTTTAAAAGAGGCCACCGTGTGACGGGACCTTTAAGGTTTTCATCTCTAGCATGCCAGTCATCCCTAACGTTGCCTGTTTGTGCTAATATCGCTTAACCCAGTTAACCCAGCTGACTCCAGGTACTCAGTCCTGGCATCTCCTTTCCGACAATGTAAGTGGCTTCCCTGCCTCAAAGTCCTATCTCCACGTGATATATGTAAGAAAGCTGCAGTCCCTAGTTCTTCCGGTGAACCACAGAGGAAGCGAGCCTAGGGAGGTGAGGGTGTAGCTGCTGAGGAGCCCTCCTAGATGAAGACATTTGGCTCTACAGAGGAGAAAACATAGCAAAGCCACCCAACATCTCACTGCGTCCTTAGCTTGGACACTGTTAGGTAGGTGACAAGACCCAAGAGCCTAAGTATGATCATCCCACTCTACACAGGTCTTGTCTCATAACAACAAGGGGGAAATATGGGCTGGGGGTTCTGTCTCACCCAGGAAAGCTCAATTACAAAACTACCCAGCTTCACGGGTTCCTGAGACAGACCACAGCCAGCACTGGCCCCAGTTCACCATAGTCTACTCACCAACAGAAAGCAGATCGCTGAGGACCTGGAGGATGGCCAGGATCGATGCTTTGTCGGAGGAGCTCTGCAATGACAACACAGACAGACATCTTGGCAAGGAATGCAAGACGATAGAGGTGGCTTGGTTAGAGATGCAAAGAATAGGCAGAGTTAAGTCTTGTTGTACTGAGAAGGACTCCATAAAGTAAAGGAATGGATGGGGGCACTCATTAAGTAGCAACGAGTACTCTCATTGAGATAGGGGCTTCACAGCCTGTGCCTAGATAGTATTTGAGACCCACCTTTGGGGACCAGTTTAATAATAACATTATTAAGGTACACACAAACATGAGTATTGATGAATGACCCAGAGGCAACAAACTAAAGGAAGGAGCTTTGTGGGCCTCTGTCACAGAACATCATATGTTTAATAAGTATATGATATTAAATAGTAAGTAGCCTCAGATTATTTTCAGGGCTGATCACAAGAAGAAACGGAAGCCTTCTAAATGTGCTGATGCAAATACTGCCTTGTCAAACAAAGACAAACTTTGACTTTCTCCAGAAAAGAGCAGAGTCGTAACAGATCCTTTTGTGAGGGTTGTCTTGGAAATCCTTTTAAGTCTTGATGTAGCCGTTTGTTTTTTTCAGAAGAAAAGTCTCCGTTCAGAAGGTGGAAAATTGGCAGAATTTTCTGAGGTAACCTATATCATAGTTCCGGAAATACAATCCATTCTAGGCTGCCACTGTGAGGTTGGGGGGAGGTCATTTTTGTCTTTGTTTATTTGGGTAGGTGCGCCATTTACAATGAAGCCTTAACATTCCCTTGAGGAAGTTTTATGCTCTTTATTGGCTTCAAAGACCTCCATAATTCTCCACTGTACATAGGATAAAGGCAGGAAGCCAAACGTTTTAATGATTTTCTGCTGCTGTCTCCAACTTCACTATGAATTTCAATCCCCATGTCCAAAATAGGTATTTCCCACAGTAACTTGTAGATTCCTGCCTAAGCAATGTTATAGCTTGGTCTACAAATTTAACCAAACTGTTCCCTCTTCTGGCAGCTCATTCCCTGCCTTTCAGCCTGGTCAATGCTAGCTCATCCTTCCAGTGCATGGTGGACTCTGGGATAGCTCCACCCTTCCTTCCCACAAGCCAGCTCTGGGATACAGTCTACCTCTCCCTCACATAGCTCAGTTCTTAACATAACACTCCCTGGATAATTCTGACATCACAGTGTCACCTAGCTTCCTGTCCCATCTCCACTAGGTACCAGAACCTTTAGCAAACAGCACGGGGCAGAGGGGTTGCTCCAGAGAAAATGCGAAATTAATATTTCTAATGGACTACAAAAGAACAACAGGAGCCGGGCGGTGGTGGCGCACGCCTTTAATCCCAGCACTCGGGAGGCAGAGGCAGGCAAATCTCTGTGAGTTCTAGGTCAGCCTGGTCTAGAAGAGCTAGTTCCAGGACAGAAACCAAAAAGCTATGGAGAAACACTGTCTCGAAAAAAAAAAAAAAAAAAAAAAAAGAACACCAGGGGATCCTCAAAGACCACTACCATCCAGTACACATTCCAGAAAGACATACTTCAAAGTACCTACCAGGGCTTTATATTCCAGCATAAAATTCCAGAGGACATTAAAAGACATTAAGTTAGATATCTTTTTTTTTAGATTTCATTTTTTTATTGATTTTTATTGAGCTCTACATTTTTCTCTGCTCCCATCTCTGCCTCTCTCCTCCCCTTCAACCCTCTCCCAAGGTCCCCATGCTCCCAATTGAATCAAAAGATCTTGTCTTTTCTACTATCCATGTAGATTAGATCTATTTATGTCTGTCTTTATACTATATTTCAATTGTTTTTATTGAGCTATACATTTTTCTCTTCTCTCCTCCTTCCCTCCCCTTTCCTTCTACCCTCTCCCATGACCCCCACGCTCTCCATTTACTCAGGAGATTTTGTTTTTTTTACCTTCCTATGTAGACCCCTGTATGTCTCTCTTAGGGTCCTCTTTGTTGTCTAGCTTCTCTGGGCTTGTGGCCTTTAGGCTGGTTTTTCTTTGCTTTGTGTCGAAAAGCCACTTCTGAGTGAATACATATTGTATTTGTCTTTCTGGGTGTAGGTTACCTCATTCAATATGTTTTTATCTAGATCCATCCATTTGCCTGCAAATTTCAAGATTTCATGATTTGTTACTGCTGTGTAGTACTCCATTGTGTAAATGTACATTTTCTTTATTCATTCTTCAGTTGAGGGTCATCTAGATTGTTTCCATGTTCTTGCTATTACAAATAATGCTGTTATGAGCATAGTTGAGTACATGTCCTTGTGGTATGATTGAGTTTCTTTTGGGTATTTACCCAAAAGCGGTATTGCTGGCTCTTGAGGAAGGTTTTTTCTAATTTTCTGAGAAATCACCATACTGATATCCAAAGGGGCTGTACCAGTTTGCACTCGCACCAGCAAAGAACTCAAAAAACTTGGCATTAAAAGAACAAAATATTCAATAAAAAAAAATGGGATATAGAACTAAACAGAGAACTCTCAACAGACGAATCTCAAAGGGATGAAAGATACTTAAAGAAATGTTCAACATCTTTAGCCATCAGAGAAATGCAAATCAAAACAACGCTGAGATTCCATCTTACACCTGTCAGAAGAGTCAAGATCAAAAACACTGATAACTGAGAGGATGTAAGGCAAGGGGAACACTCCTCCACTGCTGATTGATACTATATTTTTACAAACCAAAATTAATGGAAAAATCATGATGGACAAAATACCAAAGCTGAGTTACTCCTTTTGCAGGTAACTAGAACTTCTGGGATCCCGCAGTACTTGATATATAGACCTATCAGGGAAAACACTAAGTATACTCTATTATTTCTTCTGGAAGCTTTGACCTAAAAGAGGCATCTCCATGGGGCTCTTATCATATTAACAGCCCAAATTTTAAGTTCACATCACCCTTTAGTTACTGCTAGGAATGGATCCACACAATGTCGGAGCCTTCCTCTACTCAAAGCTGGAAACAAGAACCAACAATCTTGTCTGACATATCTATCATTTGGGAGTTTGCAGAATCCTAGCCATTTGCAAGTAGACCCAAAGATTATTTGCAGTAGAATAAAAAAATGTTTACAGAATTCTTTCTCTGGTTAATATTGATATTTATGAGTCAACCTCAACCACACTCTATCTTTCTGTGAAGAAAGAAGATATAAACTTTTCGTGACATTATACAAATGCTTTATACCTTAAAACGTTAGATTCATTTCTTGTTTACAAAGAAAAGGAAATAAAGAGGTGAGGAAAAGAGAGAGAAAAACTAATAAGGTAGAAACTGATGGAAGGGGAAGAAAGGTCCATGTTCATTTCCTTCCGTTCAATTCTTCATGTCCTCATCCCACAAACATGCACTGGATTGTATGTCATCTGTGCTCGAGTCACCAACTAGGCAGTGAGGATACATACTGATCAAAACACAACCTGCCATCGCAGACTCCAAACCTGGCTGAGATAACAGCTGGCGGACAGTCAGACCTGGGATGCTAACGTCTACGGCAGAGGTATAAACACTGGTGCTGGAATCATCAAGGGAAGGGACGTTTAACCCAGCCATGTCCATGACTGAAAAATCAAAGAAACCAAAGTAAAGAGGGGACAGTGGGACTTTCTCGTCATGCTCTAGCCTCTTGTTCCCAGAGGGAAAAGGGCAGCACGGTGACACTGGTGTGTGAATCTGTATTCTCTATGACCAACTGAACAGAGCAGATGGTGCAGGGAATTTTAAATGCCTTGTGGGCAAAAGCTAGGTCTTATTTGTCTCTGTATTCCCATCTCCTGAGGAATAATAGGCAATCTGTATGTTTTATTGAATTAATTTCTCCAGCTAAAGAATTGCCTTCTTGGTTCCAGGGCCCACTAATACTCCCAGAGAACATCCTTGTCTTGCATGTTCCTATTGTATTTTCCAGTAGGGATATAGCTGGCCATATGTTACATATTAAATCACCAGCCCCAAGTTACTTTGACCTGTGGCCAACAATACAGGCTGCACACAAATCATCCATCCCTCTATAGTTCCTTCCATGAAACCCTGTATGTGAGACTAGAGAAAGCTGGTGGTGGTTTAGAGTATTGGATGTTCTTACAGGGGACCCAGGTTTAATTTCCAGCACTCACACAATGGTTTACAACTATCTACAATTTCAGTCCCAGGGGATCTGATGCCCTCTTATGGTTTCCGTGAACATAACATGCACGCAGTACACATACATTTATGCATACAAAACACCCATACACATAAAAGTAAATACACGTATTCTTTTGAAAACAAATTTGCTTCAAAGGAGCAATCTAGCACTGATAGAGGATGCTGGTCCCTCTCCCCAGCCTAGTGGAGGAACCTGGCCAACTCTCCGAAGCCTTTCTGGAGTTGGCATGACTAATTTAGAAGTGGATTTAGTCCTTATTCTGGGGAAAGAAAACCTGAATTGAAATCTGCTGGAAGATTGTGAAAATGATTTTATTCAGAAAAATAAACCCCTATTTCTGGATGTTGTTATATGAAGACATTATCTTGAGTCCTAGGTGACATTGTAATGCCTCCAAATCCACTTAACCTGTGGACTTTCAGGTAAGAAAAAAAAACAAACACCCTCATTTATAAAGTCTCTTAAGGTTGAAGAGTTGGCTACTTAATTCAGTTGTGACCCGTAAAGAAAAAAAAATGTATACCTTTATTGCCCTCTTCCCAAGCCTAGGGGTCTTAATAGAAAAGAGACTGATTTTCTGGGCATGTTGTATGTCCACCTAGAGAACCTTGATATGATAAAGAAACAAAGAAGATGCTGCCTTCCTACAGATGTTGAGCTCACGACTTACTCACTCAGTGCTCAGCCAGAAGACATCAGTGCTGTTTTTCTTTAAGTAAAAATTATGGCTATCAGTGGAGGAAAAAAAAATGCCCCTCAAAATCTCAACTGGCATTAATTTATGCATTGCTATATTTACCAATAAATATTTTACACTATTTAGAAGAATAGCACAAGCCGTTATCTCACCCACAGTAATAATAAATGAGCAATTAAAGAAGACAGGATGCGATGTGCCTTGATTTTCCTTTAATGATTCCTCTTAAATGAATCACTGAGTAATCCCCTGTCGGGTAAGACTTTCCAATAAAAAATGGATCTGCCAAGCTTTCAGGGAGAGACAAACAGTTGGAGGAACAAACAGCATCTTTCAGGGCCTGCAGTTTTGAATAACAATTTTTTCATAGGCTGTTTTCAATGTGTTGCTTCCTTGCCTTCAAATTATCTGTGTCTCCCTCTTACCTTCCTCCTCCTGCCTCAGCACCACGGTATGAAAATAAGACCCTTCCTAGCGCTGCCATATAGGCACCTTTCCAGTCCTTCCTCCTACTCCAGGGCAGAGCATGTCAGCTACACAGAGCCCATTAGTGTGCCCAAGAGCATCATGGGCACCTGTGTCTTCAGGGGTTTGTTCATCCTGATGCCACTGATTGAGCATCATTTATCCTCTCTCTTCCAGACATATTTCCGTTTCTAGCTCCAGCTTCCCTCTCTGTATAGTTTTCGCAGCTATCTTGTCTTCCCGGCACCCTTTATTCACAATTGTCAAATGTTTAAAAACACTGCAAACTGCACACGTCCAGTGGATCAGTAGATGGAGGTGTTCATAAAGACTACGGTATGACTGGTAACCACTTAAGCAAATGGGTGCTTGGCCTCACGGGAAACAAACTTATTTTCTGTACATTTGCTTTTTTTCAACAACACTTTATACATACTCTCCCTTAAATAAAATGTTTACTTGAATCTGATTATTTCCTTACCCTCTCCTGTTCTGGTGATATACAATGAGGTAACAAATTACTCTAAAACTCAAAAGCTTCAAAAAACATTCTTTTATCTTATCTTTTTTTTTTTTTTTTTTTTTTTTTTTTTTTTTTTGGTTTTTCGAGACAGGGTTTCTCTGTGGCTTTGGAGCCTGTTTTGGAACTAGCTCTTGTAGACCAGGCTGGCCTTGAACTCACAAAGATCCACCTGCCTCTGCCTCCCGAGTGCTGGGATTAAAAGCGTGCGCCACCATCGCCCGGCCTTATCTTTTGATTTGGGGGTTGAAGGACTGGAACAGGATGTGGTTCAGAGTTTCTTCTGCCTTTCTTGGTGGCAACTGGAGTCAGAAAGAGATACCATGCTGGCAGGGGTGCTGATCAGATGTCTTGAACTGTGACAAGGATATCTGCAGAGCAGGGCTCACCTGGGACTATTGACCACACATGTTCCTTTTAGCTGGAGAGTCTTAAGTATCTTGAAGGTCTGACATGACAGCTGATGTCCCCCGGGGATAGCATTCAAGGAGAATTAGTTCAAAGTCTCAAGGCTTCTTTTGACACTGTCCCAGAAATCAAACATGTCATAGCCACTACCTTCTATCAGTTATTTCGGCTACGATGCTGTTGCATATTCAAGAAGATGATCCTAGACCATCATCAAGCAGAAGAGTAGAACATTTCTCAGCTGCTTTCAGTTGTTCACACTTCATCTGGGCTGTGAACTCCTCTAGACTAAGAATTGTGGATTATTCCTTTTGGCATCTACAGTACCTAGTGTGGGGTCTTGCGCAGAGAAGACGTCCAGTAGCCGTGGAATGGGATGAGATAGAAGGGATGGGGTTGGAGGAAATGAGAAGATCTAAAATGAATGGGATGGAATGGGGTAGAATGGGACGGGTTAGAATGAGGTGGAGAGAAATGGATGGGATGGGACTGGGAGTGGAAATTGGACACAGTATGCGATCTGTCATGGCCTTGCTGTGCTGTCCGCCTCGATCCTGGAATTTTCAGTGTGAGCATTGTCACAGAAGTATATCAAATACACAGCTTGGATATGCTTGACAAGTGCTCAAAAATGTACTTCTAATGCAGGTTCACTTAAGGCCAGCTTCCACTACATCCGTAAAATTTAATTTCCATATTCATGGTATTCCCCTAATAATGATTCCTAACTCATAGGTATTATTGGGTTAGATACAGCATATCCAAAGTACAAAGGTCTGGTTAAAATAAATACTCAAAAAAACATGAGTAAATAAAAACATGTGTAGGTGCATGTGGTGAAAAGATGAATAACCTAAAAACAGGTTAGAAGGTCATTAGAGATACAGCCTCCTAAGTCAGTTTTTATTCTGGGTCACGATGTTCCAGACTTAGCAAAATACTCATCAGGAGAGCAGAGAGGAAGTAAGTGTGTGTCTTGAGAGAAGGAAGTTACTTCCCCTGGCAAAAAAAAAAAAAAAAAAAAAAAAAAAAAAAAAATCTGGAATCCTGTGTTTTGTCAGCAATGCCCGGAACACTTGTTGTCATTCGGTGGATGGTGAAAACTCCCAGTCCTAATGCTAATCATAACAGTAATCAACAGCAGCATATCCCTGAAGGCTTCTCTGATTTCTTTTCAACGGCATTCGTGGGAGAGCCAGCTCTGTCTCTACTCTAAGCAGGCTGTGATGTCTCTTCCAAACACAGTTGACAAATCACAGCATGGAACGTGCAGGTTAGGATTCAAGATGACAGAAAAGTAGCGTCAAACAGTTTCCAGCTCTTTCAGATGAAGTCTAAACACAGCAAGTAAATAATATCTCCTGGGGCCAACAACCCACGCCTCAACACCAACACTGAGGAAGGGAGTCATAACCTTCTTGTTACAGCCAGCAGCAGTCATTGCTTGCTTTAATGTTCACTGGGTCCACCACCTTTAAAATATATATTAAAAGCATCCAAGCCATGAGACTTAGCCATACTCCCGAGAAGCCACTGGACAAGCACTTCTCAGAAAACTTCTTCCCAAAGGCAAAGAGAAGATGCCCCCTTTCCAAGTCCTACAACAAGTTACTTCGTAAAAGATGTTCTAAAAGCCAGGCAGTGATGGCACATACACTCAGGAGACAGAGACAGGCAGATCTCTGAGTTAGAGGTCAGCCTGATCAACAGAGTGAGTTGTAGGACAGCCAGGACTACTGAGAGGAACCCTGTCTCTAAAAAAAGAGAGAGGGGGAGATGATCTCAAGCCAAGTTATAACTCAGCAAAACATAACCGCGGTAGATATGATATAAATCCAATTGCCAGGCTTGATTAAGATCCAAAGGAGGCGTGGTGGTGGTTTGCCTTCAATGTCAACTTGACAGACTTTGATTCTCGTAGGAGACACACCTCTAAGTGTGTCTTTGAGGCATTAGCAGAGAGGTTAGACTGAGGGAAGATCCAGTTTGAACACAGGATAGGGTCCTGAAGTTAAAGGGGAGTGGGGGTGCTAAGGGACAGAATTTATCTCCCATCTACCTACCTGTCTGTCTGTCTGTCTGTCTGTCTATCTATCATCTATCTATATCTATCTATCATCTATCTATCTAATTTACTATCATCTATCTAATTGACTAACTAGTTTACTTCTATTTATGATCTATCTATCTGTCTATCATCTATCCAACCACCTATGTATCACCTATCTAATTTACTATGTATCATCTATCTATCTAGTTTACTATCTAACTAGTTTATTTCTATTTATCATCTATCTATCTACTTCCTGACTTCAGAGGCAATGTGGTCACTCCTGCCTTCATGCTGTCTTCAGCATGTTGGCCTGTGTGCCCTGAAATTGAAAGTCAGCACACATTCTTCCTCCTTTAAGATGCTGTTGCCAGGCATTTTGTCACAGCAATGAGAAGATATCTGATACAGGCATAGATCAGGCTTCTTAGTGGCAGGCATTGCAGGGACATCTGTTAATTCATGGATAGTGGACCAACATGAGTGTTCCCTAAATTACAGGGAATGGCCATCCTTAACCCAATCTTAAGACCTATTTTCAGAGACATTATACACAATCCGAGAGTTACAAAATAAGCGTCCAGTATTAGGGAGATGGTTCGGAAAGTAAGTGCTCTTGTGCCAGCAGGAGGACCTGAGTTCAGATCCTGGCACCCATGTAAAAGGCCAGATGTGACCTCACACACGCCTGTAACCTGTGCTGTGGGAGACAGAGACAAGAGAATTGCTATGACTTAGTAGCGAGCATTTAGCTCCAGATTCAGGGAGAGGCCCTGTCTTATTCAGCAAGGATACAAAAGGATTCCAAATGTCCTCCTCTGGCCTCTGGAAATGCACGCAGAGGTACAATCACACACACATGCACACACGCACGCACCCAAACTAGACTCACATGTGTAGAGAGAGGGGAGAAAGGGGAATGGGCGTCCAGGTATGAACTGGCATGTCCCATACTCTATTACAGCCAGTGTCTTCTGTGTATCTACTAGTTCAGGGACCATTTACTTTTTAGCCCTCAAAACAAAATCCTCGTCTTTCATTTACCTGTGTCTATTCCTCTTGTAATGATGAGAAAATTGAGGACAATAGAAACTGAAAAATTTGCTCATTAATAGGAGCAACTTTCTCCATATTTGGTGAATTGAGTTTTGAAACCTGGAAAGTTTGAAAAAGAAAATCAGACTTTCAGTAATAGCCAAGTTGATGTCTCTTTTATGAAAGCATTTAAAATGTATGATATAAACTGTGAGAATTTTAACATGTCCTCAAGTACTTTGGCAGACCGATCACCAACAAGGAAAAGCTGTGTCTCCTACCCCTCCATTTGACAATCTTGGGAACTTCCTTATTACCAGGTAGAATGAAACAGAGGTAAAACCGGGCACCTTTTGAAGTCATGTCATAAAAAGCAAGGTAATTTTGAAGGCTAAGGAATAAGTATCTTGACAGTAGAACATGGACATTAATAACCCAGAAGATCCACGTACTCTAAAGTAGCCATACTATATGGAATCCTGGGATCCATAGGAAGACTCAGGTGGTGTTCAGGTGGACAGCGTGAAGAAACCTTCTGACCTGGAACAGCTGCCAGCAATTTAGCCAGGAGAGCGAGCAGCCTCCGACGCCCAAAGCAGTACCAGCTGTAGATGGCGGCTTCTGACAGCAATCTCAAGAACACACCAAGTAAAACTACCCTGAAGAGTAATTTTCAAATGCCTGATTCTTCGAATTGTGAGGAGGAAAAAAAATTAATCCAACTTAAAAAAAATGAAGATGTCATGCAGAATGATAGTGATTAGAACATAAACCTATCACAGCAAGCAATCAAGAAAAGAGCATTAGAAATCGGACTTCTGAGAAATACTCCTGAGTTTGGAATGCAACCAGTTTGGGGGGGAGCGTTAGAGAACAGGAAATATAACAGAGTTGAAGAGGGGTTAGGAAGAGAGGGGAGCTAGCAAGATTGGCATTTAAACTAAAAATCCCACAAAGATTTTACAGAGATTTTCTCTGAATTATTGATTTTTTTAAAAGCACTACCATGATGGAACATAGAAACACATCAGACTTGGAGAAGACAAACAAGTTCTAGCCCTTACTTTTCCTTGATGGCTTCAGATTACTCTTGTACACTCTCTGGACCCCATGTGCTCTCCTCCGTTTTTGGTTATGGCAATAATTAAAGAGAACTCCTCAGGCCCCTTCCCTTTCATGGCCTGTTGACAAGCCGGTACCATTCTATGATGTCAGCCTGTGTCAACAGGTCTTCATGTCAGAGGCATGATGTCTGCTGGTTTAGTATTGGGGACCAGCAGTCACTTTTCAGTGCCAGACTCTGAAAATGAGAAGTCAGAGAAAAAGTGGTCATGTGTTCATCCACTGGAAGTGTGCCAGGGACCACAGAGGACAGGAACCCACACAGGCAGAACCTGAAGCACCCATTATTGATAACACCCCCCAGCTTCTACCAGACAGAGGCCTTGGGGGAAATGTACCATTCTAACCTCAGTATAATGGTCCCAACCTTCTCCCTGCCACAACATATGTTGGCCTTTATTAATCTAAGACATTTTGAAATGTACCATTTCAAAAGAACAACTGGACAATTGGCATATTCCCAGGAAGGTGTAATTCTCTTTTTTTTTCAGTCCACATCCATCAGATGACAGCCTTTGGTCCAGGAAAATATCCTAGCAGTCACCATCAACCTTCATAATATTTTAGTTATGTCTTTCTCTCCAACCTGCACACATTCCCTCAACTACGCCTACTCTGACTATCCTTTAAATTTTATTTCAATGAATTAACTTACACTAAGGCAATATTTGAAGCAAGTGGGGATATGTTGAAGTGGAGGATCGGGAGATAAAATATGGAGCAATGTCTCTGGTTCCTACTCAAGGGCGAAACACCTGCCACTCCCAGCCCCATCTGTGACAGCAACCCACATCTGGTACCACAAACTGCAACTTAGCTCCAATTTAAACAACATAAGACTTGATACCCTGAATACGATGGGTGGGTGGGGAAGACGCTTGAACATACAGACATAAGACAAGACTTTCCGAGAAGGTCTCTATGAGCCAGGCATTAAGACAAAGAGTCAACAAATGGTACTACTAAAAAAAAAAATCTTCTGTAGAGCAAAGGACAACATCGTTCAAATGAAGAGGCTGCCTAGAAAACTGGGAAAAATGTTTAATTGCAATGCATCTGACAGAGGGCTAGTGTATAGAATAAGCAAAGCCACTCAAAGCTAAACATCAAGAAAACAATCAGCCTAACTTAAAAGTGGGGCATAGGATCAAGAATAGAGTTTTAAAAACATAAATAAAACAGATACAGGATCTGGAGAGATGTCTCAGTGATTCAAAGCCCTGACTTCACTTCCAGAGGACTAGAGTTCAATTCCCAGCATCCATGTGATGGCTCAGCAGTTTCAGGGGACACAATCTCTTCCTCTGACCTCCTCCTGGTGCACAGACATATATACAGGCAAAACACCCATACACATAAAAACGAAACGAATCCTGATTAGAAAGAAAAAAAAAAAACAAGAAAAATGGAGAGGGGAATACAAATAAGAAATTCCCTTAGTCGTCAAGGAAATGTAAATTAAAACCAATGAGATTTAATCTGACTCCATTAAGAATGGCTAAGATTTTTAAAAAGAAAACAAGATCACAAATGCTAGCGTGAGGATGGAGAAAAGGGAACCATACCCCTGAGACATTTCCCCTGCTCCAGTAGGTAGCCTCACACCTGTGCACACACTTGCAGCACTAGGTGGGCTCGGGGGATTTAAAAACGCGTATCATGAGGTTGGAAGGGGAAAATTGTGGGGGAATATGGAAAAGAACTGGAGGGGAAGGAATGGGGGTGGACTTGGTCAAAACACATGACATGAATTCTCAACCAGTAACAAAAATCTGCTCCTGCTGTCAAGTAATATAATTTCTTTTTAAGTTTCCTTGTATTAAGCATCAATTGTTTCTTTGGCTCTAGCAAATGAGACCATTCAGCAAGGGAGGAAAAGATAAATAATGTGGGTGAACCAGCATAATTTACATCAGCCCTTCCTGTCTCCAGTGATGATGGCAGAACACGGAGACTGAGTTAGGATGAGATACATCTCACATGTGGAGGGGCAGGACGTGTTCAGAAACTGATTCTGTTCAAATGGCGTTATCTCCCAAGCCCCTTAGTTAGTGGCGTACAGAGTCAGGGCAAGGGTGCTACAAACAGCTCCAGATTTCACCCTTTTACATTACAAGAAATTATTTAGTAAGCAGAGGAGCAAGTCTCCTTGTTTCATGGGCTAGTTAAAATCGTGTGACCACGATAATAAATAACCCCAGATGTACAAATGACCCAATTGCAGAAAGAAGAATTTCTTTCCCATTCACACAAAGCCCAAAAGAGATTGCTTCTGACTGACTGACGACTAAATGGTATACCTTCCACACAAGGTGATGCAGAAACCCAGATTCCATCTGTGTCTCTTCTTTACCCTTGTACTATGTCAATATATTCATCTGCATAAAATAAACAGAAGGGAAATGCAACCATCTTTTTCAGGAGGCTTTGTGCGTTGGGCCTAGAAGTGGTCAATATTTCTAA
This sequence comes from Alexandromys fortis, assembly GCF_014885135.2. Classification (NCBI taxonomy): domain Eukaryota; kingdom Metazoa; phylum Chordata; class Mammalia; order Rodentia; family Cricetidae; genus Alexandromys; species Alexandromys fortis. Next base: position 6,929,408 of record NW_026067965.1, read on the forward strand.
CCTCATTTCTCTGATTAATACTGTCATATGTTCATACATAACTGTCAAGGAAGACAGAACAGGTATCCCACGTGCTCTGTTGAAAGAGACACACATAGTTTTTGTAGACTCTGAGCTTGGCTCTGCCATAACCAAGTTTCCACTATGGTTTCTCACTCACCCCTGACCAGACTCCCCCTAGAGAATCCCACTGATCTCTTTGCACCCTGGATCACCTTCCAAGTCTGTACCACAAAACTATAGATCAACATAAGCAAGATCAGCAGACCCTGGGCTTCCCATTCTACATGTAAAATAATTTCTCAAGTTATTTCCTGTCCCAGAAGCACCCCATTCATCAAAGATCAGTTCTGGTATTGATCACAGCTTTCAGGAAAGGAAAATCCTCTACGTCAGTGGCAAGGAAAAAACTATATAAGACAGAGCTTCCAACAATAATAATGGGTTATCAATGACACCAACAACAGCCGAGGTTGAAAACAAAACCACATAATTCTGAATAAATACATCCCTTTATAAACACAGTTACAGTAGCCAAGGTCAAATATGGAAAAGCCAGACATTAAGAATTCCTAGAGATATTTTTTTCTTTGATAGCCAGATTGCTGGTGAGTATCTCAGGAAGAAAAAAAAATATTTGTCAATACTTACCTTCTTGAAGTTTCCATGAAAAAGAGATTATACCGCCTGCCTGGACAGCATAACCTCCTCATCTCACGAGGTTCATCTTGGAAAGATTTTAAACCATATTATGAGCTTCTAGACGAAACTGGTTCATTCCAAGTGCCTTAGAAGAACCATGATTTCCATCCAAACAGTGTTCATGTTCAAAACAAATCCTTCCTTAACTAATATATCCAGGATGGCAATGAGCTCAGCTAAAACCTTATTTCAAGATCTGTTATGGTAAGTCTAACTACAATAAATCAGCTAAACAGAAAGCAGTTTGGGAAATAAAATAAGCAACATATTAATCTTTCTTTCAAATGTTATGTGTCCTGTGATCTCCCTTACCGAATAAGATGTCTGTTGGGGCTGCAGACCCGGCGCCTTCACTTTCTTTGCCTACCTCAGACCCTTTGCCTGCTGGAGTGAACAGAGTAAACAACTTGTTTTCCTGTGTCTGCAGCTGCTCTGAGCACGAGACCCTCGTGAGTCCCTGATGGCAGGGGAATGAATACTGGTGGGTTTTTACAGCTGGAAATCCCAAGAGCTGGGACATGGCTCTCAGTTAAGGATCCTTATGTAAGTTTCCCTGGAACACAATAAAGTTGGCATTCTTGTTTCAAGGATGACTCGAGTCCCCGTGTCTCTGTGTGTGTTTATTTTTAAATCTCCTGCCTAGTTCCCGGCTCGTGCACCATCCCATAGTGCAGGCGCTACAGATGTCCAGAGTTAATCATTACTATGTGAATGCATACGTGGGTTTTGTAGCCAATCCTTCCAGAGAACTCTCATCTTTCACAGAGCAGTTCACATAGATCTTGCCATCGACTGATAAATGCCAGATATCACTTTAAACATGTAAACATCCCATCCTATAACTGTAAGAACCCATAAATGCCACATCAGAACTCCACCAGAACACTGCTGGAACTCTTGATTGTGAATAATCTCACCCAGGCCTCAAGCACCCAGACAGTATTTCGGGGGGGGGGGTGAGCCTCCAGTGAGAACAAATGCTTTTTATATAATAATGATAAATCCATAGCTCATGGTTTCCCAAGAGGTGTGATATTTTTGCCTTCTTCATAAAGCATACCCAAGAAAGCCAGAGGATTCCGCAAAGTCAGTGTCAACAGAAAGGGCTCTAAAATGAATAAAAATCCACCGCTATAATAAATAAGAATTATGGTAGAGAAAAGAACATCAAAAAGAGGAGGCAGTATTATACTTACACTGTGGATCAAGGTTTCGAGGCCAAAGATTGTCCCAAGATTTTGAGAAAAAGTACTCTCTATATATGGCAATCAGCCACTAAAGTCACAGTTTCAATGATCTATTAAAGTGTATGCAGATAAAGTCTGAATAAGCAAAATAATTCACTTTGTTATAAAAATAACAGAACAGGCATTGCTACTATCTATTCAAATATGATCTCAAATATATAATCAGATCAGAATATGACACACTCATATTTAAAAATATCAATCTAATTAATAATTAGATTAATCGAAGCTACAGAGCAACCCTGTCTCAAAAAATTTGAAAAACATCTAGTTTCTTTTATTTCATATATTATATGCTTCTGAAGTTGTTCATATCACTGTTAGAAAAATTTAAGGTGCATATGTTTTTATAAATTTTACCAAGAAAACTGAGGCCTAAATTCTAAAAGGCTTATTTTACAAAACAAGTAAAAATGAATTATGAATTACAAGAAAAATAAATAAAGTGTATGCAGGCATGTAGGATCACAAAAGGCAGAGAAGCTTTCAGGCAACTCCTTCATGTAGTTGTCGTAACTGAATAGCCTGACTTATGGAGGACAAATTTGCTTCATTTCTCCTACCTGTAATTCTCCTTTGTGTTGAATTGTTGAGAAAGCATCTTGAACAGAAATTACTTTTTGTCTATCCTTTCAAGGCATCTGAAAGCATGCCTGGGATGGAAGCCATTAGGAACCCAGCAGTGTCTCTTTGTCTAACCAGAAGGACAAGGTGAGATGCTCACTAAGTTCATCACTGAGTTGTGGCTTTCTGGCAGAATGCCCATTTACCTGTCTTTCTAGCCACCCATTCATCCAATTATTCACTTAAAACTATTTGATGTTCTTTAACACATCAAGTCAGAGTGGAAGGTGTCTTCAAGGACATGACTGGCGTGAGAATTCTCAACACAGATACAAAACAAGTCCAAAGACCCAAGTTATCACGGGTTATCACACTCGTATCTAAACTGAACTCAGCAAGCATGAAAACTCTCTGAAGACCCCCCCCCCCCATCACACTTCGGACAGGTAGACGGTGAGGAAGTAGGGAACTCTTTCCAAACAGGGGCAGCTATTCCTTTGGTGAGCCATGGCTATACCATGTATTTGTGGCTTGCAACCTTTATAGCCGAATAGGGCTATTAATTGCTTTTCTCCCTTGGGAGTTTGCATAACACCCTCTAATACTATGAGAGCTAGGTCTCACAGAGAAACGTCGAGGTCAATTTGCGCTTGAATCCTCTAAGTCCTATGTTCAAAGTGTGTGATATCTTCAGAAATAGGGTCTTAGCTTCACGTTCTGGGAGGAAACGAAGGATAATGGCAATAGCCTATATTGTTTTGGGAGTCCCTTGGGCCTCCTCTGATTGGCACCTCAAAAGAAACTCCCCATATCTGGCACTGGAGATATTGTTAGATAGTCTATGGTTCTTGGGGGAGACACTATCACCCCATGTGGCATGACTCCACTTAAAACATGTGTGTACATATACACTTTATAGTATGGATGTATTTTAAGAAAACATATTGTTTGCCTACAGCTTTTTAAAATATGCTTAGTGGTATGTGTTCCTCCTCCTCTCTGCTACCCTCCCCACTCTCGGCTTAAAGTCCCCCCCCCCTTTGTTTTTCCCTTTCTTTCTTTATAACACCCATTTCTTACTATTCCCCTCCCTAGAGCACCTCCTCCCGTTTTTGCTTTCCTGGTTTCTGGGCTTACCAGGTTATGCACTCACATGTGAAGATTCAGGGCTCCAGTCAGAGTGGCTAAGATCAAGAAGACTACAGCAAATGTTAAAGAGAATGTGAGGGTAGGAAAGTCCACATTCACTGATAGTGGGATTCAAAGTTGGCACAGCCACTCTAGATATGAGTGTGGAGAATTCTAAAGGGCTCCGTGTAGAACCACCATACGACCCAGCTTTCCCACTCCTATGTATATGCCAGAGGACTGGACTTCTTGTCCACAATTGCTTGCTCAGTCATACTCGCTCAATACACAAGAGCTAAGAAATGGAAACAACCTAAACACCCTTCAGCTGCTGAGCAAATAGTGACAATGTGGTGCATGCGAACAGTGGAGTTCTATTTAGCTGTAAAGGAGAGCTATCCCATGAAATTTGCAAGTAAATAGATGGAGCTAGGAAAATGCTGTACCAGTGATTCTCAACCTGCAGGTCACAACCCCTTTGGGGGGGGGGGTTAAACAATCCTTCCACAGAGGTACACCGCAGATATCCTGCATATCAGACTAATATCACTACAGCTCAACAGTAACAAAAAAAAATACAGTTATGAATTAAAATAATTCTATGGCTGGGGATCACCACAACTCGAGAAACTATATCAAAGGACCACAGCATTAGGAGGATTGAGAATCATTGTGTTGTACTGAGTAAAGTAACCCAGGCCTCGAAAGCCAAAGCTGCAAATTCCTTGTCTTAGCTTTTTGAGGAAGGCAATCACGTAAAACAGATACAGGTATGCCAGGATTGAAACCCATAGTACCTTTCTCTCAGCAGAGGGAGAGAGTCAGCAAAATAAGCAAAAATAAACATCTGGGGCTGGAGAGATTGCTCAGTGGTGAAAAGAGTACTGACTGCTCTTCCAACGGACCCAGGTTCAATTCCAGGCACCCACATGGCAGTTCACAACTGTCTGTCACTCCAAGAGCTGACAGTCTTACACAGACATACATGCAGGCAAAACATCAATCACATAAACATGGATAGATAGACAGACAGATAGACAGACATACAGACAGACAGACAGATAGATAAAAGCAAACAATTTTCAATCCATCAGGGGTACTATAAAGACACTACCTCACTTTGAAGAATGTTGGTAAAACAACTTCTAAAGACCCTTTCATTCATTCCTCCTCAAAATCAAATCAACTGTTTCAGCATCCATCAGTTTTGTGCCCCTCTGTAATTGTAATGGCAGCTTGCCCTTATGGGTGCTTATAAGTTACTTAGTTGGGTTAAACATATTGACCCTCTTTTAATTGTCACGCTCCATGGTCAATTGTCAAGAATTTGATGATGAATTAGCCCTGGAACCATTCCCTTTAGGAGATAAGATTCTGAAGTTTTGTATCTAAGTCATAATATTAGAAGCATAGACACTCTGTGAAGAATACACTAATTTCTTTAAAACCACATGGATGATCAATGCTAGAGGTAGGACCAGGTGCATGAAGAGCTTTGACGTAAGCTAAGGATGCGTTTCAGTTCACAGAGTGCTTGCCTGGCATGCACTCAGCCCTGGGTTTGAGTCCCAGCAGCATTATATCATTGTGTAATACTCGTTGTGGTGGTGCATACCTACAAACTCAGGAAGTAAAGACAGAAAGTCAGAAGTTCAAGGTCATCTTGACTAAATAGGGAGCTCAAAGCTAACCTGGGCTAAAATAAGAGAGAAAAAAAATTAGGTAAAACTAGAAAGACACAGATAGAGAGCTACTTGTCAGAGAACAAAAAGCCTGAGTTTTTAAATTTTTAATAATTTAGGTTGACAGAAAACCTTCAAAGAGTACAGAAGGACCTTGTTTCCTCCTTGTTAAGCATATACAATGGTGTATTACATTTGTCAAAACTAAAAATAGAGAGAGAACAAAAGAAAGGAAAGAAAGGAAGGAAGGAAAGAAGGAAGGAAGGAAGGAAGGAAGGAAGGAAGGAAGGAAGGAAGGAAGGAAGGAAGGAAGGAAGGAAGGAAGGAAGGACAAGCAAGCAGAAAACAGAGCTGGTAGCTTGGTAGTAGAGCGTTTGCCTAGTGTGCATATGAGTTCCTATTTTCTATTCTCAGCACCAGAGGAGGTGTAAGAGGAAGGAAGAAAGAGAAACTAATATTTGTACATTATTGTTAAGTGAATTCTAGACTTCCCTGGATTTGTGAATTTTTCTACCCTTGTTCTTGCTCTATTCCTTTGTACCAGCCAGCCAGCTGCATCCCATTTAAGGGCAAGTCTCCCCAATCGCCTCTAGTCTGAAACTGCTTCTCAGTCAGCCCTTTCTTTTCATGACCTTGGCAATATTGAGGGATGCTGAAGAGACCCTAGAGAATGGTCCTTGATCTGGGTTCTTCTGACTCTTTCCCTATCACCATACCAGGATACTGGTGTTTGGTGGTGAGAGGTCCACCTATCCCATAGCAAGGCCATGTGAGAACTGCATGACATCACTCCATTCACCAATTGGATAAAGTGATTGTTAGTCACAGTTCCACACTATGAGATTACGATTTTTTTCCTTTCTATGACATTTCTTTGAACCAACGAATCGCTAAAGCTGGCCTCCTATTGGAGAGAGAGTGTAGAATTCAGCCCCATTACTCAGACATCTAGGTAAAGTCTTCAGTAAATCCTTGAACTGGGAGGGAGAAATATATTCAGTGCATTGAGCTTTCATGGGCATTTCCCAAACAGTTCTTCATAATGGCATGGCCATTAACTCTGCATGAACATGCAACACTCAATCTGTCAGTACCTCCCGCAACCCTGTCAGAAAATGGCCAATATCACGTTGCTCAGATGATGGCTTCAACATCAGCCTCAACAGTGAATTCTGGCTGCTGAGAGGTGAAGGGGGAAAAGAACTTGGAGAAGGTTCCTTGGAGGAAACGCACGCATTTAAACACAAATGTGTGCGTTAATTAGGTATGATGGGCTGTAATTTCCTGGCTTCCTTTTGCGAAGCAAATTGCTTTTGGAGTTGAAATGTTCTCTGACTTTCTTTCACTCAAGTCTGGCCTTGTACGAAAGCCCCCATTTTCAAAAGCCCAATTTGTTTCATTTTATCCTATAACTAATTTAAGGCTAATTGCACAATGACTACATTAGGCAGTATTGGACTGTAGCACATTGTTGTAGAAAAACTCATCTGTCAGCCTGAAAAGTGTAAGTAAGCTAAAAGGCCGTACAAAGACTAATCTCAGAAAGCTGCCTTGGAGCTTTGTGCTGGTTGAGATGGGGCTGCGGAGCAGTTTGTGTCCCTGACTCTCAACACAGTTGGCAATCCGAGAAACACGCATTCTCCTAAAAATCTTTTCGAACTCTTCAAGTAGATAAGACATTAGTCCTCTGATTTTCACAGATGACCCTATCAATATACACAAAGTTTTTAATGGTTTTTATTTGGGGGGATGTCTTAGTCAGGATTTCAATTGTTACAACGAAACACCAGGACCAAAATGAAAGTTGGGGAGGAAAGGGTTTATTCGGCTTTCACTTCCATATTGCTGTTGATCACCAAGCCAGGACAGGAACTCAAGCAGGGTCAGAACCTGAGTCAGAGGGGTGGTAGTTCCTGGGCACTGAAACCAGCTAGTGAGATTTTTCTCTATTTAGTGGTACCAGTCCCAAGAGGAGATGCCTAGCAATAGCAAAGACTTACATATTTTCTTCAGTTGTCAGCATTTGACAGTGTCTCCAGGAAAGGACACCTTTTTCATTCTGTCACACGGAGAGCCTGAAGCTTAGCAGCCATCCTGAAGATGGGTTCACCAAGCACTCTCACACACTGGGGAGGAGTCACTTAGTTCTGCTCTGGGGCCGAGGAGGGAATTAGAGAGAATACGTTTGGGAGAGAATGCCAGACATTGGCTGTTCACTCACCAAGTGACGAAAAAGAAAGGCCTATGTGAGTTGTCCAGTAACCTCGAGTACACGCAAGGGAAAGCAAAAGACAACCTAAGAGGAGCAGAGTGGATGGGAAACTTATATTTTATCCTGTTAGCAAGGGGAAGGCTCCTGTGCTTATGACCTGATGTCCTGTGCTCCACATGTCAGGTGAAAGGTAAGCGGTTTTGAATGGCTGAATGAATATGAGCCTGAAAAAGTGAAGGAAAATCAAGTGGGCTTATCAATAGTTAGTAAATGTTTGAAAGCGATGCTAAGAAGAGATTGTTGACAAACTCTCATCTGGATTCATTTATCCACCACCAAAACCTTTCCTCGTCTGTCTCTCTGAGGGACCCTTCAGAGACAAAAGTGATGTGTTGACAACCATACATCCACCAGGTCGCCCCCAAGGAGACACCTGCAGTATGCACAGAAGCACAATGATCACAGACTGACAAACACAAGCACACATCCACACACAGCTTTTCTTAAAGATGCTCTTCCCTTTCTAGATCTTGGCCACTATATATACAGCCAGATTTATAGGTGTAACAACCCCGTTATCCCCAATCGATGGTTGTAAGTCTGAGATGCTCATTTGAGCCAGGACTCTGCTTCTCTGGACTGGGAAGGTTGGTGTTTCTCTCTGAGTGAATTCAACACAACTGGTAAACTCACGAACTTATTGGCTTGTTGAGTTTTACAGTGAAGGTTGATAGAAAGAGCCGGGAGGAGCTCCACCATAACAGGAAGGAAGTGAACTGGCATAAAGAAAGAGCAAAGACAGAAGCTGTGTGTGAGTAGAGGCCAAACGCTAGGAAGAGGCCCATGAAGATGAGGAAGGCTTTAGTGGATGTTTTAATAGAGCAGCGCATTTGACATGGAAGTGGGGGCTCCAGGGGTGGGAGGGTAGAAGCATGGATGGAGAGCAAAGAGATGGGGAGGGAGAAGTAGAAGGAAGCAACCGAAATTAAGTATATATAAAAATGCCATAAAGAATTCTTGTACTTTTATGCTAATTTTAAAATAAAACTTTTTAAAATATTACTTGAGTACTACCTAAAAGTAAGCACTGGTTGAAAGGAGGAGATACAGGGCCACTTTCGACCGTGATGGTCAGAAACATTCATATCTCTACAGTTAACTCTTTTCCACATGCAGACTAGAGTTGTGCTAAGTGACTATTTTCTTCCTCTTCCAAATGTGTGGTTCAGATTAGTCTTACTGGAATCCAGCACTGATGTTCTTTTCATTTGCAATCAATCAGTAACGTGGCAGCTGGAGGGTGAGGACTCCAGAACATGTAGGTAGGGTTAGGTCTCCCTTGTACCACTCAGCTGCCCTCTTAAGTCCCTCCTCAGACACAGGGCATCATCCCCCAATCTCAGCTCTCTCTGTAGAAACTAGCTATGCCGACTACAAAGTTCCTTGTACCCTCTTTGAATAAATGATAGCTACTATCACACCTACACTAAGAGACTCTTATATTTTTTATTTTTATTATTTATTTATATATTTATTGGTTTTTCAAGACCGGGTTTCTCTGTAGCTTTGGAGCCTACCCTGGAACTAGCGCTTGTAGACCAGGCTGGTCTCGAACTCACAGAGATCCGCCTGCCTCTGCCTCCCAAGTGCTGGGATCAAAGGCGTGAGCCACCACCACCAGGCTGAGAATCTTTGATAATGTAGCCAATTAATATTGAATAGTTGAAAAACTGAGATGTTCACAGTTAGTAACTAGTATAAAATTAAATCCTAGGGCTCCTAAATTACCTCACTGACACCCCCTCTCAGAAGCTTTTGGTAAACCTCCTTAAATTTGCTTAACTGTATTGGGAACAGAAACTAAGCTGAGAATTGCTGTTCTCTGCCCCATATCCCCCATGATGCTTGAGCTCCAGGAAGACAGTCTTACCTGTGATGGGTATGACAGGAAGCTAGACCACGACATCTGCTTTTTAAGGAGTGTATATTTAAGCTATTTCTGTTGAGCATACACACATACTCCTAGAACAACCAAAGAAGGAATACTTAAGATGCAACTTCTGGCTGCCTTTGTTTTTGAAGCATAATTATAATGTTGTCATTGGTGCTGATTTGCAGAGGGCCAACAGTGTGCAGGGAACCGCAGTGTTCTCGCAGAGACAGCCTTTTGTGAGCATAAACAAGGGAGTTGTGCCTCGAATATTATTTTTGTGTTTTGAAATCCGACCTGCTGATTGGGACTCTTGATACTGTCTGACTTGTATCCCCTGCCAGCCTCAGGCCTACACAGAAGGAAGAGGAAGGTGAGCAAGCCCAGCACCTCCAGAATAGCACCCAAGCGACAACCTAAAAAATGCAACCAAGCTCACTCAGGAAGCGGTGAGATCCACTTTTGATGAGGGTGCAGTCAGGAGATGTCCTGAGAAGAAGGGCTGTGTAGACACTCCATAGGAGGGTGGTAGTGATGTCAGTGGGACACCAAATTCAGAGAGTCAGGCAAGCACAAGCATTGGAATAAACATAGACTTTTCAGTCCAAGAAGACGATACCAAATTACGACCCACAGAGTGTTTCTGGAAAACTCTGCTTCTTATGCCAGAAGCTCACCCATGGAGATATACATCAACTTTCTAAGCTATAAATTCTCCCAATCCTTCTACTCCCCGTCTGTAGGAGAGATCTGAGTTTTGTGCTCGTCTCTTTAAAGCCCTGTGATGTTCTCCTGTTAGCTGTAATTTCATTGAGTTTATCTTTTCTGTCAAAACCCTGATAGAGGTAAAAGTGTGTCCCATGTGATGGTCAGAAAGGAAAGTCTCCATCTAAACTAAGTAAATAAGCTCGGAAGATCTCTTGTGAATCGTGGGAAGTATTGGCCATATAGATTTAATATTATTTGGCATATGCTAAAACATTCTGAGCTTAGGTTGGCCCATCTACAAAAGATAGACAGTGTTCACATTATAGGCTTTAGAGAGCATTAAAAAAGATGGCTGTATAAGGAATCCACCACATTGCTAAGGAAAACAACGGGTTTTTTTTTTTTTCACTGAAATAAAAAAAAACTAGAATTAGGTAAGCTTGATGGCAAATCAATCTCATTTTGTTTTATTCTTTCCATACCCAGACTCCCTCTTATAATTAAGCTCTAATTTAATGGGGGGAAAAAGCAAGATGGGACAAAACCAACCTCTACAGCAGTGAGATAACATTTCTCTCCTTTCCTAAGAGATGATCAACTTTAGTAGGGATTCCTCACAGTCACGTGGGAATGTAGAATGAGTTTGGCACTTGCAATAAAGTGCCATATGTCATAATAATGGTATAGAAGAAGAAGAGCCAGAACCCTGAGCACAAGGCCCTGGGATGATTTGCCTCCATCTTTCCATATGCAAGAGACAGAAAACACTGACATTTCATTCTCCACGATCCATAGCCATTGCAAATTCTGACCAAGTCAGTCACGATTGGAAATCTCTAGCAAGGCTCTGGTGACGACAACTCATAAATCATTAAGAAAATGATCCAAGTAACACAGCAACCTCTAAGAAAGCATTCTTGAGGCCAACTGAAGAAAAATGACTGGTTGCCAACTATATCCCAGAGAATGAGTAACAAGGAAGCAAAGAGATAGAAAAGATAGAAAAGGGCCAAAGGAAAAACAGAGGGAAAAGAAGAGAGAGATTAAAAAAAAAAGAGAGAGATTTACTATAGGAATTTGCTGGGAAGCTGTGGAACCTGGGAGGCCTCATGACTTCTCTGAGTTGGATAACTAAGAACAGTAGCCTAATTTCATCCAAGCATAAAGGCCAGAGAAGCGGGGCAATGGATGCTCGAACTCCCAGTTGTAGTTGAAGGCCTGAGAACATGGAGTATGAGGTTGCTACTCAAACGTAAGCCCCAGAGTCTGTGGGCCAAAGCTCACAGACCCAGAGCTCAGTGCCCAGCTCATGAAGAATGGATTCAATGCCACTCAACTTTCCTTGTTGAATCAAAGCCCTAGCCCAGAAGGCTAGATGATATCAATACACAACAGTGTATCTTCTTAATTTAGGCTACTCATTCAAATGTTAACATTGTACAGATCACATTCAGAAATCATGCTTCCCCAACTGATTGGATAGCCTTAAACCTAGTCAAACTGACATTCATTAACCTTCACTCCAACAAGTGACCGGAATAGATAAACTTGGATTTTGGCACTAGAGATAACTAACCTTCAGCCCAGTCCCAACACTATTAGGATTTTAGGTAAGAAAGAAACATGATTTGTTTTAAATGCTGACTTGATTCCCATGTGAGAGAGATAAGAAGCTTGAACCAGAGTTGTTATGGGAGATATGAAAGTGGATATATCTGTGGTCTTTGAATGCAGGATCTACAGGACACATTGATTGATTGGCTAAGAAATAAAATAATCAAAAAAGAAATAAAATAATCAAAAAGAAGCTCTCTTAAAGAGCTAGCATGTGCAACTAACAGAAGCTTATTCTAGAATAGGGAAGAAAGAGGGGCACTGGGTATAAAATTGGTGGCTTAGGAAAGACTTAAGAGAAACAGAGCCAGGTGGTATTGGCTCACACCCTTAATCCCAGTATTTGGGTGTCCAACACATTTAGTCCCAGCACTAGGGAGGTGGGGACAGGAAGGGAAACGGTTGGGCAGAGAGAGGACTATAAGACGGGACAAGAGGGGAGGTTACTGCATTCGGTCTGAGACTGTGAGACAGAACAGCCCATTCGGTCTGTGGATTTTGTAGAGGTCAGATCTAGTGGCTGGCTGCTCTGCTTCTCTGGTCTTTCAGCTATTACCCCTAATATCTGACTCCGGGTTTTTATTATTAAGATCAATTAAAGTTCACACTACAATAGCCCTGTGACATGTGGAAAGTATGTGATGGAGATTGATGCCCTAGGAAGAGAGAAGAGAAGAGGGACAAAAAAAAAACAAGCTGGGGAAGAAAAGAAAGGAGAGCAGGAAATCGCTCAAACAGTGACCCCAAGGATGTTTCTGGTAAATTCTTCCAAGCCACTGAGAATAGAAAAAATTAATGTGTTTTTCTTGCTGCTGTTGTTATTGTTGTTGTTTTGTTCTGTTTTGTTTTTAAACAGGAAAGAATGAACGCGACAGTCAATAATGAGAAGATTTAGCAGGAAAGCATAGGTTTATACTCTAGCACAACCTAGTGGTCCTGTGCTTAACAGGCAGGAGCAGACAAGGATGGAGAAAACGCCGCTGTTAAAATTATATCGTAGCAGTTTCAATCCACCACTGTGACTTCACGGTGCTCACCTGGATCATGGGATTAGCAGCGTGATGGATGTCACAACATCACCTAGAGAACAGCATCCTCATTCCCCAAGAAGGATATTTTTGGGATTCTCATTGTGTCATACCGTGTCATCTTGCACTAGAGGTAGCTTTCTCTTTTCCGTTGAGATACGGCCTGGAATCTTCCTTATCTGATGCACCAGACAGGTGCTTATCTAGTGCTCAGCGATGAACCGTTACTCTGAAACCCCTTTTCCCACTCTGTGCCTTAAAGTAGAACATGGCACTCAATAAAGACATTCCAGAGAAGACCCAACACAGGCATTTGAGAAAAGCCCCGATACGTCGTTCACTGTGAATTTGGCTTCCAACAGAATTAAGTTTCAAGAGAATTCACTTGAGCAAACTTGCTCAAGCACCTTCGGCGTGGTTATGCATAGGTGACCAAATACCCATTACCGTGCCCTGGAAATATTCTGAAGTCACTAAGCATGGGGTGAGCTGCCCTGTGCACCAAGCTCTGCCAGCACACAGTTGCTTTCTTAACCACACTTGATAGACAGAATTCCTAAGCTGTAAAAGCATGGTCTAGAGTTCCAGCAAGCTTTAGATGCACGAGGCATCAGTAGGAGCTCTCCTGGACATTCCCATACCTCTCTTAGTTTTAGAGATGAAGACCTTTGAGCAGAATATCCACATGAAGTAAGATGCCCAATGCTACTGGGGTTGGATCAACATTTGGGTCACAGTAAGCTAAGTTCCTATTGCTTTTCACAATTAGCTCCATAGAAAACATCTCCTGCAGGCAGGTAGACAGAAAGAAACCCGAATAGGTGAAGACCATTTCCCACAAATTTCATGGGAAGTAAGGCCTTCTAGCTCTTTCTTCTGGAACTTCGGCCAAGCAGAATGCATGGGCACTTCCCCAGAGAGTTCAAGGCTAAAGACACAGAATTACAACCCAATAACAAGTTGTAGGTTCGAAACATAACATCATCTTAATATTTCAAATGGAAACATGGCATGCATGTTATGTATAAAGAGTTCTTTAATTGGATTGTTGAACAAGGCTAGAAATAGTTATTGGATTTCCATTGCAGCCAAGTATGTAAATAATTACAGTTTGCTAAGGCTGGGGTATTAGGAAACATAGACCTTGAAATGTCAATGGTAACTCATGTTTAATTTCAAATGTAGTTAATGAGCTATAGGGAAAATGTTCTTAGTTGTTTTTCTACTGTTGTTGTTGCTGTTATTCGTTTGTTTGGCTCTGGACTAATTCTCAATATCGTCAAAGAACTAGCTAACATTGCATAACTTACAAACAAATATCTGAGTTTTCTTTTGGGGCTTGGAGAAAGAGAAAAAAGGACAGTCGGGAGGCGGGTTGTTTATCTAAATCTATCCAGCAAGTCTGAAGAAAAGCAAAAAAAAAAAAATAAAATAAAATGTTACTAGCAGAATGGCACAACCTGAGAAGTGGCATTTCCTCTTTGTCACTCACAGTGGTGAGCACCCATTATGGGCAGCGTTAAAAGAAGAAACTGCCTTTACCTCTCAGGGGCTTAAGACCTAGAATAAGACACAGAAATGCAGGCCTGCAAATATTCTGGATAATGAGGTCCTTTTTGGCAAACCCTCCAAAAGAGTGGCAGTAAGGTCCCAAGAGCCATTAACAGAATTCAAGATGCCCGAAAGGCAATCTGGGGTCTAATTTAGGACTAGAGGCAAGAGCCCCCAAATCTGCCACTATCCCCATGGCTGCAGCCTCAACACTTGCTAACAGGAACCAGATCTCCTCCTTTTAGGCCATTTCTTTCACTTTTCAATGTTTCTAAACATTGAGAACGACTTTTTAAAAATCTGATTCTGGTACCTTCAGAGAGAATTTCCTAAGTCAAAAGATTCTCTTGCTGCAAAGAAATAAAACAGGTAATTTAGAAAAACAGAACACGAGTGATAACAGGCTTATAAAAATGTTCAATCACATTAGTAATCAAAGAAATGCAAATTACAATGAATTACCATCTCTCCCCCCCTCCCTCAAATGGGCAAAGAATTAAAAGCATGATAAAATTCAGCCCTGGTAAAGGCTGAGCAAAACCAGGAACTCGACAACCATGCTGAAGACAGCGTAAATTGCAGCAACGTTTTTGGACCGGCAATTAAGAAATACTTAATCAGAAGCCTTTAAAATGTACAGACCCCGCTGACCCAACGGTTCCACTGCAGTTATTTCCGAGAGATGGAGACAAATACCTATTTGCCAGGACCGTCATCGTTTCATCCCTGTTGCTAATCCCAAGAAACTGAAAACACTCTAAATGTCTAACATTAAATAAATTGCTAGAACACAATGGAATGCTACATAATCAGTGAACATGATGTTGTTGTAAGACATTGTTATTAATGTGAATATTCATTTTGTGTTATTAGGTACATAAAAAGATTTTTATAATGTGTGCTGGTATTTGTGTGTGTTTGTTTAAGGGTGTGTGTGTGTGTGTGTATAACCATAAAGAGCAGAACCTTAACATTATGGAGAGCCATCATCCCTGTCAGAGCCCTGAACATTCTCTGTCTGCAGTTTTATGGTGGCAACATAATGTGTGATTTTGTTCTTATGCATGTACCTCCTTACACCTGATATCACAGAAAACCTCTCCAAAATGTAAAGCAGATATTACTTCTGCCCTGAGTCTCTCTAACTCTCCCACATAAAGGGCTCAGTTACTAGGTCAAGGGCATGAATCTTCATACTCAACACATAAGCTTGGAAAGGCAAATAAACAGATTTACGATAGATAGAAGATACGATAGATAGAAGATAGATAGATAGAAGATAGATAGATAGATAGATAGATAGATGATAGATAGATAGATAGATAGATAGATAGATAGATAGATAGATAGATAGATAGATAGATAGATGATAGGGGTTTTTTTTGTATTGAGCTATACATTTTTCTCTGCTCCTCCTTCATCTCTCTCCCCTCCTCTTCAACCCTCACCCATGGTCACCATGCTCCCAATTTACTCAGGAGATCTTGTCTTTTTCTACTTTTCATGTAGATTAGATCCATGTATGTCTCTCTTAGGGTGCTCATTGTTGTCTAGGTTCTCTGGGATTGTGAATTGTAGGATGGTTTTTTTTTTTTGCTTTATGTCTAAAAGCCACTTATGAGTGGGCACATATGATATTTGTCTTTCTGGGTCTGGATTACCTCACTTACTATGGTATTTTCTAGATTCATACATTTGCCTGCAAATTTCAAGATGTCATTTTTTTCTACTGTGTAGTACTCCATTGTGTAAATATACTACATTTTCCTTTACCATTCTTCGATCGAGGGGCATTTGTGTTGTTTCCAGGTTCTGGCTGTGACAAACAATGCTACTGTGAACATAGTTGAGCACATGTCCTTGTGGTACGAATTGAGCACCCTTTGATTATATACCCAGAAGAGGTATTTCTGAGTCTGGAGGAAGGTTGTTTCCTAATTTTCTGAGAAAATGCCATACTGATATCCAAAGGGGCTGTATCAATTTTCACTCCCACCAACAATGCAGGAAATTTACCCCACAACCTCTCCAGCAAAAGTTGTCATCAGTGTTTTTGATCTTGGCCATTCTTACAGGTGTAAGATGGGAATCTCAGAGTTGTTTTGATTTGCATTTCTCTGATGGCTAAGGATGTTGAGCATTTTCTTAAGTGTCTTTCAGCTCTTTGAGATTCCTCTGTTGAGAGTTCTCTATTTAGGTCTGTACTCCATTTTTTATTGGATTATTTGTTCTTTTGATGACCAATTTTTTGAGTACTTTGTATATTTTGGAGATCAGCCCTTTGTCTGATGTGGAAATGGTGAAGATCTTTTCCCATTCCGTAGACGGCCATTTTGTCTTATTGACCATGTACTTCATTTTACAAAAGCTTTTCAGTTTCAGGAGGTCCCATTTATTAATTGTTTCTCTCCATGTCTGTGCTACTTGAGTTATATTTAGGAAGTGGTCTTCTGTGCGTTCAAGGATGACAGATATTTTTGAAAAGAAATTCTTTTCTGGAGACTGTCCCCAGAGCATGAGTCTGCTGTTGGTTACATAGGATGGTACAATTGTATATGTGGGCCCACAGCACACAGCATTCATGTATGTATTGGGACTTGGCATTATGCACCTTTCTCCTTGCCAGTCTACACATCCAAAGGAGATCATTAGAAACCAAGAAATGAGTAGAGAAGGCAATAGAATCCCCTCTTCAACAGGTTCATTTGACTTCTAAATCCTTGAAAAATAAGAGCAACACAGGACCAATCCAGAATTTGCCTGAGCTCTGATGCCTTCAAGGCAATTCTACATCTTGGCTGATGGCTTTCAAAAAAGAAATGTCTGAACAAGTCAATCCCAACTTCTCAGTTCACTCTCCTTGCAAGAATAAGTATTTTAAGCTCAAGTAAACTCCAACATTAGGTGACATTCACCTTGAGTTGAGGATCTACTTAGCCCCGGGTATAACTGTATTTATCTCCATGATTTGCAGCCACGTTAAAGTCAATTAAGTTGATTCTAATAGTGGCTTCCAAGAGCATATCTACTTGAGCAGAACCACAGGATTCAGTGTGAAGACCCTGTCTGATGAACAGCTTGTCTACACAGCCCAGCATAGACTATCAGCAGAAGAAATGAGTCAAACAACAGAAAGAGGCAGAAGCTAGTAGAAGTAATTGTGGTTTGAATATGAAACGAAGCCCCTAATAGGCTTGTGTGTCCTCAGCTGGTGGCCGGGTTTTTTAAGTCATGAAATCTTTAGGAAGTGGAGCTATGCTGGAGGAAGCAGGTAGTGAGAGGAGGACTTGAGGTCTTATAGCTTGACTACCCATTTCCTGCTTCCAGAATACACAAGGTGACCAGTTGCCTCATACTCCTGCTGCCAGGCCTGGTCCTCCATGATGGGCTGTATCCTTCTCATATGGTGAGCCCAAATAAACCTTTCTTCCTTTAAGTTGCTTATTGTCAAGGGATTGATCTCAGCAACATAAAAAGTACTATAGTAATATTCTTCAAAGTTCTGTTGAAAGAAACTTGAGAGAGGTTTTTTTTTTTCCTCAAACTTGACATTTATCCTAGATGTTTATCTGGCACTGCCTGAAAACAGGTTGTGAACCCGAAAGAATTTGTCTTTAATTATCAATAGTAAAAAATAAATTTTGATCAACCATGCTGGAAAAGAGGCTTGAATTATCTTTATATTCTCTATGGAAAATGGTATTATAAAATGGCACATGAATAAAGCAATCAAAGGATATTCAGCCCCAAAAAGATATGAAAAGGCATTATTATAAAGAAATGCCAAGAAGTCAATTTAGAAATGTTATTTTTCTGATTTTGTGAAGCTTATGGTCTTTGTCAGCCTTTAAGAAACCATTACTTTCTAAATACTTCTCAGTCTAGATAAACATCCTCATTCATGCCTAATTTTACATTTGTTTTGCATCCTTTTCCTTAAAGAAAGATCCAATATTGTGTAACCTTCAATCTCCACAAAATCTGATTATCATTTTTATAATATTTTCTGTGTACGTACTAAGTACACCCAGCGGCTGCAATGTGTAAACTCTCCCTTCTCATTTTATTTTCTTCTCCCAGAGAACAAATGCCCATTTTACAACTAAAAGGTCTGTACTCAAAGGAAGAAAGAGGGCTTGGGAAGTATCTCCATGGGAAAAGTATTTGCCGTGCAAGTGTAAGGACCTGATTTTGCGTTCCCAGCACCCACATAAATGCTGGATAGACACAGCAGCCCACCTGTGATCTCAGCAGTCAGCAGGCATCCCAATGGAAGCCTCGAAGCCCACCTCATTCCCTGCTAGGGAATTTTAGAGCACACAGAGGACCCCCTAGGACAAACTGGTGAGCTCTTATCTCAATATAGAAGATGAAGAGTGATCAAGGAAGACATAATTGTCAACCTCTGACCCTCCACATGCACATACATATGTGAACATGCATGAACACATGCGCACAACATACATGTATATGCATACCAAAGGAGAATCCTGTCTAGGGTATTCTCACTTCAATATGCCCTGCTCCTTGCTAGTGAAGGATCCTAAACCAGTTTTTTGTTTTTGGTTTTGGTTTTTTTTTTTTTTTTTTGATTTTCAAGACAGGGTTTCTCCATAGCTTTTGGTTCCTGTCTTGGAACTAGCTCTTGTAGACCAGGCTGGCCTCGAACTCACAGAGATCCGCCTGCCTCTGCCTCCCGAGTGCTGGGATTCCTAAACCAGTTTTTAAGCACCTTTTTTAACGTTCACATATTCCCATAGAAATACATGGATGACTCCTTATAAAGCAAATTAATAGTGAGTCTCAGTTTCCTATATTAAAGATATACCCACATTCTAGGACAGCAGGAAATATTTCTAAAATCTGGTCTAATCTCCTGTACTCTGCAAAGGTGAGGATATTTGATGACTTTTAGTAATCACATGATATCTGTGTGTGTGTGTGTGTGTGTGTGTGTGTGTGTGTGTGTTAGAAATTCTTCACTTTTTAAACAGAAGAAACTCAATCAAAAGTATCTCACCTTTTTTGGTTGGTGTAGGAGGTCCTTTTGTGTTTGTGTTGTTTTCAATGGTTGAATAAAGAAGCTGCCTTGGCCTTTTGATATGGCAGCCCTTAGGTGGGGAACAGAATGCTGGAAAGAAGGGAAGTGTGGCAGACGCCATGATTCTCCTGCCCAGGACAGATGCTGGTTAGACTCATGCTGGTAAGCCAGTCAAGTGGCGATACACATTCATGGAAATGGGTTAAATCAAGATGTGAGAGTTAGCCAATAAGAGGCTAGAGCTAATGGGCCAGGCAGTATTTAAATGAATACAGTTTTTGTGTGGTTATTTCGGGGGGGTTAAGCTAGCCGGGTGGTGGGATGCAGCCCGCCTTCTTACTACATTTAGTAGGCATGAATGCTTAGTGTTGTGAAAATTGAGTTCAGTGAGTTATTGTTGCATGTATAAACTTCAGTCTCTATTCAGCCACTCTGGTTATGCTATGCATTATCCTTAAACTCTTCTGCTTTCCTCTGCTGTTCTCAGTAAGATGGCTAGCTTGCAAATGAGACCCAAGGGCCCCTTGAAGTGCACTGCAGGTTAGGGAGGGGTAGCACAGGGCTGTCCTCATGCTGCTGAAGATTTATATCACACCATCAGTCCCACACATCACTTGGTCATTTTCTTGGTTCTCAGCTCTGTGTCAAGAGAGCTAATGCTCCTGGAGAACCGAGTTATAAAAAAAAAAAAAAAAAAAAAAACGAGGTACTAGTCTACGTGAAACTAGAATCAGAACCCATATGGGCACATGAGGCTTGGAGATGCAGAAAAAGAGCAGAGAGTGAGAAAGCACAAAAGAGCAGCGGCCAGATCCTAGAAATGCCTGCTTCTCAAGAACACGTACAGCCAGTGTTTGCCATCGCTTCTCCTCCATCTCTGCCAATCAATGAAGGAAGAGGACAAGACAGTTGGATGTGGTACTGAAGTCGTGGATGGTTCCGTCTCTTGTCCTTGCTGTGGAATTCTAGAGTGTGCCTTGCACTCTAGTAATCACCCTAAGTCAGAGGTTCCCACCCTGTGGGTCGTGACCTCTTGGGGGGGTCACTAGCGTGACATATCAGATATCCTACACATCAGATATTATGATTCGTACCAGTAGCAAAATTACAGTTAGGAAGTAGCAGTGAAATAATTTTAGGGTTCGGGGTCACCACAACATGAGGAGCTATATATTAAAAGGGTCACAGAATTAGGAAGGTCAAGAACCACTGCCCTAAATATTTGCAAGAGAGCTCTTCTGAGAGTCTGACTAGGATATGTAGGATAGTGTCATCAATAAGAATGGTCCTCGTAGGCTCATGTACTTGAATGTTTGGTTCCCAGTTGGAGGAAACTGCTTGAGGAAGATTAGGAGGTGTTTTCTTCTTGGAGGAGGTATGCCACTGTGGTGGGCTCTGAGGTTTCAAAAGCCCACGCCTTTCCAAAAACTCCCTGTCCCTCTCCCTTTCCCTCTCTCTCCCTCCTTAGCTGCTGCCCCAGTGCCCTGCCTACCAGCCCACTGCCATGCTTCCCTCCAAGGTTATCATGAACTCTGGCCATCTGAAACCATGATTCCCAAATCAAATGCTTTCTTTTATCAACTCCTCAGCCATGGTTTCCCTTCGCAGCAATAGAAGAGTCACTAAGTCTGATGGGGAGATGCCTCAGCTGCAGAGAATCCCTGGGTGAATCACTATTCACTAAGCATCTGGTGCATGCCGTGACTATACTAACATATTCAAGAATCATGCCTCCCGTCTCCACAGTAGGTAGGTATCGTGTCTCCCTTTTATATATGAAGATCCTGGAATTGAAAGAAGCTAGAGAGTTTAGATAAGAGCACATAGCTTTTGTGTGGTACAGCTAGAATTAGAATTGAGTTCTCTCTGGGGCTAAAGCAGTGTCTAGCCACTACAGATCAAAATTAAGCTCCACTGTCTTCAACTGTGTTGCAGGGGGAAAAAACAAGAGCAGTATAAAAATCATGGGGGAGCAGAGCTGTCGGTAAAAATCTCCTATTTCACCTTGCCCTGTGCTCTCCTGTGTACTTGTAAACCGCGGGGAGTCATATCCGTCTTTATTTTTAGCGTGCCTGGATCTTGGTGTGCCCACACCAGCTTGCTGAATGACTTGGAGCCTAAATGAATCCCGCCGTGGGTTTGGTTTTTAATCAACTCTAATTGGTTTCCACCTCCCCTTTGTGAATTATAATATTCCTTGCCTCTAGGCATGTGTCACTCACAGAGTTCAAAATTCCTCTAAGCCTCAGGAATGCATCAAAGCAAATCACATTGATCATTGCCAATTGGCTCTCAGGACTCAACAGCACACCACCGGAGGAACGTGCAGAGGAGGAGGATCTGGAGAGAAAACACCATCCTGAGAGCCGCTAGTCTGATCTGTCCATGAGCAGCAACAACACAAATTAGTAATCACAGTTTCTCTCTCTCTCTCTCTCTCTCTCTCTCTCTCTCTCTCTCTCTCTCTCTCTCTCTCTCTCCATTGTTTGGACAAAGTACACTCAGCTATCACATATTCTACCATTGAAATTTCCAGCCTAGGTAAGTAAAATAAGTAAAAGGCAGAGTGAATGGAGCAAGTGTCTTAATCTGCCGTGTGTTACCATAACAAAACACCTGGGACTATAGAAGGGAAACTGCTTTTTTTTTTTTGGTTTTATTTTTTTTCCTATTTATTTATTTATTAAAGATTTCTGTCTCTTCCCCACTGCCGCCTCCCCTTTCCTTCCCCCTCCCCCAATCAAGTCCCCCCCCCTCGTCAACCCAAAAAGCAAACAGGGTTCCCTGCCCTATGGGAAGTCCAAGGACCACCCACCTCCATCCAGGTCTAGTAAGGTGAGCATCCAAACTGCCTAGGCTCCCACAAAACTAGTAGGTGCAGTAGGATCAAAAACCCATTGCCATTGTTCTTGAGGTCTCAGTAGTCCTCATTGTCCGCTATGTTCAGCGAGACCGGTTTTAAGCCAGGCATTTTCAGACCCAGGCCAGCTGGCCTTGGTGAGTTCCCAATAGAACATCCCCATTGTCTCAGTGTGTGGGTGCACCCCGAAGACCCTGACTTTAACCCACAAACCTATGAACACCTGATTTTTGATAAAGGAGCTAAAAGTATACAATGGAAAAAAGAGAGCATCTTCAACAAATTGTGCTGGCAAAACTGGATGTCAATCTGTAGAAGAATGAAAACAGACCCATATCTAGCACCATGCACAAAACTCAAGTCCAAGTGGATTAAAGACCTCAATATCAGTCCAAACACACTGAACCTGATTGAAGAGAGAGTGGGAAGTACTCTACAACACGTGGGAAACTGCTTTTTTAGTTCACAGTTCTGGAAGCACAAAAGCATGGCCCCAGCACAGGAGGGTGGTCAAGAACCGATCCATCTACCTTTCACTAGACCCCACTTCTTAAAGGTCCTTCTGCCTTTCAATACCATCATTTGAGGAATGAACTTCTAGCACACGGATTTGGAGGGACAAACGATACCTAAACAGTAGCGTCAGAATTCTCAGTCTTGGCGCTTTTGATATTTAAGAAGAGAGCATCCATAGGGCAAAGGATGTGCTTACTAGTTCATTTAGCTGAACCACAGTGATGAACAATGGAATGGTTAGCCAGTGGCTCACACAGTTATGATAACCTGAATTATCTCTAGGCATTGCCAGATGAACCCCTCCCCCATGGAAATATTGCCCCTGGCTGATGACCACTGGAATCAAGTGAAAATATCACGTGTTCTCTCAAGACTAGATGGAGCTTTCTGGCCTCTGATTATGATTTAAGCTTGATGTAAAGATCTTTTGCAGTGACTGCCTCTCTCCGTGGACCCTAAGCAAATCATACGTGAAAACTGCATTGCCTGTAGGTTTTTGAGGACATACAAATGTGTTTCTGCTCTGAATAAAGGGGGGTTGCTTTTCTTAAACAATTCTGTGAGTCAATTCTTACAAAGATCCATCACTTATAATATAAGCAACACATTCACTAGTTGTTAAACTGTCCTGTTCTCTGTAACTCCAAATTGTTGACAGATACAAGAGAACACTAGGTTATAATGACCCAGAAAGGCCTAACATATTTATTTGTACATTATTAGTCACATAACATGTGTCCCTGTACCATGGAGAACAGAATAACAACATGGGGGAATAGGACGTTTGGATACAAGGACAAGAGCGACTCCCAGATGGGGTGTGATGAGGCAGCAGGCCACTCTGTAAACACTAGTGTAACTTCAGACAGCCCATGGGCTTGTAAGGCACCCCAAATAAAACTAAACATACAACACTGGCTCACTTTCCCCAGACCTTAGGGAATGGGTCTCAAACTCACCCACATTGAAAAGATGCAAAGCATCATAAAAAGAACCAAACCTGGACCGTTCTGGAAGAAAATACAAGAAGCTGATTTCAGTCTAAAGAGGGCTTTACTACTGGAGAATGGGCTATCACAGAGAGGAAGTATTTAAAGACTGTTGGCCCTGTCCCCATGAAGAGCTGCACGGGGATCTAGGATGCAGTAAGTGCTTATTAAAGTCTTCCTTTTCTCCCTTCTTTTCTTTCTCCCAAGTCTTCCTTCTCTGCTAGTAGGCAGAAAACTATCATTATCACATTATTTATATACTGGCAAATTGGTTTATACCCCATAATCTCAGTTCCTTGAAAATAATCAAGTTATAGACCTGTGTTAGGGATAGTCACCTCACACTGTACAGGTAAAAGGATATGGACCTTTACTGTCTCAAGTGGAGGGGCTCCCAATGTACTTATAAGAACAAGTTGGTGCTGACAGCTTCCAGCTCTCTAGCCTAGATGAACTGAGTGGTGCTTTGGTGAGGTCAGCAACAGATGCCAAGAGTCCTAACAATGGGAGATCAAGAGAAGCTAGCCCTGAGAAGGAGCAAAGGTGGCTACTACTGAGTAAAGAATCTACAACAGATTATAGGTACAAATACATAAACCTGGGACCAGAGGGACAATGGCAGCAAAGCCGCAAGTTCAAGAGCAGCCTAGGATGCATAGCCTAGACTGCCTGTCTCAAAAGACAACAAAGGAAAAGCAAACAGTGGGAAGAGTAACTCTGGTAAACCTTAAAATGGAAGTGAAAGTCTAAGCTCAGAACTGTGCACAATATACATTTGGCAGGACACTAATATCCAAAGTGCACAAAGCACCCAAATGTTGGGACCATTTAAAGTCCTGGCCTCCAGCTGCTCTTCCCCACTAGAGATCTTTACTTTCCTTCTGATTTGAGTTACTGAAAGCTGTGTCAAAGTTGTTTACCAGCTCTGCTTCACGAGCACGTGTTGCCTTGGCCTGAGGATCAGAGGATAAGGTTTTCACCTGTTGGCCCACTTGACTGTTGGGTGTATAAGGCTCCGTGGTGCTTTTGAATAAAGGGCTTCTTACCAGTGTCTTAGAGGTCCGTGTCTCTGTCTCTCTGTCTGTGCTGTCTCTGTGAGTCTTTGTGTGTTTCAACCTCCAGCCCCTTGCCCGAAACTCGCGAACTGTATGGTAGCACATAGAGCGCAGACAGGCCTTGTGCGCTGCACCCAAAAAGTGGGGAGTGGGGAGATTCAAGATGTGCTGCACACATGGATGTAAGTCTCAAAAGAATAACTAAAAATAGTATTTTTTAAAAGTCAAAGGAAAAAAAAACCAAATAACCCATTTTTTAATGGGCAAAAACCTAAACAGCCAGTTCTAAAAAGAAATTAGCAATGCTGTCAGGGTGGGTCTGCAGGTAAAAGCACCTGCTGCTAAGTCTGAGGACCTGAGTTCAATCCCCAGACCAGATGGTAAAAGAGAAGAGCCAAGTTGTCCTCCTCTGCCTCTGCATGGGGTAGGTGTCATGGCATACAGAAAGGAAGGAAGGAAGGAAGGAAGGAAGGAAGGAAGGAAGGAAGGAAGGAAGGAAGGAAGGAAGGAAGGAAGAAAGGCTGATTTGAAGAGTAGGTCTCATAGAAGCATAGAGTATAACGAAGGGGAGAAACTGGCCAGAGAATACATCATTACAATTAAGAGCTGTACTTTTCAAGACATCTACTGCAAAGCAAGGTATTCATTTATAATAATACATTACATTCTTGAAAGCTGCGCAGAGTGGATCTTCTATGTTCTTGTCACACACACACAAAAATGACTAGATGAGGTGCTGTATCTGTTAATTAACTATATTTAAACATTCCACAGTATTCTTGTGTTTCAGAACATCATGTTGTACAATGCTAGCTTTATTTTTTTTAATTAACAAAAAAAAATTAGTGGCAAGCAAAAGGAGTCTCTGTTTCTAATTGTGACCCACCTTTACAGAATATAGAAATCTGGAAGCCAGCTAGCAGGTCGGAGCAGCTCATTTCAGTATCTTATATCTCCCAGAAAGATCATAGAAAAGAATTTTCTAATATCCTAGATGCCCCAGGATTCATTGGCAAACCTCTGGTCAGCATGGAAAATGAGTTTAGCTGATATAAACTGGTGGTCTTGCCATGAGGGAAATCAGAACTTGCTAGTTCAAATCAGCCCCTTGGTGGAGGGGAAGCCTGGCAGAGAACAGAGCCATAGCACTGAGCTCGAGGACCAAGTGTGCGTGCTGTGAAAGACTCCTTCTTCCAGGAATGCTGGGAGGACTGACGTTCTGACTTCTCTCAGCTGGTTGCCATGGCTACATTGCAGATATGGAGCCCCATCCAATCAATTTAATTCTTCAAGCTGCTGGCCAATAAGTACTCAATCTGATAGATGTAGGAACTCAAAAACAATATGACTCATACCTTTTCCCCAACATGCCTCTCTCACAGGAGAGAACTATGGAATAATATAGCTTTCCCCTAAAGACTCCCTAATCCAGTATGTTCTTGAAAGGTCACAAACCTCCTACAAAGAGTATATAACTTGGATTTAGATACCACTGGAGACAGAGCATTAAATATCATGGAATCACATGGAGAGAAATGTTTTTTTTTCTCAGTAAAACATTTATTCTTCTTTTGGGAAATATCATTTAAGTCCTGGTTATTAGTACATTCCCAATACCTTGCTAATATTGGGTGATGCTTTTAAAAAACAAATAGCAAGCCCAAGGCTCATGAACTCTAGAGAAACACTATCCAGTCGGACTTTAATAACATCACGTTGTTTGTATTACATTTATTTTTGAGACTGTTTCCTATTTGTGCGAACTGCTACTGTAGTGCTTATGACTATATAGAAAGTTTCACCAGATGTTACAATTATATAAACTTACCAGGAAATGGTAAGTAAACAATAGCATGGTAGAGCTAAAATATGAAAACCTCTGAGCATAGCATTCAAATGAACTGTATTTGGGAAATACTGATTTTTTTATCTCCCTACTTTAGTTTGCTGATGAATCATGACCAAAGTGTTATAGGGCTTATGAAAGTCAATTAGTAGTAAATCGAGGGATTCAACGATGACAACTAGTAACCATGTAGTATATGACTTATCAGGCTTCAAAGATCTTCCAGACAGAAGAAAGACAGTGAGAGACAGCTCCCAAAAATGTACCTCTTCATCACAATTCCTGACTTCAAACTCTACTACAGAAGATACAGTACTAAAAGCAGCCTGGTATTGGCTTAGAAACAGACAGGAAGACCAATGAAATCAAATTGAAGACCCAGTTATTAATCCACATACCTATGAACACCTGATTTTGACAAAGAAGCAAAAAATATCAAATGAAAAAAAGAAAGCATATTTAACAAATGGTGCTGGATTAACTGGACATCAACCTGTAGAAGAATGAAAACAGATCCATACATATCACCATGCACAAAACTCAAGTCCAAATGGCTCAAAGACCTCAACATAAAGCCAGCCACACTGAACCTTATAGAAGAGAAAGTGGGAAGTACACTTGCACGCAATGGCATAGGAGACCACTTCCTAAATATAATTCCAGCAGCACAGACACTAAGAGAAACAATTAATAAATAGGACCTTTTGAAACTAAAAAGCTTCTGTAAAGCAAAGGACATGGTCAACAAGACAAAACGGCAGCCTACAGAATGGGAAAAGATCTTCACCAATCCCATATCAGACAAAGGGCTGATCTCCAAAATATACAAAGTACTCAAGAAACTGGTTATCAAAAGAACAAATAATCCAATAAAAAAATGGAGTACAGACCTAAACAGAGAACTCTCAACAGAGGAATCTCAAAGGGCTGAAAGACACTTAAGGAAATGTTCAACATCCTTAGTCATCAGAGAAATGCAAATCAAAACAACTCTAAGATCCCATCTTACACCTGTAACAATGGCCAAGATCAAAAACACTAATGACAATTTATGCTGGAGAGGTTGTGGGGTAAAGGGAACACTGTTGCATTGTTGGTGGGAGTGCAAGTTGGTACAGCACCTTTGGATGTCAATATGGCGATTTCTCAGAAAATTAGGAAACAACCTTCCTCAAGACCCAGCAATACCACTTTTGGGTATATATCCAAAGGATGCTCAATTGTGCCACAAGGACATGGGCTCAACTATGTTTATAGCAGCATTGTTTGTCACAGTCAGGACCTGGAAATAACCTAACTGCCCCTTGGCCAAAGAATGGATAAGGAAAATGTGGTACATTTATACAATGAAGTACTACACAGCAGAAAATAGTAAGGACATCTTGAAATTTGTGGGCAAATGGATGGATCTTGAAAACATCATATTGAGCGAGATAAATTCTCCCATTCCAGACAGACGCAGGTTAAGATCTTCTCTGGTAAGCCACCTCGTGGGCTACACAGATTATTAGAAATGGGTTAGATTAATATGTAAGAGCTAGCCAATAAGAAACTGGAACTTATGGGCCAGGCAGTGTTTAAAAGAATACAGTTTTCCGTGTAATTATTTCGGGCATAAGCTAGCCATGCAGGCGGCCGGGTGCCGGGGATGCAGCCCCGCCGCTCCTATCACTACAGAGTGGCACCCAGACGTGATGGGCTAAATCCACTTAAAAACCTGAGAAGGCTTAAAAATAAGGGAGAGAGAGTTTAACACAGATTTTTGCTGTATAAAGACAAATATCATAAATTCTCACTCATAAGTGACTTTTAGACATAAAGCAAAGAAAAACCAGCCTACAATTCACAATCCCAGAGAATCTAGACAGCAATGAGGACCCTTAGAGAGACATACATGGATCTAATCTACATGGAAAGTAGAAAAAGACAAGATCTCCTGAGTAAATTTGGGGCATGGGGACCTTGGGAGAGGGTAAAAGGGGAGGGAAGAGAAAGGGAAGAGTGGAGAAAAATATATAGTTCAATAAAAACAATTTTAAAAAAGCTTGGGCTGAGCAGTGGTGGCACACACCTTTAATCCTAGCACTCAGGAGGCAGAGGCAGGCAGATCTCCGTGAGTTCGAGGCCAGCCTGGGCTACAAGTGAGTTCCAGGACAGCTGCAGAGAAACCCTGTCTCAAAAAAAAAAAAAAAAAAAAAGCCAGAAGTCAAACAAAAGCACATGCTGTCCTTCCAGGGGACTAGGTTCGGTTTCCAGCACCCACACCATGTAAATCACAAACACCTATGATTCCAGCTTCAGAGGGATCCACTACCCTTTTCTGGGCTCATGGGGACCTTCACGGAAGCGTGAACACACACAGGATAAAATCAAAATAAAAACACATTCCAGCTCCAATGCTGTGGAACAGAATGTTTGTTCATG
>NW_026067965.1:6961195-7085407 GCF_014885135.2 Alexandromys fortis
GGGGGAGGGAAAGGGAGGCGGCGGTGGGGAAGAGACAGAAATCTTTAATAAATAAATAAATAAATAAATTAAAAAAAAAAAAATAAAGATTAAGCTGTTTAATGCTGAGGGGGATTTAAGTTTTTATTGTTGGCTGGGGTGTGTAGGGGAAGAGCTTTCCCACCCTTCGTGGTGATGTATATGACCTCATATTTCTGTGATAAATATGACATTATTGCATACAATACAGATATTTGAATATAAAAAAAATCCCATGGTAGATATTGGCCCCTCAGTCTTGTACTGTCCACCTTCCAGTTCTGGGAGCCCAGCAATTTCTATTCATTACAAGTCCCCCAGACCTTGGTACTCTTTAATAGCTGCACGCAACATCCAGATACAAAGACAAAAATACCCGAGTTTTGCTCTTGCCCATCTCCTGACCTCAGACCATGGTACGGTCATTATCTCATTAGAACATTGATGCCTTTTAGAAAAGATACTTATATTTTAAAATTATCTCCAGTGGAGAAGTTGGACTGAATTACCTAATCTACCATTACTCAGAAGCAGAGGTTCATGTAAGGTTGAAGGTTGATTAAGGTCTTCTTCATCCAAAAGGAACCTGAGCTTGCCATACCCTCTTCATTTATAATAGTACTTAGTCATGATATATCATCACAAGCAACCCCAAAGCGTAGATTCTTGATCAAACTACTGGCAAATCTTCTGAGACCTAGACACTGTGAGTGAACAGACGTGCTCAGGTAAGGAGAGCTAATCTTTTTTACATTTTCAAAAGTACATCTGCTTCTGCATCTCTGAAAAGGCAAGGACGATGTCATTTTTATTCTTGAGCATCTCATGGAAAGAGGGTTAAGCAAATCAAGAACAACTACATTTGTAACCAAGCAAAGCAGAGGTGAGTTCAGAGGTACAAATGCTTTGGTGCTGTCGAACTGGGTTATGAGAAGAGGCTGTTCTGTTTATGTAACATTTCAATTGGCACAACAAAAGAATTGAGTTTTATTATTATGTTTACTTTTAAATTTTTATTAGTTTATATTCATTATGTATAACACTTGGTTTCATAAGGATATTTTCACACAGGTAAATCATATACACTGAGCATATCCCTCCTTTCCTCCTCTCCCCTCACTCTTCTTCCCCCTGCCCACTACTGTTAGTCCTTACATTCCCCTGTACAGTTTTCACTTCTATTTTTATGTCCTATGCATGCATGACTTTATATATATATATACATACATATATATTATATATATATAATCTAGGATCCACAAATAAAAGAATCAAAGGTACTTCTAATTTTCATACAGATAAATGAAGCATGAAATATGTTCAAGTCTAAATTAGGGTGCAGAGATAAGAATGTTAGACCATAAGAAACAGAGGATGGGAGACCCCTGAAGGGCTGCCTTGGGGTGATGGCATAGCTATTGCAAACGTGAACTCACAGCAGCTGGGTTGTCTGCACCAGAGTCGGTCAGCCAAAACTCCAGCACAGATGGGGAAGATGATAGCCATGTTTGTCTCGCCCCTTACTGGGGAGTTATTGGTAGCTAATAGTTACTGGGTAGAGAGAAGCATTCTTCTCTGAGTTTGCGACCACTGGTGGGCATTCCATGCTCAATGCATGGCCCCATATCCATGAATTTATGGATATGACAAAGTGGATCAGGTGGATTGTCCAAAAAAGAAAAGAGGACAAGAAGTTTGGAAAAAGACAATTTTAGGGTAGGTGGGAGTGGTTGGAGGATTGTGGATATGATCATATGTTATCATACACATGTATGCAATTCTCAAGAATAGAGAAAAAATGCCTTTGGAAATAGAATATTGTGTCAAGTCTAGAAACATGAGGGATTTCAATGATTGGATCAAAATCTAAGCTCTTATTTGATTAGAACCAGTTTACTATTTTGGTCTTTAAGAGTCTCCATTAGAAAAATCTATATAAAGACTTGGAGAAAGCAATCAAATTTTTCACTCTGTGTGTGTGGTGTGTGTGTGTGCACGCAAGCACACACAAGCACACGCACAGGTTTATAGCTGAGGAAAGTGTCATTACCTTTCAAAGAGTATCTACAACATTCCACCCCCAAGGAAAAGAAAGTTAACAGACCTATATCGATTGTTATAGGTGCATGGGTGTGACAGAATACCCAACTTCTGGGATCTCAGTTCTTCCCCCTAGCCTGGGAATAACAATATCACCATGTGTTCAGCCAGCTCCCATTGTGTACTGTGGCCCACAGGGCAAAGTCATCGAGAATAATTGCCATGTTCTCAAGCTCTTTCTTCCTGACATGAGATGATAACTCTTGGAAGAGCTAAATGTGTGTGGCTGATAACATTCTGAGAACCTTGCCACCCACCGTCTACTATCTGGTCCACTGGTATCCAGCCCAGTTTACTCAATATATTAAAAGATAAAAGTGAGAGACTTATAAAATATCAAGGAAGTGGGTGTCACTTGCTAGCATTGCTGCACAAAGCTCTTAGTACTAAAGTCTGGAAGCTCTCAGAAAGTGGAGGATACTGACCCAGAAATTCAGATCACATAGAAAGACAATGACAGTGTCTAAAATCATCCTGAATCTCAGCCAGGAAACCTGCATATGCTCATTTTAAATAAAATGTAGATGAAATGTAGACCTTCCATATGCTAGCAGGCAGAGCTCTAGTGGGTGATGCAAGAGAAAGTCTCCCAGTTAAAGAAGTGCCAAGTGCAAAAATGCATCCCTGTTGGCACAAACGAAGTATAATATGGCATGAAGCTCTACCAGAGCAACAAGGCAAGAAAACAGAGTGACATGGTGCAAAATTTAAGTATCATTAAGTACAAGAGTTAGAATATAGGGAGAAAGTCTCTTTTTATTAGATTTTTTAAACAAAATACCAATCCAAGTTCCCACTCCTTCCCATACTCCCATTCCCTCCACACACCCTCCCACCCCATCCCCATCTAATCCTCCGAGAGAGTAAGGCACATTGCTTTGTGGAAGGTCCAAGGCCCTCTCTACTATATCTAGACTGAGCAAGGTATACATCCAAAGAGAATAGGATCCCAAAAAGCCAGTACATACAGTAGGGATAAATCCTGGTGCCACTGCCAGTGGCCCCTCAGTCTGCCCTGGCCATGCAACTGTCAACCACATTCAGAGGGACTAGTTTGGTCCTATGCTTGTTCCTTCCCAGTCCTGCTGAAGTTGGTGAGCTCCCTTTAGCTCATGTAAACTGTTTCAGTGGGTGAACCCATCATGGACTTGACCTCTTTGCTCATATTCTCATTCCTTCCACTCTTCAACTAGACTTTGAGAGCTCAGTCCAGTGCTCTGATGTGGGTTTCTGCCTCTGTTTCCATCAGTTGCTGGATGACGGTTCTATGGTGATATTTAAGATAATAATCAGTCTGATTACAGGGCAAGTCAAGATTGGAACCCCTCTCCTCTATTGCTTAGGGTCTTAGGAGGGTCATCCTTGTGAATTCCTGGGAATTTCTCTAGAACCTAGTTTCTGCTAACCCTATAATGGCTTCCTCAATCAAGATATCTCTTTCCTTGTTCTCATCTCTATCCTTCCTCCATCTTGACTATCCCATCCCCTCAACTTCTCCTCAACCCTCCTCTTCTCCCCTCCTCTTCCCCTTCTATCCTCCCTTCTCCCCCAAGCCCATTGCTCCCAATTTTGTCAGGCGATCTTATCTGTTTTCAATTTCCAAGTGGGTCTATATATGTTTTTCTTAGTGTTCGCCTTATTACTTAGCTTCTCTAGGATCATGAACTATAGGCTCAATGTCCTTTGTTTATAGCTAGTATCCACTTATGAGTGAGTACATATCATATTCATCTTTTTGGGTCTGGGTTACCTCACTCAGGATAGTGTTTTATAATTCCATCCACTTGCATGCAAAATTCAAGATGTCATTGTTTTTTACTGCTGAGTAGTACTCTAATGTGTAAATGTGCCACATTTTCTTTATCCATTCTTCTGTTAAGGGGCATTCAGTTAGGATGTTTCCAGGTTCTATCTATTACAAATAATACCGCTATGAATGATTTTGTAGTATGATTGAGCATCTTTGTCCAAGAGTGATATTGCTGGATCATGAGGTAGGTTGATTCCCAATTTTCTGAGAAACAGCCATACTGATTTCCAAAGTGGTTGTACAAGTTTGCATTCCCACCAGAAATGGATGAGTGTTCCCCTTACTCTACATCCTCTCCAGCATGAGATATCATTAGTGTTTCTGATCTTAGCCATTCTGACAGATGTAAGATGGTATCTCAGAGTTGTTTTGATTTGCATTTCCCTGATAGCTAAGGATGTTGAACATTTCCTTAAGAATCTTTGGGCAATTTGAAATTCTTCTGTTGAAAATTCTCTGTCTAGTTTCATACCCAATTTTTTCATTGGGTTATTTAGAATTTTAATGCCTAATTTCTTGAGTTCTTTATATATTTTGAAGATCAGTCCTTTGTCTGATGTGGGGTTGGTAAAGATCATTTTAGGGAGAAAGTCTTACAGACAAAAATAATTCATGAAAGAAATGTTTAATAAATCTGACTATTAACATGTAGCATACATCATCAAAAATAATAAACATTAAGTCAAATTTAAGTGAAGCCCTAAAAAAAGTGTATTCGTTTAAATTATTGAATATCATATATTTTAAATATATAAAGTACCATAAAAGAATAAACTCTGTCTATACATCTAGGTTGAAAACTGTTCAATTATATGGATATGTAGAAAAATGATGTGCAAAAATTTTAAAAATTTAATTAAAGAATCATAGAAATATATGTACAACTATCTAAAAATATTCAGTAGACAGTAATGCAACTGTTTTAGGAACTAGGATTTAATATGGGGGATTTTTACTTCCTCCTATTTTAACACAATATCGATGAAATTTTTAAAACAGGGCACTCCTATTGCTTTTGTATTTGTACAAGAGAAGAAAGGGGTAACTGGGAAGGAGATGCTTCAGCCCAATGGGAAGAGTGCAGTAACGTCTGGAGTCAGAGTCCAAAGGGTTCAGATTTTCACTCTGCATCTTAATGGGCCCCATGACGCTAATTAAGACTTCTGTTTCCCATGTGTAAAACAGGCCTCAAAGCAGAGGCTACATGAGACAGGAACATGAAAGATGCTTGGAATATGTCTTAGCACATTGTAAGCACATAGCAAACACAAGAAGCTCAAGTGAAAACACTCTTGGAATTTTAAGACCCATTTTCCTCCAAATATTATCATCTTAACCTCTTCTCTCCAAAATTTTAGGAGGCATTTGGAGCAGTTTTCACCTTCAGGACATGGACATATCACATGTATTATTTATTGTTCAATAATTAATATCTAGTAGAAAAATGAAATTTCTTATAGATTCTATCTAGCCATTATGAAAAGTAAAAGATACCTCCATCATCCTTCCTAGTAGCTGCTTGGATTAGCTATGCCTTTAAAAGGCTGGGATAAAGATGCTCCAAGGTAGGGTGTGTAGGACACGGTTTATATAGCTTGAAAAACTGGGATCAGAGATGTTGACACACATTGCTTGTGGTGAGGGTAGGGAATGCTGAGAGAGAATTCATTACTGACCCTTTATCGGCAAAGCTGCTTTTCTCCACGTCCCCAAGGAAGAGCTTCATCAGATAGCTTGACTCTGAAACATGACCCTGCCTTTGATCTGAAAGCCTAGGCTGAGGCTCTGGAATCTATATGGCTTCCTGATCATATCAGAGCGTCACTCCTGAGCCTCCAGGAAGAATCTTCACCAGCTCCGACTCTGAAGCTTACAGTTTTTCTGCTGGTAAAACTCACCGAGCCGACAAATGACACCAGGCTCCCAGGAGAACTGACTTACAGTCCACTCCCATGAGGCTCCTTTCAGCATGCTGAGCCCAATTCCCACACCAAGAGAACGTTAGCCCCACAAACCAGCAGAGATGAAACATGGAATTAGTTTAAAATCATTGTTCTCCAAATGTGTTCATCTATGCCTTCCAAGAACTATATGATTTTGTTCCCCAAAGTCAACCCAGTCCCAAGACAACCTGGAAAGTCTATGAATTATATCTTCAATCTATCAACCATGCATATTTTATGAGTCCATCAACACACATTGACTGAACAGCTATCTGCTGCACTAACAGGCAGTGTTTCAGGTAACAGTGATATTAAGATTGAACAAGACAGAGGCAATTCTAATCCTGGTGGAAGAAGAGAGAACGCCAAAGAAAACCTTGGGAATATGCAGGGAATAAGAAATAGGACATACAGTGGCAGAGAAGACAATAACACTTTCAGAAAAGCTTACTTAGGAAAAAATGTACTGAAAACTGAAATGTTTTAAAGATTCTTTGGTTTAAAAAAAAACATATCTAAGAAATGCACCTGTACTAACATTTCAAATCCATACCTCCCTGCGTTCTTTCATTAAGGTGACAGTGGCATTAGAACACTATTTGAGAAGGGCTGGTTTGAATGTAGTCCTCATGCAGGTCGTGATGGGCAATGTAGACTCTACACTACAGCGCCCACAACACTCTACCCATGCTGAAGGAAGGCCATCTCAGAAAGCTGAGAATTCCACATGCAGTTTCTACCAGCACCCAAGGAAGCAGAACTGCAGGAGCCTCTGGAGATGTGGTGAAAGCTGTGCATTTCAGGGTCCTCAAGATTCTCCCAGGACCACCAACACCCAAAGGGGTGTGGTGTTGCTGCTCCTTTCTAAGAAGGACAGCCTGAGATGGAGGAGGTTATGCACTCCCTGCAGGTTCTGCTTGGCAGTTTGCAGCAGTCAGTGGCTACCCACCACTCCCTCCACTGCTATCTGCCAACCTCAGCTGCCACCTTGCATCTTGGACTGTGGTCCAGGATCATCAAACTGCAGGCCATGGGCCAACGCCAACCTTGCCGTGTGGTTCTGCCATACAGTCACAGTTTTGCATGGGGATCATCTACAGCACGTAGTGAGAAGACTTAGTGGGGAATAACATGGATGCTACAGAACCATACTAACACCCCTTCCAGACAATGCTACTCAGACCTCTCATTGTTGTGACAGAATTTCTGAGGTAAATAACTTAAGGAAGAAAATATTTGCTTGGGCTTGCAGTTTCAGAAGGCTCGGTATATGGCTACTTGGCCCCATAGAGTTGGTAGAACATTGTGGTGGCGGGAGTATGTGGTAGAAGAACTCCATTACCTCATGATGGACAGGAATCAGAGAGTAAACAAGACACCAAGGACCAGGAATAACTTTCAAAGATCAGCCCTCCAACCCAGTGACCTACTTTCTTCAATAAGGCCTACTTCCTTAAGTTTCCAGAACCTTCTAAAATAGGGCCACCAGCTGGAGATCAAGCACCATTGGGAACATTTTATATCCATCCTGTGACATCGTTTGAAGAGTCCAGCACTGGGCACCTGTTCCCTTTCTTCTATACTAGTGATTCTGGCCATAGGGACAACTGGCACACTTCCCAGATTTGCAAATGTGTATCCATCTTTTGTAGGAGGCAATCCATCCAAATAAGTCTCCATTTGGAGCATTTGCAAAGGCTCACTTTTTTTCTGAAGAGACTTAGTACACCTGGCAAAGGAGCCTCTGCTGGAATAACTGCCCTCCACTCAAATTCCAGCAGCAGCAGCACGTGCCAACCTTGAGATGGTAAGACACTTACTAGCCTCCCCAGTCTTCCAGCTTAGACTTGTGAACAGAGGAAAATAAAGCTACCTTCCTCAAAGGATTGCTCCAAAGACTGAATCAGACAACAGCCATGAAGAACTCTGCGCAGTTTCTGACATACAGAAATGCTTTAATAAATGTGAGCTGTTCTATAACTATCAGTCTGAAAGGATGAGAGAACGCAAGATGTGGGTTAGTCAGCAAAACGTTTGCCCCAGAAGTGTGACCAGTGTTGAGATCCTGGAAACCCAGATAAAAAGGCAGATGTGCATGTGTACATTCAAGAAAGAAAGAAAGAATGAGAAAGAGAGAGATAGAGAGAGAGAGAATGAAGAGAGAAAGAGAGAGAGGGAGGGGAGAAAGGAAGGAAGGAAGGAAGGAAGGAAGGAAGGAAGGAAGGAAGGAAGGAAGGAAGGAAGGAAGGAAGGAAGGAAGGAAGGAAGGAAGGTCATATAATAAAGACTTCTACAGATTCCAATACTAAGCACCTCAAACCACCTTCAGCTGACGAATATAAATGACGCAACTTCTAGCAAGAACACGTGGTAGCTAGCGCTTTCTCAGACTAATAGTATCTACGTGGATAATAAGCTTTTTTTTTCTAGAGTGAACCTTTTTTGAAAATTAATTGCTGTTAGCTATAAAAGCTGAACATATGGGTACCCTAAAACACTCTTTCAGTAGTAAGTATATATCAAACAGACATGTACACATATGTTCGCAAAGGCTCTACTAGAATGTTCATAACAGCACTATTTTGTTCTGGCTCCAAACTGGAAACTACCACAATTATCCACCAACCCCAGAAGGTAGAAAGAAACCAGAGCATAATCACACAATGGCATTCGATTGGCCATGAGAATCAGCATCTTCAACTATATGCGAAACTTGGAGGAATCGCACAGAGTTAAATAAAATGAGCCAGACACAAGCGGAGGCCTGCTGTGGGTGGGGTCCTATTTATATGAAATGTGAGATCTTTAGAAGCAATCTGTGGTGACAGGAGTCAGAGCAGAGGTGAATCTGGACAGCAGCAGGCATGAGAGGGCCCCTCTCGGGCCTGGGGAGTTCACAATTGTTTCATCTTGGTGCTGGTTACATGAATGCATATTATTCCCTGTATGGTTATGTGGTATCAGTTTAGTTGACTTGTTTGTATTTCAACATCAGCTTTGATTTCAACTTTAGGGCTTGCTTTCTTCTTTGAAAACTGATCTTTCTAGTTGTTTACAAAGAATAAATTTTTATTAATTGTCTTTGTAGACTCAGGTAAGGACTTTTGAAAATATGATTCTAGTCACCCAAGACCAACCATCTGTACTGGAAAGGAAATTAAGACATTTGTGTCTGTACTGCCAAGAAAACTGCTGGCTGACTGAAAAGGCAGCCTATAGATTGGGGGGAAATTGATAGCTGTATAGGTGACTGAGAATTAGTGCCTAGAGTATACAATAAACTCAAAAAGTACATAACAAGAAAACAAACACACCAATTAAAATGTGGGCTGTGGAACGGAACAGGGTTCTCAGAAGAACTACAAATGACTAAGAAACGTTCTTCAAAGTACTCTCTATCCTTGGCTCCTGAAGAAACTTAACTGAAAACGAGTCTTCCACGTCGTCTGATGCTGATCATGATAGCTAAGATGATAAACACACTAACTGGTTATCCAATACTAAATGGTCAGCACAGAAAACATGACTACAGATAGCGTTCTACAGACAAAGCAATCTGTACTTATGTATTTAGGGATCCATACATATATAGTTATTGAAAAGAAGAGCACGTGAATTTGAAGGTGATCAAGGGGAGGGAAGTTATGGAACGGTTTGGAGAGGAGAAAGGGAAGAGGAAATGATGCAGTTATATTATAATCTCTAAAAAATAAAAGAAATAATTTTTTTAATTGTTTTTACTGAACTGTATTTTTCTCCTCTCCCCTCCCTTCCTCTCCCCTCTCCTATCATCTACCATGGTCCCCATGCTCCCAACTTACTCAGGAGATCTTGTCTTTAAAAAAGAAGTTTTTGAAAAAGGTGAAACAAGAGGTGACAATATGCGGACAGGGAACCTTCATGCAGTATTTGTGGAACTGCAAAACTGGTGGTGCCACTATGGAAATCAGCATGAATGTTCACCAACAAACTAGAATTATATCAATACATGATTGACACCTCTGCTGGGCATTACCTAAAGGACTGTTTACTTCCCACTACAGAGGCCTGTGCTCACCCACGTTCATTGCTGCTCTATTTGTGATTGGTGGTTTTGAATACAGGAATACTTAAAGGGGTCAATATGCAGGCATATGAACAAAGATCAGCTCAGAAGAACTGAAACCTAAACGTGTGTTTGTACATCCGTGTCCACAGTACTAGTGTTCACATTACTCAGAGTAAACGCCAACACTGAGGAGTAAAGGGATATGTAGCATTTGAATGGACTAGAATAGTTCTTCAGCCTTAAAACAAAAGAAATTCTGGCTTAGGCAGCAAGGAGAGTGAGCCTTGGGTATTCCATGGGCTTTCATTCTCTTCACCTTGGTTTCTGTATCCATCATCATTTACTGCAAAAAGAAGCTTCTCTGATGAGGACTGAGAGATGAGCTAATCTATGGGTCTAAAGACAAGAACTTAGGAGGCAGTTTCTGACTGTGTTCATTTAATAGAGTAATAGCATTAGGTTCTCCATCAGTGTCGGTGATACAGGCAACATTAAGTGCATTCAATGATGGGGAAAGGTGGTGGGCAGCATAGGAGAAGAAATGGAGGGGAGGGGATGGCGATGGACTTGGTCAAAATATAGTATATGCATGTATGAATTCTCAATAAAAAAATAAAATACATGTATTCACTTAAACAAAAAAGAATGAGCCTTAAGAACAGTACATGAAGGAAAACAAACCAGACTCAAATGGCAAATGTACGGTTCTGCTTATACAAGGACCCCCAAAACAGAAGAAGAATTGTGGTGGTCAGGGGCCAGGGAGAAAGCTTGACCAGCTGCTGTAAGATGAAGTGACTTGGAGATTGCATGAACAATGGTAAGTATTTAGTTCACACTAATGAACTGAATACTTAAAACTGGTTAAAAAGATAAATTGTGTGTTATGTGTCTTTGATTACAATTTTCTTAAAATAAGATAAAATACCATGGCATAGCCTAGCTGATTGATCTCAAAATACAGTTAAAAAAAAAAAAAACCAACCTAGTCAGACCTCATTCATAACCCTCCTGCCCCAGACTCCTGAGTGCTAGGATTACAGGTGTGTGCCATGGTGTCTTATCTACAGTTAACAATTTTAAATAAAAGCACGTGAAAAGACAACTTAAAAGAGGAAAGAAGGGAGAAAAGAAAGGAAGGAATGTGTGCTCAGGATAGCTCTGGGCTGCTCTTCCATGGCATCTCTTCTGTCCCTCCTTCATCCCCAGAATCCCTGCTCTTGATGTCCAATCTCAAGCCTGCTTTGCAGTGATGAGGAACCAGCATACAGATCTCTTTTGAGGAAACCATGCAGCAAAAGGCACAGGTCCAACAAAGCCTCTACTTCCTTCACTCCAGGTCTGGCAAAGGGATACGCAGGTCACACCCAAGAGGATGCATTTCCATTCTTCCATTTCTGAAATCTGAAGAGGGCTCCAGTCTATTTGATTCATTGCTGCCTGTCCAGGGACTATAGGTACAGTAACAAATAACCAGCATCTCCTCTAGTGAGCATATGCCCCCTTACCCAGGGCTCAAACTGAAACTGTTTGCCTCTCATAAGACCCATTCCAGCTTTAAAACTGGGGAAATTGCAGAGCAAATGTTGTCAATCTGTAGTTTCTGTTTGGGCATGGGTCTCTCTGTTGGCCATTTGCCTCAGCCTCTTACCAACATCCAATTATAATTCAAAGCCATGTGGACCTCCAGGTCTCATCCTTTACTGTGCCAGGGTTGGATATTCAGGGACACAGCCAGAAGCAGAACCAGGGCTCTAGAGGTAAAAATGCTAACTACTCTTGGTTCTAAAATGAGGCTAGGACTTTTTGAATTAGCTCTGGTTGCTTTAACTTAGCCATGTAGTCAGAGCAGCCCTGGTGCCAGAACATTTGACTACTAGCCCTAAAATAACTGTGTTTCATCCAAATTAAAGTGACAACCCCCCCAAAAAAAATATTTTAAAACATTCTCCTCCCTCAGTCTAAGACCAGACTTAATGTAGCCCTTCTCTGTGACATGGGATTAGAGTTGGGAAGAAGCCCAAAAGTAGGTGAGATAGAGACACAGGGGTGTGGGAGTGTAAAGACCTCCAAGCAATGGCCAATCCAGTAAGAAAAGGAACAGGGAGGAGAGGGCAGGGGCAGAGGGAAACACAAGTTGGGTCAAGAATAGAGGACGAGGATGATCATTTTCCTGGGTGGTGGCAAGTTGCCTAAATCCAGTGACTAGCCTAGCATCCATGTGCACTTAAACAATCATCTCTTTCTCTCTTTCTCTGTCTCTCTCTGTGTCTTTCTCTCTTTGTCTCTCTCTCTCTCTATCACATACAAACACCAAACACACACTGTGATACACTGGACATCAGTATCTGGCCTTCACATGTAAACAATTTACACATGAACACATCCACGAATATCTTGGTTTATTGATATAAATTTAAGGTCATTTTGTTACATGTATATTTCTGGTCTTGATTAAGGTATTGTGTTTGTGCAACTCATTTAAATATGTAGTGCATAATTAAGAAATACAGGTTAATAGATAATCATCTATAATAGTCAAGATTGTAGTCATGTTAGGTTTTCTAGATGTACAGAGATATATTTCAGTTAGATAGATATTCTTTAAATCTTTCAGAGACCTTCAAAACATGGCATTTAAAATGTTTTAACAACTTAGGATTTTTCATGACAATGAGACACATCTGTTCCTAGCAGCACGAATCTACTTCAAGAGGATGATAGGCATCAAAGAAGCTCCTTATGGAATTTGCTAGCCATTTGGGCAAGAAATTGATTTTGCCTGAACTGCTTGATGATACGCTGTATGAACTGGACATGCAGTCAATCCAAAGCAATTCCCTCAACCAAATCACTTAAGAAAATCACTTAGACGAACTTTGTAGTGGCAAGACCTGTTTCAAATGCTCTTTCTGGATAGTTACTAAATTTCTGTTCCTGAGCCTTGAGCAACTTCACCTTCGTTTGGACCGTGGTGATCTCACCTCAGAGACAGGATAACTACACCTCCCTCATGGCGGCAGGGTGATATGAGGTGATGAAGGTAATGGTTTGGCCCCCCAAAAAAACCCTAGCCATTTTCTCCGATCTTACAAGACTTTAAGAATCTGTGAAATCAGTAGTGTCTTAAAGAAAAACACCAAGTGAAGGTTTTGCTCTACTTCCAACTCTCTGCATACCTGCATGCAGCCATTGTTCCCTTCATGGTTGGGTTTGACTGGCATGGTTGTCCCTTAGAGACTGACATGTTACTTCTTGACATTTTTACACACTTTCCATTTTGCATGACATTAGGGTGATGTTTTTCCTTTCTTCTACTGGTGATCAAAATTAAGAGAGTTCATTCTACATCCATGTTCATGTCATGATTGAATTAAAAAAAAGTCTCTAACAAGCTCAGAAAGCCTCAAACATCCAAGGTGAACTATCTTCACAAGTTCTTATAAGTCAATTCTTGGTGTTATCTAAGTGGGAAAGGCTTTACTGGATTTGTCCCGGCCTTTCTGTTTCTGTTCAAGGGGAAAGTTCTGTTTCTGTCCCTCCTGGCTCCATAGATGGAGTAGATGTGTAGTTCCTCACCCTCCATGGGGAGGTCTACAAGGGAAATTATCAAGCACAGGAGAGAGCAGAATCTCCTAATGGCTGGGAATGAGACATGTCAGCCATCACTTTTCCACACATTCCCTCACTGCAGTCCAGGCACTGAGTCACCTGTTATCTTGAAAATAATCCTTGGAGGATCAAGTGCAAAGAACAAAAGTAGACTGGATGTCCCAGTCCAGATTTCCTATTAGCAAAGGTCAGTGTTTACTCAAGACAGGAAATCCCACATCCTGCAACCTCATTTATTCACAATCCATAATAAATGATGCTCTTGGAACCTCGTTCGAGAAGCACAATCATCTATACACATTTTGGCAAGGCTGCAGACCTGGGATTCAGTTTGAACAGCTATAACATAAAATAATAAAGCATGAATGCAAACAGCAAGCGTGTGCCCACATCGCTGCTCAGAGTGTGCCAAAGCTGACCTAATCATTATACATTTTTCATGATTCAATAAGGTTCCTAACTGGCATTTCATGGGATACTGCAGGATGAGGGCTTGTGACATCAGGGCTGGCACACAGTGCACATCCTGTGACCCTGGCAGCACCCCATCTTCCCCATTAGCTCAAACCACACAAAGAGACAATAACAGGACAAAATGAGACACCTTCCTTTTTTTCCAAGTATATTGGAGTCGGCCCAGGAAAGGACAGGCTTGGGAAGGGTGTGGGGATGTGTTCCCATCATATCAGGATTCCTCTAGGGAAATCACCCAAACCACAGGCATTTGGTCAAGCCATGTGTAGTTTACAGATGCTTTTTCAAATGTGTCCTCTTAGCCCTTATACTAAGTGCTTAGGAACCTGTGTTATTGCTCCTCCACCCCCATGCACACATATAGCTCCATAGTGGGATGGCTGAGGAGGTCAAGGGAACTGCATAAGGCTAAACAGCTGATAAGTGCTAGAGTTGGGGCTGGACCACAATCTCATACGCCTCTTACACCTGCGCTACAGATTGTGTTCCCCTTCACCCTGAAGATCCCCATAACCAGGGCTGTGAAGGCCAGGAACTTGGGAAAATATCTCGGCAGAAAATTGATTCGCATACGCTGGGTAGAAATAAACTGGAGTAGGAAAAAAAATAATTGTCCCACCTGGTTTTCACAGAGAAAGGGAACAGGCCAAACGAATATTTCATGGTGGTCAGGTTTATGCTGCGATTCCAAAGAGGTGACGTTCTCAAGGAGGGAGGCTTTTACAATGGTGGGGGCGGGGGAGCAGAGTGGGGGCATCTGTTACATTGAACACGGTCTTTCTAGCCCTGTTCTCTTTTGTCCTTCCCTGGTAAGGATCTGGGACACTTAAAAAAAAAGAAAAAGGAAGAGCAGAACCTAGGTTCACCTCTGCTTGTCTTCTCCAGGGCTTTGGAAAACGACACGAAGCCTTCTGTCAGTTTGTCAATGATAAGAACGGGAGGGCTTGGATTGGCAAGTTCTTAGAAATTCCCAATAAGGACCATTTCTGCTTAAGCCCTTTCGGAAGCCTTTGGTAGCCTCTAGACTGTAGAGCCAGTTAAGACAACAGGGAACAGGCCCTGGAACAGGGCATCAAATATCCATCATTCCAGATTATTCCAGGCTTTCTCTGAGTTCATTTCTTTCTGAATTATTTTATAGTTCTAATTTCTACAGTGGATCTAAATACAGGGCTCTTGGAAGCATTTGGTGGGGGCCGCCTTGACTCAAGGTGGCTCAGATCAAGTACGCCACAACCAAACTAACCAGCAGGAGACACGCTGGTGTTATTTTAATGTTCTACTTCATTGGAAACTAAGTAGGGCCTAGTGAAAATAATTAAATCGTTCCCTGATAATTGAGAATCGTGCAGTGCCCTAGAGTGTTCATTCTAAATATCAATTATAAATCCCCTCTGGTAGGAAGACAGAAGACGGAGCTGAACCCATGGCAACTTGCAGGCAAAGGCAGGGCATTCATCTTCACTGATGCTAGTCTACCAGCATCCTTCTTTCCCCAGAAACTCGCTAGAACAAGGAAAAGTCTAATCAGCCAAGACTTTTGCTCCTGAGAGCAATGATTAATCAAGAATTCTATATAACTTCAGAAATAACAACAGAACTGAGAACATTAACTTGTGATGC
This sequence comes from Alexandromys fortis, assembly GCF_014885135.2. NCBI lineage: Eukaryota > Metazoa > Chordata > Mammalia > Rodentia > Cricetidae > Alexandromys > Alexandromys fortis. Next base: position 6,976,824 of record NW_026067965.1, read on the forward strand.
CTGCCTGTCAAAGCACCTAGCCACGGAAGTGCTTTAAAGATATACTTCACCCGTTTGCTTTAAGGTATACCCCTGACCCAGATAGGTGCTTGCCTTGAATGTTTCACATACAATGAGACAAACAATGCTAAAACTTTGGGTCTGGGGAAGTGACTCCATTGGTGAAGAGTTTGCCATACAAACATAAGGACCGGAGTATGATCACCAGAACCCACATCCAAAAGCTAGGCATAGTGGCATGAGCTTGTAATCCCAGCACAGAGAGAGAGACAGGTTGGGTGTCAGGGATGTGTGGCCAGCCAACCTTGCCAAATCAGCAAACTTCAGGTTCAGTGAGAGACCCTACCTCAAAAAGCAAGGTGAAGAATGTTAGGTACCCACGGTTGTGCTCTGACATCCACATATACATGTGCACATGGGCGTTATGCACACGCAAACATACAGAAGGGAGGCCACAAAAGTACACACGCAAAGAAATTCTGACGTTCTTGAGTGCTGGCCCAGCTTCTTCTTTTCGACCATCGCGTGATATTGCAAACCCACTCCACTCACTTCTAGGACTCACTCTCCTCTGTACAGGGTTTCTTAGCATCTTAGGAACACCAGATTCCTTCAAGGTGCAGGAGAAGGAAGCCAATGGTTTTCATGGCGGGAAGAAAGGGGCACATGCAGAACACTTACAAAGTCTCGCCCCCTGCCCCGGAAGGCTGTTTGCTGTCTTATGACTTCTATTCATAATGTTTGGGTTCAAACCTCCCAGGGTAGAAGCCCTTTGAGGCTTCTGCAGCCCAGAAAACCTCTGAATCCCACAAAACACAAGCATCTTCCTAAGTAGTTCATAACCTTAGCTGTGTGTTAAGACCCAGGAATATCCAAACTTCCGGTGAGGATTTCTCTCCAGAACACTGAACAACGAATTTGCATCTTTGTTTGGGGTTGGCATCGCAAACATCGGTATTTTCAGCATTCTTTAGGTAACCCCACAGGGCAAACACTTCTGCAAAACACTGCCCTGGAAAAAAGGTTTCTCAATTACCAGTGAATAGCACCATCATGAAGAAAGCCAATTCTGAGGCACCAGCCCCGATTGGTTCCAACGCCTGAGAACATAACACAGTTAGCATCCTGGGTCAGTCTGATGCAGAATACAATTTGGAGGCTTACTGAAGGTACCATTGAGCAGAAGTCCTCTCCCTAAGTACCCATTCCGCCCACACAAGTCTCAAGGTTTTTAGCCTCGTTCAATAGTTTCAGTCCACATCCTTTATTTGCCAGACAGGCCCTTCTCTTTCCCCTGTATGTTTCCTATATCCAGCAAACCGGTATCTTTTAACCAGAGCCTTTGATCCCAGCAGGTTCGAATAATTTAAGCAGAACAATCGTTGGCGTTGTCGCGTTTAATATTTAAACACCAGAGCATCACTTAAGGCAGCTTCAAGGTGAGAGCTTGGTGCCTATGTTACTGCTTGGTTAGCAAAGCAGGCCACTGACCGCCAGAGGGGACTGGGTGTTCGCACACCGACACAGGCCAGTGGGGCAAAGGCGAAGCCCACTGAGTTGTGCACTTCCTACCTGAAGTGTGTGCAAGAGCACCTGCAGGCCACTGCCTTCTTGTTCAGCCATCTCTGCTCAGGTCCTGGGGCACCAGTGCCTGAGGCTGAATCCTGGCTAGAGAGGTGATACCTGCCAGGCTGATCTCGCTGCCTGCCTTGCAGGAGACTGCCGTGCAGAGGCCTCGGCTCCCGCAGGCTTTCAGAGTGTGAAGTTACCACTGTGCAACCTTAGCCTTCAGCACAGGCCTGGATGCCCCCTGACTCCCACTGTGGGGATTAGGTGAGCCCTGGCTCTGGGAAGGGCTGAGCATTTGGATGTAGGAGCGGGGAGGGCACCCTCATGAGTCACTCAGCCACCTCCAGACCCATACAGGAACCTAGAGGAAAAGCCACCCTGGACGGGTGACAGGCATTCCCAGCTGACCTGGTCAGACTCCCTGCAGAGGTTCGCCTGCCCGCACTGCCCTCCCCCGCCCCACCCCACGCACACACTTATTTTGGTCTGTTGCCGGCTCCTGGTTGTAACAGGAGACCCAAGAGTGCTTGCACAACTGTGGCCATTTAGGGCACAGAAGCCCAGGGCCCCCTGAGGTCCCAGGCTTAGGAATAGACGCTCCAGTCGAGAAAGAAAATAACTACTCTGGACATGTTTATGGACCAAGTCCTTCCTATAATCCTTTCATTTTCACTGTAACTGTGGAGAGGTAAGTTTTATTATCGCTGCCTTTGTTTTTGCAGAAGAGGAAACCAAGGGAAAGAGATACTGACCGTCAGGAGCATAGGGTTTGGGAGCTTATGCCTGGCCACAAACCACCAAGCTTGCAAGCATTAATACAATCTAGCCTCTTGCAGCAAGCATTCTTATACTATACACACACACACACACACACACACACACACACACACACAGAGCACCACCTCCCAGGTGACACTTCCTGCAGAGCTGGGAGCTCCCAAGAGCATCCTGGGTATCTAGCCTGCAGCTGCCCAAATGCTCTGTGGCCCCACCGAGCGGGGACAGGACAGTGTGCGTTTGTTTGCCGGTCCTACTTGGCCCAAGTGTCAGTTCTGAGTCAGGGGTCAGATGTGGCCAGAGTCTAAATGGAAGGGTGAATTCTTGTAGTTCTTGCCCTTAAGAAATTTCCATGACAATTGCCAAGTATCCTGTTGCAGTACAACGCTCTCAACTAAGGAAGAGGATTCTAAGTTCAAGGCCAACCTAAGCTACCTTGTGAGATCAAGGTCAGTCTTATTTGTGGGGTGGAGGGGAGGGGTGAGGAGAGGCGGGGAGGGGGAAAAGGGGTATTTTTGGTGGCTATAATTGTGAAGAAGGCCTCCTATCCATTTAGGCTGAAGTGCCTAAAAGAAGTGGGGTGGCATGCTTCTCTGCTCTTTGCCTTTGAGCAAGGAGTTTCCCAAAGGCAAGAGCTAAATAAACTCAAGCCTGAAATCCTCCTTGGTATGGTTAAACTGAAATGTGTACCATTAAAACACGTAGGGCAGCCATGAAGAGAAGAGGCCTTCTTAGGTAGGCCTTTGAGAAAAATACCTTCTTGCCTGCGTTTTCAAGGAAGCTAGGGGAGACAGACAGAAGATCCTAGAAGAAGTCCCCCCCCCAAAAAAATCTACACTCTGGATCCAAAGAAATATTCAACGCTGTCCAAAGATTCTGCAGTCCCTAAGACGGCCTGCTGATTCAGTGATTGGGGGGGGGGGGGGATTCACAGGGCTAGCTGATCACTGTAAAAGGATAAGAGTCAGAAATGAAAGCTGAGAGCAAGCTAGAGCTGGCAGTGTCGATCACAGGAGGCATTCAGTCACCACTTCTTCCCACAGTCGCACGTGCAACACACACACACACACACACAGGGTCAAGCTAACCAAGGAAGTTTGCCTATGTCTTAAGGTCCAGATTTTCTTTGTTCTTGATCATGTAGACATAGTTGACCTGAACCTCCAGCACCTCCAGTAATCAGGTTGATCCTTCACGGCCCAAGACCTAACCTAAATCCCACTATTTGCCTAAACAGTCTGTCCTGCCCCAGGGTCCCCGATAAACAGAGCCTCTCCTAGACAGAACATTCCAAGAGCTCTGAGCTTATCTCCTAGGAGCTGGAAACAAGGGTCAAAACTTTATTTGGGCCGAATCAATTTTTTACCGAACAAATACGTTCTTATCCCACGATATCAGGCAGGAGATTCTTGTATCGTGCTAATAATATGGAGGAATATGAACAGGCCTGTATAATTCAATGGCTGGCAGCATGCTAATTCTTAGATAGAAGAAATTAATAAATCTCCCTGAAGTGGAGGATGTTTCCGAACAGTGTCTGGAAACCCATGGGTTTTTCTATTCATCATCTTTATCAATGACTTGGATGAAAAGAAATATTACATGCTTATCAGCTTTCTGAGAACACCAATGGAGAAAGGTAGAAACACATCAGATGACACAGTTGGACTCCAAAAAGATGTCAGCAGCCCTGAGTGATGAACCAGGTCCTACAGGATGAAACAGAACCGAGCCAGGTGGAAGCTCCTCCCCTGGGTCCTTAACACCAGTGCAAAACTAAAGTTAGACAACTCAGTGAACTGGTATTGAATGCGGGAAAACCTCGGGGGTTGGCCAAGGGTGAAATCAGGCTGTCAGCACAGCCAGCCCTATATTCTCGATGTCTTATTCCCATCCAAAATCATCACATTAGAAGGGGGATGAGTGTCGTCTCTGTTACTGAGAGGAAGTGAAACTGGATAAAGATCTCATCCGAGAAGAGCACCAATGTGGTGCCCAGCACTGGGGAGGTCCATGTCATCAAAACTGGGTGTTAGTATTCCGGACAGCAGCAAAAGGACTGTTCTAACTCTAATAGAGGAGAGCCCCAGGCTGATCAAACATGCCCAGCTTCCAGAGAGAGGCATATGAGCACCCCCAAAAACACAGCAAAGGTGTACAGAGGAGGGGTGGGTCCCAAAGGCTAGAAGCAAGGCCAATGGGTAAAGCCAGAGACACAAGGGAAGACCTGCACCGACCTCCTGCAGACAGACATCACACAGCTGCTTCTCAACAATGATGCCCAGTGTGACTCGGAAGACATCTCTCTTCAAAAGGTTGCAAGGGAAAATCCAGGACTGAGTGAGCAGAGACAGGCTCCAAGTTCAGAATTTTAATGAGGTGAGGTAAAAGAGAAATGCTCACTCACCCCAGGCCACACAGCCAAGAAGGGACAGTGGAACAAGCTCTCCATTCTCCCAAAGCACCCTCTCCATGTGAAACCTCAATGAATTCTTGAAATGTGAATAGGTTTTATTTCAACATATCTTAGAAGTGTGTGTGTGTGTGGGTGGGTGGGTGGGGAGAGAGAGAGAGAGAGAGAGAGAGAGAGACAACTCTCTGGCCCTGATGATACCCCTTTTAAAAAGTGTATTTTATCCCTAGCCTCCATATGTGTATGTAAGTATGTGTGTGTATGTAAGTATGTATGTGCCTATAAATCCTCAACAATACTAATTCCCATGTTGAATGTTAAAGATTAGAAATAAGGGCTGGTGAAATGGGTCAGCGGGTAAAGGCGCTTGCCACCAAACCATACAACCTGAATTTTATCCTTAAGACTCATGTGGTAAAGGAGAGAACCGAGCCCTGCAAATTGTCTTCTGACCAAACATGCACACACATACAATTGCATGTTTGACTGCTTGCACATATACACACATACATGCACACACAATATATATATATAATAAAAAATGAAGGATTAAAAAGGAGTCAATGGTAGAGAATATTAAGTGAACAATAAGGTAAGTAGCTCCCATTCACAGTAAAAGGCCCCAGGGAAAGCAGATAACAGAAGAATTTACCAAAGACTCACATTATTTTGAGTTCCCCAGTACTTGAAACACAGTGTTTTCCTTAGTTGAACAGTGAGACTAAATCTCTCTCAAATAATACCCAACATCTCTTTTGCTCATCGATGTGTGCGTACTGATAAAGAGATGCTACATGACTTTCTACCAGTCATTGGGAAGCCGCCTTGCAATGTGTATCAGCATTGACTAACTGGTCCTCTTATCCCTCATAATCCTTTCTCCACCTTCTCTTTATGTGTAAAATTCCTGGTTGTGAGACAGAGGTGTTATTCAACTCTGTATCATTACAACAAATTCCATAAGGTAATTTCAACTCCTAAGTAAGAGAGGTTTATTTTGGTACAATCTCTTGACCCCACCACTATGGGCCTGTGGCAAAGCAGAGTATCACATTGTGGCAGGGAAACCAACCACATCCTTGTGGAAACCAAGGAGAAGACTGGAGATAAAGTACACCCTTCAAAAGTGTCATCAGGCCTGGAGAGAGACTCAGTGTTTAAGGGCATGAGGTGCTCTTCCATAGGACCAGGGTTCGAATCTCAGGCCCATGTAGAGGCTCACAACTATCTGAAACTCCAGTAACCTAAGATCTGGTCCCCTTTTCTATCTTCCTCAGGCACTGCATGCATGTAGCATACAGACATATATTCAGACAAACATACATTCAGAGAAAATATCCATACACATACAATTAAAAAAAATTTAATGAAAAGAAATGTAAGCACATCATTGGTAACTTACTTGTAACTAGGCTCCACCTCCTGATAGTTATTGCCACCACCTCCCAATAGCCCTGAACGATGACCCCGTAGTTGGAATAATAAATGCTTGATGTCAGAATCCTCAAGATATGATCACCTCTTAAAGACCTTGCCTGTGAACATGGCCACTCTGGGGATCAAGTCTCCAACACATGAGCTTGAGGGGTGATGTGGGAGTGTCATATATCAATCTGTTGATTTCATTGGCTGAGCAATAAAGAAACTGCTTGGCTTAGCTTAGAGCATAGATGGGAGGAGGAAACAGAATAGAATTCTGGGCGGAAGAGGAAGTGAGGTCAGACTCTGCTCTGCTCCCGGAGAGACTCGACAGTTCTGCTCTGGAGCAGAGACGCCATGCTCAGCTCTCCCGGGTAGACGCGATAGCTCTGCTCTCTGAGGCACACGCGATGAAGATGGATGTAGGCTAGAATCTTCTCGGTAAGCGCACCTTGGGGTGCTTACATACATTATTAGAAATGGGCCAGTCCAGGTGCGAGAATTAGCCTGTAAGGGCTAGAGTTCATGGGCCAAGCAGTTCTTTAAATGAATACAGTTTGTGTGTTGTTATTTCGGGCATGAGCTAGCCAAGCGGCCGGGGTGTTGGGGACGCAGCCCCGCCGCCGCTCTTATTTCAACAGAGGGGGCAGTAAAGATCCCAATCACACCAGTGAGGGAGACATCTAAGAGAAAATTTGTTTGCAGGAGTGTTATTTGTGAGTGTTTATCCCTCACTAAACCATGCCTTCTCTCTTCGGCATCTTCCTAACCTAATATCACTGTATCAAGAGGAAGAATTGAACACTCCTTTTCGTGTGTCTCCAAAGTTTATGTACAAATAACAAAGTGGTAATTTTATGTTGTAATACTCAGTCAGGGTGGGTACTCCATCACAAGACCCAGAGTCTTCTAAAGGCCATCATGTCCTCTGTATTCATTGTGTCCAGCAAAGCAGTGGACACATATATTGGGTTCCAGCGGCAGCCAAAGAAAGTGAAAGTCCCAGGCCTCTGGGCTAGGTAGCGTGTATATAGGCCAATGTTCACAGCCTTGTCAGCAAGAGGCAGCTCAGAGGTCACCGTACCCTTGTCCCCATCAGGCAGAAGGCCAGCTCTACTCAGCATCTCCTCAGGCCTTCACTGTCATGGACACCTGACAGACTTCTTCAGGGAAAGCCAAGAAAACCCTCCCTCCAAGCCAGCCTCATCGGGAGCCAGGCCTACAGTGCTGACAGGTGTGGAATGGCCATCAGCTTCTTGCAGCTTTAGCCAGCTCAGGGGCCCACAGCTTCTGAGCCCCCAAGATGAAGTATCAGATCACAAACAAGTTGAAAACGAGGGCTTCTCAGGCCAGGTTGCCCGGACTGAAATGGAGGCGGAATAGAGATATCCGCCATCAGGGCTCTCCATCCAGATGCTTCCTCCTTCCTCAGCAAAGGCTAAGAGATTGCTAGCCAGGAATACAGGAACCCAACCCCAGCCTGGACGGGGGCATGGATCCACTGGGAAAGAACTGAGACAAAGGCCACACTCTGGCCTGTGTCAGGTCCATCCAGACACCTTCTTCGCGTGAAACAGTATTAATCACTGTTCTATCGCAGTAAGTAGGAGCAGCTCTGGAGCAGCTCTGGAGCATAGCCGCCAAGAATAATATCTAGGACCACAACTTCAGTTTGCTTCCAGGCGCTTCCAATTCAACTTGCCTAACTTAAGTTATATAAATTCCATGTGCCTCAGTTTCTCAGTGCTGAAGCAAAAAGAGAAAAAGAAAGGTTGGAAGGGTGTAAATGGGCAATGCATTAAACACGTGTATCCTCAGGAGAGGTACAAACAAGTGATGACCAAACGCTAGTAATTACCAGTTTCAAACATTGGGCTGGCGTCTAATGGTCAAGGTGAAGACTTCAGTTCCCACCCTCAGTGATGCTGTACTAATTGACTGATTAAAAACTTCTGATGCAGCTCTCTAGGGAAGCCCATGACTTGGGGACCATAAAAACTTCTGATGTAGCTCTCTTGGGAAGCCCATGACTTGGGGGCCATATCTCACATTCTGGATGTCCCCTCAATGATATGACAGCTAACACTTTCACTGAGTTGTCCGTCTTTGCAGTAGTTCAGAGTCAAAACCCGCAACCTAGCTCACAACCTGACTGCTGTCCAAGGCCAAGATCCAAGAACTAGACAGAGTCCCTCATACTGGTCTTATTCTGTGTCACACACCTAATTCAAATGTGACTTCTTCTGCCCTCTAGCCGTCCTTTCTCTAACACAAGATGATACAGTGTGAGCCCTGAACAACAATAACCCATCCATACAACTAAATTTGGTTAAGAATAACATCAGAGAAGTGTTCAACATTAAAATCCGCTGTCTTCTATCAACAGAGCTTAACAAAAGGCATTGCTTCATTTAGAAGGGGACAAAACAACTGCAAACAAGCAGGGATACTTGAAAGGTAAAAAGACCAGAGCCCAGTGACCTTGGGATATGCTACCAAGGTGACATGAGAGTTGATGTGGCTTAACCGTTTCGGGACACTTGGGTGTAAATGACATGGTACGATAGGGCTAAGGGTGTAGATAAGGTGTTGAAGGACTTGTACAAGCTGAGTTTGACCCTTCAACATACATTTTAAAAGAAATTTAATAAAAATAAATAAATAAAAGACTGAGCATGGTGGCACAGAGGTGTAATCCCAGCACTGGGGAGGCAGAGGCAGGTGTATCTCAGTGAGTTCAAGGCCAGCCTGGTCTACAAAGCGAGTTCCAAGACAGCCAGGATTGTTACACAGAGAAACCCTGTCTCAAAAACAAAAACAACAAACAAAAACTCTGAGCATGGTGGCATATGTGTGTAATCCCAGCACTGCGGAGGCAGAGATAGGCTCTGGGCAACAATCTTAACCTAATCAGTGAGCCGTGGTCATAGACTTTGTGAAAAGGAACTGGACGGCACCTGAAGAACACCACCCAAGTTTGACCTCAGGTTTCCACATGAACACAAACACACACACACACACACAAACACACGGAAATGGTATGATAGTTTCCCACTCCGATTCTTCATCTGCATGACTATGCCTGACTTCCTGAGTGTGGGAAGGATCTGTTTCCAGCTAACAAGTCATACCACTGAGGGACTACACCACACTGTAGCAGGCCCTACCCTGTCATCAGCATCACTGTAGAGACTGTCCTCCCTCTCCAAAGGAAGCAGCCAAGTTGAAAAGATCCTTTGTCGATAAGCTACAGGTGACCCGCAAAAGACAGCCAGCAAGGAGTCCCTACCAACATGCAGCCACGGTCCACCTCTGTACCTCAAGTGCTTGTCATGATGGCCCAGCCAGAGAAGGATGCAGCTAAAACCTTGGAGAAGAAGCCACAGCCATGAGCAGTCCACCAAGACCAGATGCCCCGTCCTTCCATCCTTGATCCTTTCCCTCCCCTTACCCCACCCTACAGCCATCCTGCCAGCTCAAAGAAGTCCTGGAGAAGTCACCCGAGTTGCTGGCCATTGCTCACACCCCTCTCCATCTCTCTGTCTCTGTCTCACGCTCTCTGGCTCACACTCCCAAACTAGGAAGTAAATGGAGGGAAGCTGGACTCATCTGGGTGTTCAAAAACCAATTCTCATTATAGCAATTTACATGAACAGGGGTGTAAATTTGCATACCATCAAGTGTTTAAGATTAACTTGTGCACATTTTTGATTTGATTTGATTTGATTAGATTTTGGCCTTAAATTCTTCGTGAATGCTGAGCCTCCGTGGTTTTCTCCTTCCAAGTAACCGAGCTTTACACCGAAAATTAAAACTGCCACAGCCAATGACTTTCTTCAAATGCGCGCATTCGCTTTGGGGAAGGACAGCCGGGCGCACTTGGAAGGCTTTTCAGCGCTGAAATGGCCCTGGTCCAGTGATCAATACTCACACAGAAGTGTCCTTAAATAGGAAATAGAATTTTAATAGGAATCTCTGCAGAGCTCCAGGCAAGAGTTTGCATAATACAACCTCCTGCCAGCAGAATAGTGGTTTGGGGAGAGGGAGGGGTCTTGTCGTCTTTTCACAAGCAGAAAGGATTTCATAGGCACTTAAGCCTACCTCTGGGATGCATACACACCTGTCCACGGGATTTATTATGCCAAAACCTGAAAGGGTGTGGCCCACCAGCCAGTCTCCTTAAGATCCTTTAACAGGACTTCACAGAGGGACCAAAAGCAACGCGACAAATCTCTTGGCACTGGAAAATGATCGGAGAACGCAGGTTTTATGAGCTTCACTGACATGCTGTGTCTCAGTGTGATTAATCCATCTCAGGAAAGTGACTTGAAGAGCCAATTAAAGGCAGCTTAGAGGAACTACTTTGCATTGTCTCTTTATTCTGTTCCCAGCGACAATTGTACCTGTCAGGCAAGCTGTGAAAAACTATCAGTTTTGGCAGCATGAATTTTTACAGGAAAACAAGAAACCATTGCCCTGGGAGAGAGCAACTGTCCTCAGAGTACAAATCCCCATGCTCAAATGAGGTCCTTGCAGCCAGGGGCTTCCATGACGAAATGGGGTCTCTGCTGCTGGCCGGGTGGTTTCTAGCTCCAGAGATGTTGTCTGCTGGGCTGGGCCTCTCCTTTGCATCTCTGTCTCCCTCTGCTCTGCAATGAATGCAAGAGGATAAGCACACTCACATCTAAATTCAAGCAAGGCAAATGCACTCAATCAGAGAGGATTGCAAGGAAGAAGAAAGGGGAAAAGGATGAGAAAAACGAGAGAGAAGATCAGAAAGAGGAGAAAGAAAAGAAAGTCCCTAAATCGGCCATCTTCTGTGACCAGTTAAGGCCTCAAAGTGGAGGGATTGAGACACCAACCCAGCCACAAAACCTTCAACCTATAGCTTGTTCTGCCTGCAGAGTATTCTGGGACCTTGCAGAGTCCTCTTGAAAGAGACCAGAGAGACATCATTCAGCAACCGATGGGAGCAGATTCAGAGTCCCACAGGCAAACATTAGGTGGAGCTTGGGGAGTCCTGTGGAGGAGAGGGAGGAAAAATTGGAGGGATCAGGGGAGTTGGGGACACCATGAGAACAAGACTCACAGAATCAACTGACCAGGACTCGTGGGGGCTCACAAAGATCCTGCATATATGTTTTGGCTGAGTCTCTTGGTGTTCTTGTAGGATTACTAACAATAGGAGTGGGGGCTGCCACTGACTCTTTTGCCTACATATGGGACCCTTTGGCTCCTACTGAGTGGCCTCATCCAGCCTTGATCTTGTGCCTTGTCTTATTGTAGCATATTATATTGGGTTTGGGGGCTGTCACTGGGAGGCCTGCTCTTCTATGATGGAGGGGGCATGGATCTGGGGGAGAGAAGAGATGAGAAGGAGAAACCGGCGGAGGGGAGGAAAGGGAAACTGCTGCCGGATTGTAATATGTGAGAGAATAATAGTAGTGGTGGTGGTGGTGGTAAAAGCCCTGATATCCTAGACAAGATTATTTTCCAGCTTAAGACAGCAAACAGAACTAAAGAAATGGCTCGGTCAGTAAACTGAAAGCTTGGGGAGCCAAGTTTGATTTCCAGCACCTGTTTGGTTGGAAATGAGACCCCAGCCCCCTGACACCCCTATATCCATGGAGTCTGGGATGTTTGGTTGGAAGCGTCACCCCAGCCCCTGGCATCCATCCCAAGCCCCTTCCCCTGGGAGCTGCCACAGTCCAGACACCACCTCCCAGAAAGCCCACCAAATGGTGACCCCCTCCCCAGAGAGGGTCAAGACAACTCCCACTAAACTGCTCCCCAGAGAATGAACACATGGTCTTTCTGATTCTCCTTTCCCCTCTCCGTGGTTTTCCGGTCAGGCCCCCTGGGAGCACTGGCACCCATTAAACCTAAACTTTTTCTAATTCGGTTTGATTTGGTCTGATTTGGATTATTGCGTCGGCGGAGAGCCTTATCGGGCCACAAAAACTTTACAGCACCCACATAAAAACCAGGTTCAAAAACATGCACCCTTAATCCTAGAGCTGAGAAAAAAGAGACAGGGAGATGCCTGGAGCTTGCTCCACCGTCATCAAGAAACCCTGTCTCAAAATATAAACTGAAAAGCAATAAATGAAGGCACTTGACATAGACCTCTGGGCTCAACAAACATGCATGCATACATTCACATGCATCTGGGAACACATACTTGCATGCACACATGTGCATGCAATAAATGAATAAATAAATGAAGGTGGATCAGTGGTTTCATTCATCATAATTGTGATTTCTTGACTTCCTCATTCAGCTATTTTGCATCAAAGAAGATAGCACTGTATTTTTTAGTAAGGGGAAAAAACTTGTAAGCTTAACACTCCTCTCTGGAAACAAGACCTGCCATCCCAGCATAAAAGATCAGATCCCAGCACTCAAACTGTGGAAGGGCAGATAGATGGTCCAGGGCTTCCTCCAGGGGAAAGCGAACACTCCCAGGCTTGGTCCAGGTGTCTCTATAGGTCACTGCTCCTCAGAGGTGAGCTAGTGACTGCCAGAGGCTCAGATGTCACATCCAAGCCAAAGGGCTGGCTCAGCCTGTGACTCCGGTTCTGTGGCTCAGCTTCGGTAGGGTTACAAGTTTCTTGTGATGCCTGCCGACTTCTGGTAGGGACAAACATCCACCGGTTTGCCTTTCCAAGAGTTCAAGGCTATGCCTGGTAGGCAGGGTCAGGCAGAGACAGAGTTGTGAAGCCAAGAGAAGGATTCAGTGACTCCTGAGTTATCTGAGAACAATGGGCCATTTTCCAAATAAAATAGAGGTTCCATGGATGCCCTTGTCTGTCTTAGATGCCTAGACATCTGGGTAGCTCCCAGATTCACCAGGCTGGGATTGAACTGATGCTGTAGCTTCAGCCCCATTGGGGAATCCACACACATTAGCTGTAATTAGGATCATAATGTCTTGGAGCTAAGGAAAGGAGTGAGTGGGTGAAGAGCTTGCTGCGCAAGCACAAGGTCCTGCGTTTGATCCCTGGCATCCATGTTATAAAGCAAGGTGTGTGGCACATGCTTCTAATGCTAGCACTGACCAGCAGAGGCATGAAGCACGATTAATAAAAACTCAGGGTCAGAAACTGGGGTTCAACCTGAAGATCCAAAAAGCAAAACAGCCAGCTACTGACTCTTACCTCAACTTTAGTCTGAAATGGCGGTCCTTCCTCCCTCCCGGAATCTCAGAATGAGAGCTGTCTCTTGAGAGCTGTTTCCTCCCATTTTATAATCTTCTCTAAGGCAGGGATTAAAGGTGTGCAACACCGTGATTAAAGGCGTGCTCGGTTTCTATGGCAACTAGTATGGCTGCTGGAATTAAAGGTGTATGTTACCATAATCTGGTCTTTAAGGCTGACCAGTGGGACTGCTTTATTCTCAGATCTTCAGACAGTCTTTATTTATTAAGATATAATTGAACTGTATGTGTTGCTTTTATTGGTTAATGAATAAAGAATCTGTTTCAAAAATAAAAAAAAAGATATAATTGAAATGCCACTACAGAGAAAGACATCCCTGGGGCTTGTTGGCCACTCACCAGAGGCTAATGGTGAACTCTAGGCTAGTGAGAGATCTTGTCTCCAAGGAGGTAAACAGTGTTTCTAAGGATGACACTCAAGACTGTCCTATCTATCCATCCATCCGTCAGACACACACACCCACACACATATACATATGCATCACACAAAATGGTACCTTAGCCAAAATGATAACTCCTTCACAAAGCATCCTAGAGGCTTCTGGAACTGAGCAACCTAATAAACCATGTCCACCCAAGCAACCCCAGAGCCTAACTCTGGACCTGAATTTCCAGAGAGGCTCAGAGAATGGTATTAGATAGAAGAGGGGGAATGAGAAAAGACTTCTTTTGTATGGTTCATTCGTTGATTTTCTTGGTCACCAGAAAGAAGGGGAATAAAGCAACCAGCAAGCAGAAAAGCAAATGTATTATATCTGGCATGTTTCCAATCACCCTGTGTCATTGCTGTGTCATTGTAAGTGCTTTTATTTCCCTCATTATAGTGTGTGTGTGTGTGTGTGTGTGTGTGTGTGTGTGTGTGTGTGTCACACAACTATTAAGGCTCAGACTAGAAATTCTATTCTCTGGCCCATCTGATTTAACCTTGTAGATTTTTCTCATACAAGTTGTCTTTTTTAGGCTTATAAAATATTTGGATCAAAATGGACCTTAGCAATAATCTCATCTGGACTCTTCGAAGACTCAAAGAGGTTAGGCAGTTTCTTCAGGGCACCTAGTTGATGCATGGTAGAGTCAGGAACTCATTTCTTCCAACCTCTGGCATTATCCTCAGCCTCTCAAAGAGCTGTAACCAAGCGTGGCATTACCCTAGCAAACAGCCTCATTAGGAAATAATGCAGGTGTTTTGAAAATAAAGTTACCGCTGTCCATCTTCCAGAGAAGCTGCTGGTTCATACACAGAAACAAGAAATAGAGAGACCATCAGGCTCGCGACATTCCTGAAAAGAGTTCACACCTGAGGGCAGCAAGCGCTCTCTAGGAAGTTCTGTTGAGCCATCGAACCCGCCCAAACAGACACAAGGAGTCAGTGAGGCCAGAAACATGGCTTTGCATTGCTTTCCCAGAAAGAAAGAAATTCATCAGATGTCCCCAGTGCATGGGCCTTCACAACTCAACAACCTCTGTGCCCATGGCATCTCGCCATCACTTCTACAGACTCCTCTCTGTTACCAGAGGCTGCTTCTTCATTTCCCAACCACTTGTTCATTTTTCCCAGCCACCCAGTCTCCCAAAATAATTTCACAAAAATCTGTATTAATTACAATACTGTTTAGCCAATAGCTCAAGCGTATTTCTAGCTAGCTCTTACATCTTAAATTAACCCATTTCTATTAATCTGAGTATCATCACATGGCTGTGGCTTACCGGGTAAAGTTCCATCTGGCATCTGTAAAATTGCAATTAATACAGTATTGCAATTAATATAAATTTCTGTGTGATTACTTCAGCAATCTGGGCAGCCAGGAAACAAACAAAAAGCCTCTGCCTATAGCTCTCTGTCAGTGTTTTTTAGGATGGCTAAACAGACACTCTAGGAAGACCAGGTACCCACTTAGCTGATGACAGTACTTGAACTGCAAGCAGAATTCTCCCACAGCCCCTGAGCTTGGTGCAGAATAGGTTGTTTGACTCATGTCCTTCTTTTAGATGGAGTTTGCTTCTGTTTTCTCTTTTTCTTGATCCCTGTTACTCTATTTTCCTTAGTGTTCTTTCTCCTGCAACCTCACATTGCTATCCCCTATCCTTATTATCTCCAGAGTGGCTCATGCTCTCTACACTAAGGGGACAGTTGTATCCCCCCCTCTGTGGTTTTTTTTTTCAGGACAATCTAATTTGCACAATTTCTGACCTCCCACGCTTCACAACATTGCTGCATGATTTGGTCATTCATTACCCACGGTCATCTTTTCCAGTAACTGCTTCCCATAGACAGCCTCATTTCTCTAATAAATATGTAACTGCTTAAAGGCAGGAACCAAGGGCAATGCTTCTTGTTTCTTCTCTGTAGAGGTTCATAGCAGCATGACAAGACAGAGGGTGTTTGGAAGATACCTACGAATGAATAGCTGGTGGGTTTCAGGAAGGTCCCGCCTTGATCATAATGTAACCATGCCCTGGAAGGAAAGTGGAATGTGGCTTGGCTTGTGGAGGAGGAGTCAAGCTAGCCACTCCAGAATCCAACCATAGGAGATGCCACACTGGGACCCACAAAGACAACACATACCCTAATGTCTACACTGCTCCGGACACCCTTAGGACATGGCAACAGAGAACTAAGAAGGATCAAGTCAGTTGTCGTTCCCAGATGTACGGAGAGTGATGGAACAGCAGGTTAGGACCATAACCAATGAATAAAAACATCACTCTGAAGCTGTGTCTGCTGAAAACTAGCTGCAGGATTAGCTTTGACTCAGAACCCAACCCTGCCCGTCGATTCCCACTTCATGGGACAAGCTGTGCTTACAGAAACCTGATTCTTTGTGCAGATAGATTTACCTGAAGGGAAACGATGCAAAGGATGGAGGCCGTGCCCATCCTTCCTCCTGGTTCATCTTGCCTTTGCACCCATTTCCGGGAAGGCTGTTTAGCAATATGCTACCCCCGCTCTGGTGAACTGGAAGCTATGAGTCATGGAGTCAGGCGGCCTGAGCTCTCTCCTGGCTGTGCCTCTTCAAGATTTATAATCCTAACTGAATGACTTCATATTTTTTGGTTTCCTGGTGCACACAATGGACGTGGTAATGTCCACACCCAACGGTTGGTATGAAAATTCAGCGAGTTCGTGGTTCCTAATGTGTACATACAAGTATTTTTTTCTTTTCCTTTCTGGGACCAGTTTTAGTTAAATAAACAACACATAACTAAACCCTCGTCCTTTGAGGCAGTTGCCTTTAAGAGTAAATTAGATTTTCCCATCTGCAAAGCAAAGCTTTCCTAAGACACAAGTGAGTTTTGCTCTTCCAATTTGTCTCACCTTTATAATGAGAGAGAAATTAATTTAGTTTAAAACCACTTCATTCTGCAAATGACTGCCGCTCACGCTAATGACTTACGCACTGTGGTAGGCATGTGAATACATTCTACACCTCAGCCCTGGTATGTTTTTAGTCTTGTCGGGAAGCGGGCACGGGACAACACAGCACTGGTGGGAAGTAGGCCTTGTAGATGCCAAGTATCATGGCTACCACAGAGAAAAAGAGGACGTCTGGAGCATGGCCCTCATCCCCCATAAGCAACGGAAACCTCCTCCCCCTGACTTGAGTTACAAGGGATTTGCCCTGAAAGTACTGAAGTATCTCACAAACACCAACGACAAAAAGAGAGTCCCGTGTATTTCCTCAATCAACACACATTTATTGTGGGTAAAGATATGTCCAGAGCTGGGGATGAAGTCAGGAGCCATGTGGACAAAACTGTCTGCCTACTTAGAGTAGCTATCGTGGAAAAGAAATGGAGAGAAAACATGAGTCAGAGATGCATTCAGTTAGAAGAGAATGAGACCAGAAGGAAGAGAAGGGATTGGAAAGATGAGTGAGAATTAGCAGAATGGTGATGTTGACCTTGACTGTGATTTTTAAAAGCCCAGAATTCAATGCTACAATATCCCTGAAGGGAGCAAGGGTAAGTCCTCAGTCTTAGGGCATGGTTCTCAACCTGTGGGTCATGACCCCTTTGGTGGGTGAAGGGCCCTTTCACAGGAATTGTATATCACATATCCTGCATATCAGATATTTACAGTATAATTCATAACAGCAGCAAAATGACAATTATGAAGTAGCAATGAAAGTAATTGCATGGTTGCGGGTCAGCACATGAGGAACTATATTAAAGGGTCGCAGCACTAAGAAAGTTGAGAGCCACTGTCTTAGAGAAGAGTATGCAGAGAGGAGAACCTGGTCCTGCAAAGAAATAGACCAGGTCAGCTTTGAGAACAGCCAGGGGCCAAGGTGACCCAGAGCAGAGCCCATGGAGAGACTACTGGAAGCAAGGCCAGAGGCAAAAGGAGGCCAAATCACACAGGGCCTTCAAGGTCAGAGGAAGGACTCTTTCTATGATGGAGATGACACCACTGAATTTTAGGCAGAAATTGGTCATCAAAAGATCAAATAATCCAATAAAAAATGGAGCACAGACCTAAACAGAGAACTCTCATCAGAGGAATCTAAAATGGCTAAAAGACACTTAAGGAAATGCTCAACATCCTTAGTCATCAGAGAAATGCAAATTAAAACAACTCTGAGATTCCATCTTACACCTGTAAGAAAAGCCAAGATAAAAACAGTGATGACAACTTACGCTGGAGAGGTTCTGGGGAAAGGAGAACACCCCTGAATTGCTGGTGGGAGTGCAAGCTTGTACAGCCCCTTTGGATGTCAGTATGGCGATTTCTCAGAAAATTAGGAAACAACCTTCCACAAGAATACCAACCTTCCTCCAGCAATACCACTTTTGAGTATATATCCAAAGGATGCTTAATCATACCACAAGGACATGTGCTCAACTATGTTCATAGCAGCATTGTTTGCCATAGCCAGAACCTGGAAACAACCTAAATGTCTCTCCACTGAAGAACGGATACAGAAAATGTGGTACATTTACACAATGGAGTACTACACAGCAGAAAAAAATAACTACATCTTGAAATTTGCAGGCAAATGGATGGATCTAGAAAACATCATATTGAGTGAGGTAACCCAGACTCAGAAAAACAATTATCATATTATTCACTCATAAGTGTTTTTTAATCATAAAGCAAAGAAAAACAGCCTACAAATCACAATCCCAGAGAACCTAGACAACAATGAGGACCCTAAGAGAGACATACAGGGACCTAATCTACATGGGAAATAGAAAAAGACATGATGTCCTGAGTAAATAGGGAGCATGGGGACCATGGGAGAGGGTTAAAGGGGAGGAGAGAGACATGGAGGGGAGCAGAGAAAAAGGTAGAGATCAATAAAATCAATTTAAAAAGAAAATTTTTAAAAATAAAAAAGAAACAGTACAGAAAGATGAACTGGCCCTTCCACAAAGGCAAGAAATATTTTGCCATTCAATAGTGACCGTTTTGGTACATTGACTGCTTGCTTGATTGCTATTGCTGAAGGGGAGCACTGAGAACTAAATCCAGGCCTTTGGTACACACTAGCCATGTACTCTATGACTGAGCTACACCCGTAACCTTTGACTCTTTTCTTATATGTTGTCTTGTTTTTCACAAAACTCAGATAGGCAATGAAAATGTTGTTCATTTCATACATCCGTGTTCCAATTTTCTTCTCAGTCTTCACACACTTGCTAACGAGTTTTGAGCAAGAACTAAATCCTAGCAGTGCCCTTCATACCTGCCCAGATGCCTGGGTCTTTCTCACATTCTGCACATGTCCCTGGCCTGAGCACTCTCTCAGGAAGCTTTGTTGGCCCTTTACCATAGTGGGATCCGCAGAGGTTCAATAGGTACCACCAATGCCATTGCTTTCTGAAACAATCACTCCTCAGGGTGCATGTGGCAATTGCTAGGACCGATCTACAGCACATAACCAATCTAGGGCAGTTTAAGGAACTCAATCCACACTAGACTGAAAAGCTTAGTTTACAGGGTCAAGCAGGAGAAGATGAGAGGACACCAAATAGGAAGTACAGCAAATGTCCTGTTCTTAGAACCATCTACAAACACATCCCTTACTGGGGTGACACAAACATGCACACACACACACACACACACACACACACACACACCACTGTGCAACACAAACTTTAGTTCCAAGTCTAGTGGTTCCTACTACTTCTTTCTTTCCCCCATTCACTAGAAGATTCTTTGACCACCTTTCCACAGCTGGGCAGGACTTCACTTAGGTTTACCTCCTGGCAACCATGGCTGGCCCTGGCTTCTTAACACTGCCAGGAAAACATTTTCCCCCATAATTAATAGAAGAGGGGCCAATGTGATAATGAAGACTAAACAAGTTCTAGGGGTCACCGGGTCCCCCCCCCCGAGGCATTAAAACTCATTGCTCTCAGGTTTCCAAGTTCCACGCAGCAAGGTTTGCAGGCTGTGGATGTCCATACAAAATGACTTCAGATAAGCTAGTCCTATAACAAAGGCCAAGGAATAAAAGGGAGCAGCTGATTTCTTGAAGGGACTAGTACAGGAAGGGGCTAAAACGAGAAATGATAGGTTTTGGCAAAGTCAAAGACAAGGACCTTGGACTTGACTATGTAGGTAGCATAAGACTGGGGTTTGTGATCGATAACCTTCATTGCCAACTGGATGGGTTAGAGTCACCGAGAAGACACACCTCCGGCATGTCTATTATAAGGTTTCCAGAAAGGTTCATCTGAGGAAGAAAGACCCACCCTGAGCATAGGCAATGCTGGTCCCTGGGCTGTGGTCCTGGCCCGAGCAAAAAGGAGAAATTAAATGTAAAGCCCAATAAAAATCAATAATTTAAAAAAAAAGGAGAAATTGAGGTGAGTGCCCGCCTTCATCTTTCCATCATGACTATAGACACGGCGTGATCAGCTGCCTCACTCTCCTGCCGCCGTGCCTTCCCTGACATGATGGACTATACACTCAAACTATGGACCAAAATAAATTTTCTTTTCCTGGTGTTGATTTTGTCAAGATTTTGTCACAGCAGCAAGACCAGCAACTAACTGAACAGACCCAGGGCATATTATCATTTCCTCTACTTCGTAGGTAGGAAAAAAAAAATCACTTAGCCTTGAGAGTCCTTCGGCTATAGTCTAGGGGTGATTATGATTCCTTTCTTTATAGAGTTGATGTGAGAATCAAATTCATATACTGGAATTCTTCATAGCTCTGAAAAAAACACCAGAGGGATTTATGTGCTTTGGAATCATCTTCAAAACACATTGCTTAAAATGGAAAAAAAAAGTGAGAGACAGCTTACTGTGTATGTTAGCTTCCAGTTCTAGCATAAGCTGTCATCATTGGGGGGGGGGTGTAGCTGAGCCCACATACATTTACTTCCTCATTTACAGAGGCTTAAAGTCCAAGAGCAGGGTGTCAGCAGATTAAATCCTTATATTGCCTTTTTCCTTGACTCGAAAGGGGCTAGCTTTGGGGCTGGAGAGATGGCTCAGTGGTTAAGAGCACTAGGTGCTCCTCTAGAGGACCTGGATTCAATTCCTAGCACTCACATGGTGGCTCACAGCTGTCTGTAACTTCAGTTCTGGGGATCCATGGCACCAGGCAAGAGCATGGTGCACATATATATGCATGCAGGAAAAACACCCATATATATAACTTTAGGAAGCAAGAAAGGAAGAAGGGAAGGAAGGAAGGAAGGAAGGAAGGAAGGAAGGAAGGAAGGAAGGAAGGAAGGAAGGAAGGAAGGAAGGAAGGGGGAAAGAAAATTGCTAGCTACTCAGGTATCACACTGCTACCTAGCTGCCCAAACCATCTGTGTTGTAGTCTCCTCTTGAAAGGACAGCAGTCATATCGCATAAGACCCGCCATATTATGTTATGAAAATTATGTCTACATACAGTAAATCCTGAGGTCCCAGGTGCTAGAAGCGGTCTCCTCCCTGACAAAAATTCATAGACTGAAATCCCGACCTCCAAGCCAATAGCATTAGATGGTAAGGCCTTTGGGAGTGATTAGGTCACAGGTGTAGACACCTCATAATTGAGTTAGTGCCCATGTGTGTATGTTTGTATGTGTGTAAGTGCTTGGGTGTGTGGGGGTAAATGTGCACATGATGTCAAAGTAGACTGTTATTCCTCAGGAATACTGTCCACCTTGCCTGTTTGAGAGACAGTCCCTCTTTGACCCATTCTTCACCAAGTAGGCTAGGACTGTCTAGCCAGGGAGATCCGAGTACCTGCCTACGTTTGCCTTCCCAGCGCTGGGATTATGAGCAAAGGCCACCATGCCTAGCTTCTAATATGGACTGAACTCGGGTCTCTGTGCTTGCAAGCAAGCACTTTACCAACTAAGTACTCTCCCCAGCTCAGTCTTTTTAAAAATACCCTAGAGAGCCTGTCTCCCCTCCTGTCACATGACAACACAGGACCAGGACAGAGAACCAGAATTGATCTCCACCATCCATCAAATTTGCCAACACCTTGATCGAGGGATCCCCTGGCCCTAGAATTTTGAGAACTACATTTCTGTTGTCTACAGGATACACCATCCATGGTGTTTTGTCCCCGCAGAAGCTCTGAGGCAGAAGGCTGTCATTTGTGGCAGGATATCTTAAGGAATCACATAAACAAACCTGATCAGAACCTTCCATCTCCCAGCTTGAAAGCCCTCCTCCCCCACTTCATTAAGCCCCTGCTAAGCCTCCCACACATCTCTCCAGAAAGCCGTTTCTTACAGGGTTTTCTCATGCTCTATAGTCAATCTTTTCTTCTGTTCATCTGTTTGCCAATTAATGCACATGTCCTTGACCCCAGGAACCTAAGTAGGTAAGAAGAAAAAGCTTTTCCTCCAAACAAGCAAAACACAAAGCAAGAAAAAAAATAAATGAACTTCTTACACACACATCTTAAAAGCATCACGGCAAGTCAAAGAAGCAAGGCTGAAGAGACAGCTCATTGTGTATTCAGTGTGTGTGGCAGTAGGGAAGAGGCAGACTGAAACAAACCAGCCGTTGCCAGGGGCTAAGAGTGGGGAGAGAGGTTTGTCTGTGCACAGCTCAAGCAAGAAACTGCTCAGTGGGCGTGGCCATGATTACCTGTTGAAAGGCACTGAGTTGCACTCCGGTAAAGGGTGGGTTTTATTTGGTGTGAATTACACCTCAGTCATTAAAAAAAAAAAAAAATGAAAGATATTTATTTCCTGCTAAAAGAAATTAGAGGTCGAGATGATATTGTGAATTTCTTGCAAATATGTAAATAAGGTCTGTTTGGAAACCGAGTGGTCTAACGGTAGCTGCAGGGGAGTCTGGAAGAAAATGGGATTTAAGCACATGCAGGGCAAAAAGGAGACGAGAGCTACATATTCTTTTAGTATGGAAACTTTCCTTTAAGTGTGTGTATGTTCACATGTGTATGGTGTGTGTGTGTGTGTGTGTGTGTGTGTGTGTGTGTGTGTGTGTGTGTGTAGGTATACACACAGGTATATGTAGCAGACATTAACCTCGGGTATCATTCCCCAGGCTCTGTGAAGCTCGTTCTCTGAGACACTGTGTTTCACTCCTACCTGGAATTTCAGGCTAGTTTGCCAGCAATCCCAAGGGTTACCCTGCCTCGGCCTCCCGGTGCTGGAATTATAAACCTGTGTCAACACACCTAGTTTTTTTTTTCTTTTATTATTTGTTTGTTTGAGACAGGGGTCTCACTATGTGACTCTGGACGGCCTGGAACTCACTCTGAAAACCAGGCTGGCCTCGAACACACAGAGACCTGCCTGCCTCTGCCTCCTGAGTGCTGGGGTTGAAGGCAGATGCCACCACCGTCTGGCCACACCTATATTTTTTTAACATGTTTTCTGGGGATCAAACTCAAACCCTCATGCTTGCAAGGTAAACATCTTACCAACTGAGCTAGCTTCCCAACCCTTTTTTATTTTCAACCAGGAAAATAGAGTAACAGTTCACAAACAAAATTTAACACAAAATAATCATTTAATAAGTTAGTGGGTGTGGAAGAGCTTAGTATAATTACTCTTAGGATAGAGTAAATAGTCACCATAAGTTTACAGGTTTAAACGCTAGGTCCCCACTGCACTGCTATTTTGAGAAGTTTTGGAGCCTTTTGGAGGTAAGGTTTGCTTCAAGAAGTGGCTTGCTATGGTACAAGAAGTGACACACTACGGTACAGGAAGTGGCTCACTGTGGTACAGGAAGTGGCTCACTACGGTACAAGGAAGTGGCTCACTGTGATAGGACCTTAAAATTTTACGCACTGGTTCCACTTCCCATCTGTTCCTCGCTGTCTGACTGGATGCAGTATGACCATGTGGACTGAATCTCTTCAAATTCTAAGCCAAATAGATCCTTTCTCCTTAAGTTGTGGCTGGCCAGGCATTTGGACACAAGAGAAGAGAGAAAAGCTTTTTCTAAAACCTGTTAGAGATTAATTCCAGGGCCTCACACATCCTAGGCAAGCACTCAACATCCCCAGCTGCGGTGAGAAGTGTTCCCTCATGAACTCTTGGCATTTCTCCACTATTCACTACCTGTTCCAGGGGGTGCTACAGAGAGATCATTCCATTTCCACTTCAGCCAAACTTCTCCTAGTGAACCTAATCACACCATGCTCGCACTTCCTCCCCACACCCGTGGCACATTCCTCTAGGCTCCTTTTCTACAGCAGCAGCCTCTTGAGAAGGTGGCTACCACCTCTGGGGTAATCTTTTGAGTAGCAAGCCAAGGGCTGAGTCAACATTCTACATGGAGGCTGGCAGAATTCCAAATTCTTCAAGTTGGAGACAGGGTATAACCAGGAGATGTGATAATGAGACACTCCAGGCCCTGAGATGCCGTGGATACCACACTCCAGGCCCTGAGATGCCACAGATTCCACCTCAGGTCATCCCTCCCCTCCACCCGCCTGGCTTCCCCTACCTTTTACTGAGGAGCGAGTCACAAACAAGGTTGTTAGCTGCCTGGCACATTCTGCAATGAGCAAAAGACTCTCTCAAACAAGACAGAAGGGAGAATCAGTACCCAATATTGTTCCCGACCTCCACACACGTACCATATGGCATGCATACATGTGAACACATACACGCACATAGAGCATACACAGAGACACACAAAGATTTGTCCTTAAAAAAGAAACAAAGTTATCAGGTCATCTAAGGCAGTGGTTCTCAAACTGTGGGTTATGACCCTTTATATTATAATTCATGGCAGCAGCAAAATTATAGCTATGAAATAGTAATGAAATAATTTTATAGTTGGGGGTCACCACAACATGAGGAACTGCATTAAAGGGCTGCATCCTTAGGAAGATTGAGAAGCACCGACCTAAGGACTGGATAGAGTGAGAACACATGAAGCTGTGTACCATGTAGTGATGCTCAGGGAATGAGCTGGGGTTTGGGTGTGGGGAGCTTTCAAAACCTCAAACAATGTGGACAAGAAAGTGGAAGGAGACTTCTTCAGTATAAGCAATGAGTGCCTCCGGGGACTTCTAGCAATTCAAAGAAGAGGAAGAGTGGGGATACTACCCCCGGAAATTGTTATAGACTGACGATGTGCTTGGCCTGTCTTCGGTGCTTCAGAAAGGCACAAATGAGATGAGGGTTACTCTCTCGGCTGTCTTTACAGGTGACTTTGCTCAGCAGATTCCCACTCTGTGAACTTGATCGCCGGAGTAAATCAAGTAGACGTCTCCGTTGTAAACTTGCCTAGTGAGGGCAGAGGATGGAAGATGACTGGGAAAAAATTGTTGGAGACTCATCAGTGCCATCTGCAATTAAAAGATCCTGTTACACGGGTGGACCCACACAAACCTGGGGTCTCAGGGAAACAGCCAAGGACTTTATTTTATGTAAGATCCTGTCAATGATTCCTAATGTTCCCTGCTCTTAGGTTTCCTCCACATCTGGTGTTGTCCAGCCTAGTAGCCATGGCAACACAGCCGCAGGAGGAAATCAAAGGCAAAACTCACTAATACGTTAACACGTCTGTTCCTCGGTGCTCATAGTCCTCTAGTCCTCGCCATGAGGCAAGGCAGCAGGGCTAACTGTGACCAAGATGAGGTGACAGATGACACGTAACCCTCTGGACTTAGGCAGAAAAAGACGTCTCTGTTATTTCCGCCTTTCCACCTCTCTCTATGCGGAACATGAAGGCATCCCACCGTGGAGAGCTAATCAATGAGAGTGGCCCAAAGTTCAGAAAGACCAACCAAATAACTGGCCCAGCTCTAGATTCCAGCCACAATGAGTGTGTCTAGACCACCTGCACACTTCCGTCGGGGGTCTCTACAGCCTTGCCTCAGGTTTGATCATTCGCTAAGCGGTTTCCAGACCTCAGGGAAAGTCTTTCTTGCCATCTTGCTCTATTTCAAAGTGTATATATAGTGACAGCATGGGAGCAATCCCCCAGCCCCACTCGCCTTCTATCACGTGGTGGCATGCCTGACTCCTTGCCAACAGCAGCAACAGGGAAAGCCGGCCTCGGGTACATAAGAACATAAAGAGCTGGCCCTGTCCCTCACCAACTGCAGCAGTTGGGAGAGCAGGCCCTATACCTCAACTAGGTAAAATAGTTGAGCTGGCCCTAGTGGTGTGAGTGCAGGCAAGGCAAGCCAGAACCCCCTAACCGCCCGCCCCAACCCCTGCAAGGCATGAGGGGAGAAGAACTGGTCCTGCTCCTTACTGCCTGCTGCACTGGGTGAGCTAGTGAGCTCACCAGTGCTAGAGAGCTTGCCCTGGTGGTGGAGATGACAGAAAGCTAGGGGGCTGACCAACTAAGCTACCACCAAGGCCCAGAACGAGGGCTACGAGTTACCCCACCCAAAAGCCACCTCATCTATGCACTGCTGAAGTTTGTGAAGGGGCCTGTCCTGCAGAACGAAAGCTGTAGGCTCTCCATGACACAGGACAACAAAAGGATAGCCAGGGGAAGTCCCAGAGAGGACCCAGTAATCAATAGAATAGCAGAAGTCAGAGGCCTCCAGCCAGACCGACGATTCATTGCAATGAACAGTTACAAGTAAAGATGTATGGATTAAAGGGTGTACTGTGTGACTCACTAGACCACACCACAGCTTCTATCCCAAGATTTTTGATTTTTTGGTTTTGGTTTTTACCTGTACTTTTAAATTTCATTTTGGTTTTTTTTTGGGGGGGGGGGATGAGAGATGAATGGGATTAGGATACATGATCCTAATCCCAAAGAATCAAAAAAGGAAAGGAGGAGGAGAGAAAGATGAGGAGGAGAGGAGGAGGAGGAAGAGGAGGAGGAGGAGGAGAAGGAGGAGGAGGAGGAGGAGGAGGAGGAGAAGAAGAAGAAGAAGAAGAAGAAGAAGAAGAAGAAGAAGAAGAAGAAGAAGAAGAAGAAGAAGAAGAAGAAGAAGAAGAAGAAGAAGAAAAGATAAATAAGAAAAAATACCCGGTTTTGTTTTAAAACTGACCAAAGCCCAGGTACCAAAGTAAGTGATGCCTTCCTGAGACACCACTGCATCAAGTTGTGTCCCTTGCTTCCCTTTCTCTTACCCCTAAAAAGCTAAATCTGGAAACACTAAAGTAGAACTCCCCCAAGCTATGATCTGTGGTTGAAATCTATGTTTGTAGATAAAGTTTTATTGGAACACAGACACGCTTATTCATTTACATATTGCCTTCAGTCACTTCATATTACAATCATACAGTTAAGTCAATAGTTGGCAACAGAAACCAACAAGCATCCATAGCCTGCTTTAGTTAGGATTTCTATTGCTGCGACAAAACACCATGACCAAAAAGGCAATTTGGGGAGAAAAGGGTTTAGTGGGCTTCCACTTCCCCGTTGCAGTCCATCACTGAAGGAAGCCAGGCAGGAGAGGAACTCGGGCAGAAACCCAGAAGCAGGAGCTGGTACAGAGGCCATGGAGGAAGGCTGCTTACTGACTTGCTTATCATGACTTGCTCAGCATGCTTTCTTACAGATCCCAGAACCACCAGCCCAGGGATGGCCCCACCCACAAAGGGCTGGATCTGCCTCCATCAAACACTAATTAAGAGAATGCCCTAGCTGCTGTCCCGCAACCTGATCTTACGGAGGCATTTTCTCAACCAATCTTTCCTCCACTCAGATAACCTTATAGTTTGGGTCAAGTTGACAAATCTAGCCAGCACACAGCCTAAAACATTTACTTTCCAGTCCCTCACAGAAAGAGTTGGCTTATCCCTGCTCTGTATATGGGAACTCCTTCCCCGCTGGGGCATTGCTCTCTGAAGCTGACCCCTATTTCCTCAGATGACAGGATGTCTCTGACTGTCCAGTACACACACTCGTGTGTTCATCCTTCTCTCCCCCTCCCTCTCACGCACAGGCGTACAGAGCGTTCCGTAAAGAGGGCAAATCAGAGTGATTTGCCTGAGCACCCACTTAGCATCCAGGGAAGTGTCTGAGCTGCAGGAGAGCTCTCACCACTGGTCAGAGTTTGAAAACACCTTAATGAAACAGGCTTTTAAACATCCTGCCGCGTGTCCGCCTCTTCTCAGGGGTGCTCGGCCTGGTCCTGTCAGCTGCTTCTTGTCTTTCACACAGGGTGTCTATCAGCATCAAGGGTTTTCATTTGCTTTTCTACACAGCAGGCCTCACAAAGGCTGCAGTTTTTTTCTATTTTTCAATGCTGTTTCCATTTAAAAGACAGTACAGCCAGCCTTGGTCTGAACAAAGACAAGGTATAGAATCATTTCACACCAAAAACTCCTTACAGAGGAGTGGGACTTGTCCCTTGAGTCTCTTGAATTCATGCAATAATAATAACATGAGTAACGAGAGAAGATGGTCAGCACGGGTTTATTTATTGGATTTGAGTTTGATTTCAATAAATTATTGAATTATATTTCATGCCTAATACAGCCGTCCTGACCCCTTTCAGTCTCCAGGACATATGTGGCTACTTCTACTCTCCTAAGAAATGCTTTAACCTTTAACACCAGTCTTCCTAGCTTTGAAGGCTGGTACAGAACTTTACAGTTGCCATGAACTTGGACTAGCTGATCAATCAGCTTACTTTTTAAACTGCTAAATAGAAACCATAAGAATTATGGTTTAAAAAATACAGTGAGATTTTATAGCGAGTGCCCTAAATATGGAGACACTAGACAGAAAACTAAGGTACTCTTCATTGGGAGCGGTCATTTCTGAGTGTATCAGGGCCAAACCCAAGCGGTGTATACAGGCTCTATATATGCTCACTCTGGCCAACAGAAAGGTCACTGGTAGCATTCAGGCACACTTCGGCCCTGCCCCTTCAGCACAGTCACCCCTTTGCAATGGCACTGTAAGCAAGTGCAAAGGCCCCTTAAAGAGAAGCTCTGCCCACCTCCAATCTCTCTCTTCCAGCTCCTTCTCTCGTCTCTCCTTTCCTCTCTCCTCTCTCTGTTCTTCTTCTCTCCCTTCCTCCCTCTCTCCCACCTTCTCCCTTTCTCTGTCTCTCTTTCTGTGTCTCTGTCTCTCTCTGTGCATGTGTGTGTGTCTCCCTTCCCTCCTTCCTACCCTCCCAATACAATAAACTCCACACTCAAGCTCTTTCTCTATGGTGTATTTTGTATCCCACCCACGTTCCTTACCCACCATGGGACCCACCAAAGTCTCTCTTACACCGTATTTTACAGTGACCATTAGTTATTTGTCCAGTCAAGGGATTGGTCATGTGTGCTACATGACTGCTGATGATTCAACATTGGTTCCAATCTTAAGATTCCTATCTCAATGGGAAGTAGGACTTGGTATGGGAAGTCCTTCTGTATATGTGTTGCCTTTATCGGTTAGTGAATAAAGAAGCTGCTTTCAGCCAATGGCTTAACAAAATATAGCCAGGATGGAAAAGATAGAGAAAGAGAGTAGGTGGAGTCAGGAAGAAGCCATGTAGCCACTGCAAGAGACAGACGCCTCCACTAGAGCCTGCTGAAACTTTGCTGGTAGGCCACGACCTCATGGTGATGCACAGATTAATGGAGATGGATTAGTTTAGGATTTAAGAGCTAGCTAGCAATATGCTTAAGTTATTGGCCAAACAGTATTGCAAATAATAAAGTTTCTGAGTGATTATTTCGGGTCTAAACAGCCAGAAACAATTGAGAGGCCCCTACCAACAAGGACTGGTTTACTCAAAGGCTGTCTCCTGGGGAAAATGTGGGGGGGGGGCTACTATGCCCCTCCACAAATATCTTTTTTAAAAAGTTAGAAAACTCAGATTCAGATTGACAAAAGGCTTTTGTAGAGAAATCAAGGAACAGAAGACTATGGCCAACGGACCACATGCTAGCTGGGATAGTCTTTGTCCAGCATGCCCCCTGTTCTACCTAAGCAATGCAATTGACTTTGACCTCCTGGGACTACTTCCAATGATTCTTCAAACTAGTGGTTCTCAGCCTCCCTGATGCTGCAACCCTTGAACACAGTTCCTCATGTGGTGATGACCCCAACCATAAGTTTATTTGTGCTGCTGCTTCATAACTGTCTTGAATCTTAATGTAATTATCTGTATTTTCCAATGGTCTTAGGCCACTCCTGTGAAAGAGTCATTTGATCCCAAGTGGATCACAACCCATACGTTGAGAACTGTTGCCTTAAACAAACACATGACTGTTCTACAAGCTAAATCTCTTGTAACTATGTATATACTTTATGTTAGTATATGCACAGGACTTAAGAATAAGAAGAAGCCTTACATATTCTGAGACTTTGACTTTACTAGATGCCCCATAAATCTAAAAAGAGAAAAATTGATCCCATAACATCTTAGACATTTAGGTGTGTTTTTCTTTATGATTTGGGGATGCTGACAAAGTCAAGGGAGTAACTTTGCAATGAACACCTCTTAAGGAAACAGTCACAGTTACAGTCAGTCACCACTGCACTGTATGTGTTTAGGTGGTGATTTCTTTTTCCTATGGCTTCTGGTGAGTTCCACACTGAAACATGGCTTTGTGTTCGCCATTGCCACAGTAATAACAAGGTTAGTCTGGCGCATTCAGGAAATTCTAGGGCTTGCGGGATGCTTCAGTGGCCAAGAGTACTTGCTGTGCAATCATGAGGGACAGAGTTCAGATGCCAGCATCCCCGAGTCCAGCACACACCTGTAACTCCAGATCCAAGCAGACCAGAGACAGAAAGATCCCTGGGACTTGTGGACTTCCACCCTAGTTGAGAAAACACGAGCCTCGGGTCCAGGGAGAGACCCTGGCTCCAAGGAACAGGCAGAGTAATAAAGAGGACACTGCCATCCTCTGGCCTCTGCATACACACACTGGCATGTGTGCCTGCACATACACTAACATATACACACATAAATGCATATTATTTTTAAAAGAAAAACAGAGATTTTGTAGTCATACCAGACTTTTCAGTCTATGATTACAGATTCTCAGATTTTGGTTTTTTAAGTATATGCTCACCCATTAGACAACATCACCTATCAGGGTGGCAAAGTCCAAAAGAGCTTTAAGTCACAATCACACAACTTCTGGTAGTCAGAAATTACCTACCAATAGATTAGCCCGTGATAAGGAGTTGTGCTAAGAGCTCCCTGGTGTCTCATTTCCCCAATAATTTCTGCAGACACTCTCAGAACAGTAGGAGTGTTCTAGTTTTGCAACTTCAAGAGAGAAGAGTCGTATATCTTTCTCTTCCACTGATCTTCCTACAGAACCCGAGATTCTATCCACATGTGGCCCTCCCCTCTTCCAGGACTAGCTGTTTATTGAAAATATTCACACAAGAAACCTTTATCGGGCTATTTATCCCATGTGCCAGTATTTCAAGGCTACTTAAGAATTCAGATTGAAAGCCAAAGAGAGACACCAAATTAGAGAAGTGGTTTAAATTGTTCTTGGGAGCGTATCTGCCTCTTCAGTTTAAATTATTTTTAATTCTGCCTCATTGGCCATTAATTACTTTTATTTCTCTTCTGAAAAGCAATGCATTTTTATGGAATGAGGATATTTCTCTCAATCAAAAAAAATATCACGTGTGCGGGGATAGAGATGGATCAGTGGTTGAGAGCATGTGCTGTTCTTTTTTTTTAAAATAAATTAATTAATTTATTAAAGATTTCTGTCTCTTCCCCGCCACCACCTCCCATTTCCCTCCCCCTCCCCCAATCAAGTCCCCCTCCCTCTTCAGCCCAAAGAGCAATCACGGTTCCCTGCCCTGTGGGAAGTCCAAGGACCACCCACCTCCATCCAGGTCTAGTAAGGTGAGCACCCAAACTGCCTAGGCTCCCACAAAACCAATAGGTGCAGTAGGATCAAAAACCCATTGCCATTGTTCTTGAGTTCTAAGTAGTCCTCGTTGTCCGCTATGTTCAGCAAGTCCGAGTTTATCCCAGGCTTTTTCAGACCCAGGCCAGCTGGCCTTGGTGAGATCCCAATAGAACATCCCCATTGTCTCAGTGCGTGGGTGCACCCCTTGCGGTCCTGAGTTCTTGCAAAGGACCTGAGTTCTGTTCCCCAAAACCTCTGTTGAGCAGCTCACACAGCTGCCTAGAACTGCAGTCCAGGAGCTCCAATGCCCTTCTCTGACTTCTATTGGCATTTGTGTTCAAGCACACACGCCTGGTGTAGGAGCTCCTTCTGTTTATGTGTTGCTTTCTTTGGCTAATGAATAAAGAAACTGCTTGGCCTGATAGGGCAGAACTCTGGTAGGCAGAGAAGACAGAACTGAATTCTAGGAGGAAGAAAGCAGAGAGAGAGAGCCGCCATGGAGATGCGAGGTCAGACATGCTAAATCTTTTCCAGTAAGCCGCAACCTCGTGGTGAATACAGATTAACAGAAATTGGTTAGATCAAAATGTGAGAGTTAGCCATAATACAATTTCTGTGTGGTTATTTCCGGTATAAGCTAGCCAGGCGGCCGGATCAACAAATGGCCTGTGCTCCTCCCTTCAACACACACCTATGCACATAATTTTATTTTCATCTTTAAAAAGTCACTTGAACTCCTACAGAGTCACAAGACCCTATTATATCAACATTTAATTCTAAGTCTTCGTATACTACATGTGCCCCTTATTAAATTAAGCAATTCAATTTCATTGCTCATCCTACTAAGATGTGTCTGAATTTGACATAAAGTTATATTCATGAAATACCTAAAAATGCTGGAGACATCTTTTGAGCATGCTGTGCCACCTACCTTACATCTTGGCTTTAAAATCATAACTCTGATTTAATTAAATGATAAAATAGTTTATCCTGAACCAAATATGAATGTCCATGCCCTGGGTACATAGATTCAAGTTATCATGAATAAAGTGTTTCATCATGAAAAGTTTATGTGAAATTTACAGTCACAGGGGAAAAATAGTCGTGAACAAATATGCTTCTAAAATACACAGTAGGGCCATCTGACCGGAAGCTAAAGCCACATGGGAAAATCTATAGACTATAGGTATTACCTTATCAAAATCTTAGCGTTAGCATTGGTGATAGCTAAATGTGTCAAAATCAGAAAGGCATTCTAAATGTTAAAAGATGTCAAGACAAATACAAAGGTAGATAGTAAGTAGCTATTGAAAGGGGGCTAAAGATAGCCCCCAAATGATTTTGTCTTTTGACCTCCAATATTTCATCTCTCCACAATCACAAAATCCCTAAGAAACTCACTGGTTGTCTTAGTTACCTTTCTACAGAGACAACAAAACACCAGGACCCAGGCAACTTAGCAAAGGAAGCATTTAATTAGGCCCGCTCAGGCTGAGCTGCTCACAGCTCGGAGGCATCACCCAGCAAGCGCTTTCTTCTTGCTCACACTCACGTCCATTGTGGGCTGAGTCCAGCTTTGTAAGATGGCGGCAAAGGGAGCGAGCACCGCTTGTCATGTACATGTGAAAGAGTCAGGAGCCATCACCTTGGTGTGGAGATTCTTTCAAAAGAACAACAGTCGAGTAGAAAGCAGGCACCAGCAGAACTATCATCCAGACTTGAGAAGACCCTCCCAAGGTTTCAACTATCATTGGTTCATCCTAGAGACTTTCCCATTTCAGAAAGCCTGGCCCTTAGCGTGAATGAGTACAAATTCAGCTGCCATCAACTCTTCCTACAGTAACACTTCCAGCCAGGAAGGAGACAGACCAGCATCAAAATGCTCAAAATGATTGCCCTAGATTTAAAAAGCTTCTGCACAGGCAAGACCCACCAACTGAATGAAGACACAGCCCACAGACTGGGTTAGCAGGGGGACTATACCAACTATCAATCCAACAGGGCATTAATTTCCACACTATATAAAAACCTCAAACACTGGTACAATAAAAAAAGTTAAAAATCCAATCAATAAATAAGCGAATGAGCTGAACACAATTATCAAAGAAGGACAATTGGCCTATAAATACATGAAGAAAATAAAATGTTCAATATCTTTGCAAATTAGAACTGCTTTGAGATTCCACTTCACTCGGGGGCTATCATCAAAAAAATGTTATCATCAATAATTAAAAAAATAAATAGATAACCGAGATGCTATGGGAGAAAACAAACAAACCCTTACAGACCACTGGCGAGAATGCAAATTAGTCCAGCTAGTGTTAAAAGTTGTGTGGATGTTCCACAAAGAAGTTAAGAGACATCTACCTGCATCTGTTTAGCATCTGCAGATATCCTCCAAAGAGTCGAAATCAGCTTGCCGTGTAGATAACCTTCGCATCCATGTTTACTGCTGTTCTCCCATGCTTTGGAGAATTAACATATGAAGATTCCACTCTCCCACCCACATTCCACTATGAACCACCTCGTTTTTATTAAGTTGTATAGACCAGCTTCTTCGTGGAACTCTTCCTCAGGGTGTTTCATGCTTGGGACCTCAATGGACCTGTGAAAAACCAACTCTCTCTTCATTCCTGGCAGTTTTATCTCTGTAAATCCATCACCTTTCAGTCCCAGGTACGAAGAGGAGAAACTCTTTCATTTTAACACATACTTGCAACAGAGGGAAATGGTACACATTGATGCCATTGGCGCTTTGCTGACCAGAGCACACTGTGTGTGGCCACACCAGCAGGCTGGGTAATGTAAACCCCATCACCACATGTGGCCCAGTAAGAAGAAAGAGTAAATGTTGGAAACAAATTACTTCATCTACGAAGCGCTCAATATTTTATGGCCCAATACTTGCAGAAAGCAAGGATGTCTGAGTTCTCTTGAAAAAGAAAAGAAAAGGCCTGCTGGCCCCAGAGTGTCCAATTTCTGTATGACAGTAGTTGGTGGCCTTGGCCTTCAACCATGCCTTTTTGATTAAAAAGCATGTTCTTACTAGTCTGCCCCTGGCCCCACCCGACCTGCCCACTCCGCTGTGTTTTGAAGATTCCTTGAGCCTACACTCCTGGAGCAATGGGCAGTCACTGAGGAGATGTAGGAGGATGTATTACGGTTTTGTTGCCAGTGGCAAAGGCTGAGGAAGTCTCAAAAACAGAAAGACCAAAACAGAGAAACCAAAAACAGAGAGACCAAACTGAGACATCTGCCCCCTGTTTTCAAGTTTTGTTACCACCAAAGAAAAAAATGAGAGAAGGCAAAAGAGAAAATTGAGAGGATGTTTATTCCAAAGCAAAGGCACCCAGGGAACAGAGCCCCTGAAGAGAGAGATGCATCCCCCTGGGATCTGGATGCTGCTTTCTTAGATTGCGGTTGTAGCAGGGGTTTTGTTCTGTTTGGGGCATTTCTGCTGTTTGGTTTGATCTGAGGTTTGGAAGGTTGTTGGTTGGTTGGTTGGTTGGTTGCTGTGATTCAGCAGGGTCTTCTTATACATTTCTGGTTGGTCTTTTTGATCACTATGTGCCTCAGAGTAGACACAAATTCATAGCAATCCCCCAGCTTCATCCTCCAGAGAGAAAAGATTGCAGACATCTAACCTCACACCTGTCTGGATAGCAATTCCTGTGGGAAAGTCCTACTTGTAGGGAAGCATTATTCATGAGGCAAAGGAGTGTGGGAGCTGGTCTGGATTGCTCCCACAATGGGCTTTACTCGGCTTTTGCTCCCCTTTCCTGTCCTCCTGAAGTGTCACAGGTACAATGTGGCATCTGATGCATGATGATAGTAAATGAGTTTGCAAGGCTAACAATATGCAGATGGCATTAGACTAAAACCAAGGGCATTTAGCAATCACTCTGATCAGCCATGTTGGTCTCGGCTGGTTTGGAGTGGCCTGCTGCTTGTACCTCCACAGGAAGTCCTGCTGTGAACAACTTTGTGGTGGCCTCAACCATCATTCAGCTTGTCTCTTTGTTTTGTTTTTTTGACCTGTGCCTGTCTTTCCTGCCTCAATTTGAAAGTCTGAAGTTGAACAGGAGCACAGAATGGAGCCAGAACACCAGCGAGAAGGTCACCACCATAATGGCTAACCCAGCAGAAGCATGTGGTTTCCGAGACTAGAGAGGAAAGGCTACGTCTGCTATTCTTCACCAGTGCACAACTGAAGACGCTGCACGGAGGACTAATGTACGGACGTGCCTGACAGTTGCCTTGGGGCAAAAAGACACAATGATGGGGGTGAGGAGTGGGGTGTCAACACTGTAAAGATTGGATTTGAGCAGTGTCTCTCCACCACAACTCAAGAAACAAACCCTCTGGGCTTTCTAGGAAACGAACACCAGATTCCAAACGCAACCTTGCTCAGCAGTGATGAAGCTGCAGATACTGTAACTGGCGTTATTAAATAGCCACACCACTCTGGTTTTTCTCCCCGTCTCCTGCTGGGTTTCCCTTCCTCCCCCACCCACTGATGACCTAAATTAAGTTTTCCAAAGACTCTGTGCTGATTTTTTTTTTGGCTGAAGAGCATTCAATTCAATAAAGCATAATTATTGATTTAATTAAAATAGCTGCTGTGTGAGAAGCGAGGCTTTTTTTAATGGTTAGGAGAAGAGAGGGGAGAACCCTCATTCATTTCCACCGCAGCTCCTGAAACAAATCGGGCTGCTCTTTTTAATAGGCTAATTCTAAGTGCGGCTTTGAAATGGATCCTCTCACCATTCACAAGCAGTAATTCACCCAGGGAAGAAGAGGACTTTCTCATTGGCTGCCTTTTGGGATGGGAATGGGGGGGGGGGCGGGTGAGGCACTGTGAGCCTGACACCCAAAGTAGGCGATGAATAATTCATGACCCTACTTCTAAGTTTCCCTGTGTTCCCTTCTGCTATCTGTGCTTACACTTGAGAGGAAATGTAGGCTGGGGACCTTCACGCTGTGAGCACCGCATCCTCTCTTGATCTCTAAGGAGAGGAGCTACCCCCCAGGGGCTGGGGGGGGGATGGAGGCCTTGGGAAGCAGACACACCCTTGGGTGCCTGCTTTCCTGCAGGGACTTATGCCTTCAGCCTGAGTACGCAGCAGCCCCGCCGAGACACAGGAAGGTGATGCTCCCCAGTGAACGGCACTGCTTTCTTTCCCCATCACCCTCCCCCTGCACCTGCCACTGCAGGCAAGCATGCCAGAGAGAGAATGATGATGCATCCTCTGAGGAGACATTAATGAGGTGATGACACCGTTTTAATTAAATGCCTTATGTAGATTATTAATCTAGTCCTCCTGGAAAGGTAGACAAGGACGTATTGTAAACATGAGACAAGCCGGTGTATCCAAATGTGTGAGCATGTGCACAACACACACACACACACACACACACACACCAGACCCTAAAAAGGCAACATTGTATCAACTACTTCCTGAAAGGGCCCCCCATGTATGTTAACTCTGGGCCTCCTTAAAGCAAAAATTACTTAGTTACTCTTGATATTTTTAAAACCATAGTTCTAGAGCACAGGTCCTGTACATGCTAGGCAAGGGCCCTACCACTGAGTTAACCTCCTCCTCATCAATGATACATGCTAAAACATGGTAAGGAAGACTTTTGTCAGGCCCACAGTGATAGGTGCAGGCCTGCTACTGGAGTTTTGCCAACGTGGGGAGAGGCTTGGCTCAGCACAGGAGAGTATGAATTTATACCCGAGGAGCAGGGTGGAAAATTACTTAACCAGAGCATTCTTGCCCAGGACAGACCTTCAACATCGCGTGGGAGAAGGGAAAGACATCAACCAAATCAAATACAGACTAGGTCTTCCTGCTGACTTAGTTGGGATTTTGGTTAAAACTGGATTTCTCAAGAAGCTCACCAATAGGCCTAGAAAAGCTTCAGAAGCCTGACTTGAGCTTGTCAGGTCTCAGGCTTGTATCTGGAGAAAGTGTTCAAGACAAGTTCCTCACACTGCTCGGTGAAGACAGGGTTCCTGAAGTTGCGGTCAGAGCGTGGACCCCGACAGCTCTAGGAAGCTACCATAGTCAATAGGCTAATTGCAGACAAGTCACAATGAAAGGTGGAGAAAAGAGATTTGTGCAGTATGAATAAGGAGATCCAGTGACCTTCAAGGTGATTTTAGGGGGTCCTGACATAGTGTTGCCTTAAATAGAAGATAACTGAGCGGCCCTCCATCAACAGTCCTGGTCCAGACGTGGTCCTGGCCATCACTAACCCATCATCAGCTGGGCTCTAGTCTCTCCTGCAGGATGATATGAGAAGACATCAGAACTGTGTGCAATCTCTTTCTGGGAGACTAGTTCCTCCTCTGGCTGACACTAGACTCCAGCCTCTTCCTTCTTTCATCATGAGATTCCTGGGGAAAGTTCAGTTTCTTGGGGACCACTGTTTCTGATAGCCAAAGGAAGGGTAAAGTGTCTCTCCTCGGAATATCTCCCCCCCCTGCCAGGACAGTGGCCACAGGGAGATAATTTATTCAAGCAGAAATCACTTCATGACGGTTTGAGTGAGAATGGTCCCCATACGCACCTTTTTGTATGCTTAGCCCCCCCTTGGTACACTGCTTGGAAGGAATAGGAGGCATGGCCTTGAGTGAAGTATGTCACTGGGGGTGAGCTTTTAAGCATCAAAAGCCCAAGCCAGGCCCAGTGTCTCTCTGTTTGCTGCCTATGGATCAACCTGTAGCTCTCAACTACAGCTCCAGCACCATAGCTGCCTGCCTGCCACCACGTTCCCCACCATAACCATCATGGAGTAAGCCTCTGACGTTGTAAGCAAGCCCGCAGTTCAATGCTTGCCTTTGGAAGAGTTGCTGTCACCGCAGTGTCTCTTCCCAGCAATAGCACACTGAGACACGCTGCAACTAGAACTTCATAGTAGGGAAACAGGTTGGGCTGGCCCCCAAAGCCGGGACATGGAGGAAATGTGTTCCAATAGGCAAAGTGGAGGCCAGTGGATGAGATACTACTAAGAGAAAACATCAAGGTTAGTAGGAGTCTCGGTAGCCCAAACAAACAGCATCCTGGTAAAGTTAGACACGGATGATGAGCTATGGGGGTAAGGGTGAAGAATCTAACCAGGCTCTATGTAGGCACCCAGGGTGGTATTGCCACCACACTGACTAAACAAGATTCTTGCTAGAACTGGGCTAGTCAGAAAGAGGGCTCAGAAGCCTCACTCAGCTTTGGCCGGAAACAGTTTTGTCACTGTCTCAGTTAGGGTTAGTCGCTGTGATGAACACCATGAGCAAAGCAACTTGGGGAGGAAAAGCCTTATTTCAGACTACAAGTCCAGGTAACAGTCCATCACTGAGGGAAGTCAAGGCAGGAACTCAAACAGGGCAGGAACCTGGAAGCAGGAGCTGATGCAGAGGCCATGGAGGGTTCTGCTCACTGGTTTGCTTCTCATGACTTGCTCAGCCTGCTTTCTTATAGAACTCAGGGCCACCAGTCGGGAGATGGCCCCACCCACCATAGATTGGGCCCTCCCCCATGGGTCACTAATTAAGAAAATGCCTTGCAGCTGAATCTTAGAGAGTCGTTTTCTCAACTGAGGTTCCCTCCTTTCATATAACTCTAGCTTGTGTCAAATTTACAGAAAACTAGCCAGTGGGACTTAATGGGTGTTCTCTGATTATCAGCAAACCCACTTTCTGACATAAACCTGACACCTAACAGCGGAAGGCATAAAAGCCAAGCCACTGGTAGCAAGTGAGTCCCATGGCAACCCATTTTCAGTCAGCCAGGGGTCAACATCCAGCAGAGATGATCTCCACAGCAAATGCCCTTTCTCTTCCTGTTCTTGTCCTTGTTTCCCCCCCACCCCACACCCAACCCCCCTGGCCTGCAACAGCTCCTTGATTTGACTGGAGCTGAAGATGGTCTCCTCTTAGGAGGTTCCACTGGGTGTTGTAGTCACCTTTTGGGATCAATATTGCATGCCACTAACATGCTTTTAGAGTTTAAAGGAAACAAACTAAAAACTACAATGATATTAATACCCAGTATTGATACGCCAGGTCCCTGACTGTACCACCCTGAATGTATCCAGTCTTGCCTGGTATATCAGACACTATTTCAAGAACAGTCCTGAATTATCCTTATCCGGCCCTGTGAAGTAGGTAGTAGTAGTAGTATATTATAGATAAAATAATGTTTACAAATAGAAAGTCAGTAACTAGAAAGGATAAACTCTAAATTATGTGTTTCTGAGGAGTTAATCTTTTTTATTTGTTTGCTTGTGGTTTTGTTTGGATTGGTTTCATTTGGTTTGGTTTGGCTTGGTGACAAGGTCTTACTATGTAGCTGTTATTTGATATAAAGCGCAGATAGCCCTCAAATTCTCAAACCTTCTGCCTTGGCTTCCCAAGAAGCGGGGTTACAGTTGTGCGCCCACCACACTCAGCCTATTGGGTGCTTTCTAGAATTCATACTATTATTATTATTAATTCTCACATCGTGATCAGGGAATCACAGCAGAGAGAGGTCACCTTTCCCATGATGCCTAAAAAGGAAATAGAACTAAAATCCAAACCCCCAAGATCAGGAATCCAAGTACATGCTCTCTGCTCCAATTTGAGGGCAGCCAATCAAGCTCTTCCCTCACATCCACACGGCTGGAGGGGGATCCATAAGCTATTTGTTCTCAATTATTTCCACTATAGAAATCAGCAGCGGATGTCAAGGGAGAAATCAGCATCTTGGGAGGGAAACAGGATGTCATGCCTTTCCTGCAGAGTCATAATGAGACCCAATCAGTATTTTGGGAACACGCTTCCATTTCTCTCCATCACCTCCCGTTCCAAATCTCCTTGGGAAAGGGCATATCCTGCTTCCCTACAAGGGACACCAAATCCCATAAGGAACAAGATTTCAATAAAGTTCAAGTTCAGAGCTGTGCTGGTCTATGTATTATAGTCATCCCTTCCCGACCTACACGTTACAAGGGAAGTGACAGGATGGGTCAGGGATCCAATAGAATGGCTCTAGCCACTCTGAGAAATAACTGGATCCACGGGAGCTACACCAGAGCCAGAGGGAGTGCTGTGGAGACTTTGAGCCTAATGTCACTGTGGAAAAGGTACCCTCAAAGTCATTCTGCATTAGGGTGGCAACCCAGTGAACAGGCATGACTCAGGAGCATGGCATTGTAAGAACCTACAGTTGACAAGCCCCCTTGCCATCACTGGAGGAAGTTCATTTTTTAAATGCCTGGACCACACACTTCACAGAGAATCACACTCTGCTTAACTAAGTATACCACATCATCTATGGCAGCTTTCAAAATCACTCATGATCTTCTTTAGGTAATACATTCAGGATATTAAAACCCAGTGGTACAGACACTGCCATTTATGAAAGATGGAGCCATTGCTTGGGTTGGTTGAATCTGTGCCTTTGGAGGAGTTTTTAATGAAATACCAAAACAATCCTTGTAACACTGATTGCACAAATACCCCTCAGTTTGCATCCCTCGTCCTCTTCTTT
Organism: Alexandromys fortis; assembly: GCF_014885135.2. NCBI lineage: Eukaryota > Metazoa > Chordata > Mammalia > Rodentia > Cricetidae > Alexandromys > Alexandromys fortis. The sequence goes on from NW_026067965.1 coordinate 7,017,941, forward strand.
TCCTCATGTTCACTTATCTAATCAGAACAATTCTGTGATTTAAGTGTGGGGAAGGTTGTAGTTGTTCATGACTCCCAACACACATTAGATAGAAAGCACAGAGGTGTGGTGGCAGGCGACAGGATCACATCTGTGGGGCAGATCTCTCCCCAAGTCCCTTACAATGAGAAAGGAAGTTTGCAGCTTCTTAAAAACACCTGTCCCTGTTCCTTGCTTGAATAAGAACAGTTGAGTGATGGCACCAGCCAAGAGGCAGGGGAAAACCAAAAATTTTATCAACTCTTTAGTGTAACTTCCAAGGCTCCCATCCTCAGTCCCTCTTAAAGGCTACGTGGGAGCTAAGAGGAGGGCTCTGTGGGTTAGTTACATGTCTCATAGGTGGGAAGGCTTAAATTTGGATCCCTGGGACCTACAGAAATAAAAAACTAAAAAGGCAGAGCAGCATGGAGCTATCTGAGAACTTTGAGAAGGGAGGCAGAGATGGGAGGACCTCTGGAAAGCTCATGGGTCTTCTAGCCCAGCACATGGGGTAAAGTTCCAGGCCAATGAAGAACCAATTCCAAAATTTTAAAAAGTGTAAGATATCCTGGTTGCCGATCCTGGAGGCTACTGTCTGACCCTCGCATGTATTTTGTACTTGTGCACACCTGCCACCCCACATGTACCTGTATACATAAACACACATACATACCACACACAAAGCTGTGGGACCCTGTATAAGCTACTCAGTAACCATGTGTTTTGTAGAAATTTCCATCAGATTGAAACATCCCCTCCAGGAATAATGGTTAAAACATACATTATTTGGGAAATAAACAACTCACAAGTCTCAGGAAATTCCTGAAACTAACAAACTTCTCAAGTTCCCACAGCAATGTTATGGAAGCAGTAAACAGATGCTGGTAGGAGACTCTCTAACTAGACAAGCCACCTGGGAAGGACTCTCTGACCATTGAGAAGCCTGCAAGTGGTACCACCGGCTCTATAACTGCATCTTTCATGAATCATACTAGGGTAGAATTTTCAGGGACGCAGCTGCCTTTGAGAACTGCACCCATACTTTAAAACAAATACTTTGAAGTGAAACGGGCCACATTCAACTTTTATAGAATTGTTTCTTTGGTCAAACATTGGTGCCCTATCTGGGGTAAACAGACGTTTGTTCATGACTCCCCAGGAAAATTCATCCAACACTCTACCTTCCTCCCCAAGGCTTTGAGGGACAAATAGAATAGGATCTGCGACATGTTTTGCACAGTTGCTAGCACTGTACCCTTCTCAGCTCCTGGTATGGTCTTCTTGCAAATGGAGTCAACTAAAACAGTTCTTCTGCACCCCAAAAAAGCAGCAGAATTCTGTATATATTTATCCCTAAAAAGCCACATGGATTTTAGCATTCAGATTCTAACTCAGGAGCAAAGTGGTAACCAACCAACCCCCCCACCCCCCACCCCCCCACACACACACAAAAAAAAAAAGGAAAAGAAAAATTGGAATCTGTAATTGTTTTATGATACCCATTTCACTTTTATAGACATGTTGTGAGTTCTGTTTTTCAGAGACTGGGTATTGATTGTCCTTGTGTTGTTAACTCATAACCAAACCATATTTGAACACATAAACTTCAAGGGAGATAATAAAAAAGAGACGCATCCTCACACAAGCCCCATTTCTCCTAGTCGAGTGGAATGCTTAAACACTGAAGAAATCTATGATGTTATGTGACTTGAAAGAAAGCCGGTATTGTGGTGATTTGGAGGTCATTGGGCTCCAGCTGGACTTGGGCTGTCTCAGAGTCTGTCCCTAGTTCTAGGGCTATTATGAAGAATGTCGTCACCAGTCTGTCGTGGTGCACACCTTTAATAACAACACTTGGCAGAAGCAGGCTGATGTCTGTACATTTGATGCCAGCCCAGGCTACATGACAAGTTCTATGCCAACCAGTGGGCAAAAAAAAGAAGGGTCATTACAAGGGTACAACTGAGAAAGTAGAATCAATGTATTATGCAGACATATCATTCTAGCCCATGTTAGATAGGGAGGCTGAGGACTTGACTTAAGAAAGATGGATCAAAAGATAGGATTGGGAGCTGGAGAGAAGGCTCAGTAGTTAGGAGCACTGACTGCTCTTCAGGGGACAGCTGTTCAGTTTCTTAGCACCCACATGATGGCTAACAACCATCTATAACTCCAGTTCCGGATGATCCAAATGCTCTCTCCTGGCCTCTAAAGGTACTGTTCACACGTGGTGCTCAGACATGCATACAAAAAACATGTGCATATTCTATACAATTATTTTAAAGTCTTAAATTTTCAAAAAAAAACTAAAAAGGGATATTAAAAGATTTTTCAGGGCTGAGAGACAGCACAGAAGGTAAGAGCACGTGCTCTTCCTTCAGAGGACCCATATTCAATTCCCAGTGCCTATGTAGTATCTATGCAGCTCAGAACAGCAGGCCACTCCAGGTCCAGAGATTCTGGCACTCTCTTCTGGCCTCACCCCACACATATACACAAACCCACACTCATACTTACACATAGTCTCAGTTACTTTCCTCTTGTTGTGAAGAGATACCCTGATACTTTGTAAAGTATCATGTTGTAGCAATATATAAAGTCTCAAGTTTCATGTTATAGCTATGCAAAAATATTAAGTTGTTACTTCAATTCAATTTTTGTTTGTTTGGTTGGTTGGCTGGTTTCTCAAGACAGGGTTTTCTGTGGAACATCCCTGGCTATCCTGGAACTCACTTTGTAGATCAGGCTGGCCTCGAACTCAGAGATTCACCTGTATCTGCCTCCTGAGTGCTGGGATTGACCACATGCACCACCACACCCAACTTCAATTCAATTGTTAAAAACACATATTAGCCAAAAATGAAAAATAGCCTTCAGCCAGTTTGTCTCATGAGCCTCTCTAACGGCAATCCCTTAAAATAATCTCAATCAAGTTATTTAATTCCTTTCTTTCACCTGAAGTTGCTCTGTGATACTGGGGCAGTGATATCATTTGCTTCAGCAAATGTCTGCAGGACTCACTGAGAAAGGCAACAGACATGTAAAGACTACGTGTAACAAAGAGCTACGTAAATGCTGGATACCATTTTTAAACAACTCCACAACTGATCCGACAGCTATCTAAAGGAGTTAAGGTATTATACAGGAGAGCCTCGGTTGTCTAATTGGGCCTAAGCGTTTGTTTCTCTACTGAGATGAATGCTAAAATGTGGAGCGGGATAACCGCTGGGTTTCCTGCCTTAAGGAGACCGAGGTTCTGAAACGTGACCAAGATCTTTAGCGGGTCCCCTGAAGAAGAGTGTCTGGAAGGGGTGAGGGAGCCAGGTGGACACAGCAAAGAGTTGAGAGCTGCAACAACGCCTGAGGTGCTGCAGCTGCAAGAGAAGCCTCAGCCAGTGTAGAGGAAGCCCTGGGCTAAGAAGATCTGGAAAACTGTCCCATCTGAGATAGGGAAGCTAGACCCTTGTGTGTTCACATGGACAGGTCACTGCATTCAGCTGCGTCTGGAAAGAGTGTAACCTTGGGCATCTGAGCCTCAGGATTCAGCCATGAGCATGGTAGCTGATATTCCTGGCAGCTGGGGACTGAGCTCATCCTTCCTGAATAGAAGGAGTCTGGGCAGTGTGACACCGCACCATTGTTGGAGGCTACATGACCTCACCAATACTTATAATAGAAATAATGACAGTGATTGATAATATCATGAATCAGCATTTCCTGGCTGCCTTCTATGGAACAAGTGTCCTGCTCACCCCTCACTCACGATTTCATTTCATCTTCACGCTGCCCCGAGAAAAGAGTTCTTCTCTCTAAATTATTGTGAATGGGGAATTTTCAGCCATGGCTGAAACCTCCCTCTCTACCTTTAATTCCTCTCGAAAACAGATTTGGAATTTTAGAAAGATGCATTAACACCCAATGTTTCAGAAAGCAGCCTTTCAAAAACGTTTGCATTTTCCCCAAACCTACCAACATCATGATAGGCTCTCCACAAGCGATTCCTGAGAAACACCATTTGCTGCAGAAGATGCGTGCTCCTGTTTCCCAGGTGAGAGATCCAGCCTCATAAATTTCAGGCCAACATAAAGCATGGTCTATATTCCATTCAGACTCAGAACCATGTGTTTCCAAAGTCCTCACACCTCCCCTCGTAGCCACACTGCCTCTTCTAAGATAACTAAATTCCAGATCTAAAGGCTAAGGCGGTGTGCAGTACAGCCTAATGCTCCCAGAGGGCTCAGAGAGGATTATGGGGCTGTGAAAATTGATCACTGCTGGTGTTCCTCATGTGCAGTTCCAGTACCAGTGAGGCAGAGGCACCCTGGGCTACATAATGAGACGGTAACAAGGGAAGAAGGACAGAGATGTACGGGAGGAGATGAGTTCCTGGGGTCTGAACCGTCAGAGCCACTGTCCTAGAGGCTGAAGGAATGCAGGAAGATAAATGCAGGAAGTGTCCCCAAACCACCCAAGCAAAGCAGCCATAGGAAGGCTGCAAGCAACTAGGGTTGTCTTTCATCCATCATCACCACCACCCTTGAACAATCATCTCAGAAGAGAGGGGTTTAAATCTCTCGCCCCATTTATCAAATAGAGTTACGTTCGCCTCCGTATGAACTACCTAAACTTCTACCAGCAGTGATCCCCAGACCCAGCAGCACCACCCCTGCTCTTAGAGTCCCTCGGGGGATCTGCAGATGAAAGTCCACCTAGAGATCGCCAAGATGACCTACATACGAGTCACGCTCTGTCGAGAGATGCTGAAGAGCGCAAAGATAACAGTTTGTTTTAAGGCAGCCCCGAAGGGGTCCAAGCTCTCCAGACCAGCTGACATACACGATCTGTGTAAGAGGTACCCTTTAATCTCTCACCACTTACCTCTCATTGCCTGCCATCCCCACCTTGACCTCGTATAGAGCCAGACTTTTCTTTTTTTAAAGTTTAAAAAGACAGCACGGTTTCGACGGCTGACTCACGGCGGTATGATCTCAGAACTGTTACTTAATTGCTTAATTTTTTTCAGCTGTAAATGAAAATAATAAAAGCAGTATTTGGGGGTAAATGCCCATGGAACAAACAAGACCCCTCTTACCCTTCCCCTGTCTCTCTCTTCATTTCTCTCAAACAAACAGATCTAAACATAACGAACACAAGATGAAGGAGAGATGGGAACATAAACCACACTGAGGCATGGAGAAATCGTATCACCTAAGCCATACCCTCGTCAATAAGCCCTGGGAATTTTTAGACTGTATTTCAACAAATATCAGTCAAGAACCTAGTAGATAATGATCCATGGGATGTAAAAAATGAAAAGTGGTGCCCGCCAGGCTCCCACGGTTCACAGGCAAGAACTGATACTTAACGTCCATGTCCTTTGTACTCACCCAGTGGAACTTGGTATCAGATCTTTCATGTATGCATTCCCCCCAGAGAGTTGCATATTACCATCTTATTACTATTCATAAAAACCAAGTGAAATGGATCTTTTAGAAATTGTTTTGATCTTGCAGTCAATACAGTATTGGAAAAGGCATTTGTGACAGGGGTATAAGTGTGGATAATGGGAGCTGGATAAATACAATCCAAGTACCTTCTGAACACACAAAGCAACCCTACGAAGCCCACTGTATTGTTCAATTATTGTATAATTTTTTAGAGTGACACCTGATCCAGGAAGTCTAACCAATATAGCAAGTTTGGTTAACTATTTGGATGAAAGAATCCCTCCTGGGACTAGATTCAACACTGTTGTAGGTCCGTAGAAAGCACCTCACCCCACCTCTGACCCCCAAGATTAGGTCTCACATAGCCCAGGCTGGCCTAGAACTCACTGCGTAGACACGGATTGCTCTGAACTTCTGACTCATCTTCTGTCACCTCCCAAGTGCTGGGATTACAGGTACGACCACAAAGTCCAGTTTTATGCAGTACTGGAGTAAACCAAGGTTTCTTACATGCTAGCTAAGCACTCTACTAACTGAACCACATTCTCAACCCCATCTCACCTTCATTTGTGAAAGAAAAAAAAAGCCATTTTCTTTATCCTAGACAGGCCTGTTGTGTTTGGTCTGGGGCAAATTTACACTGCAGCAAAAGTCAATGCTTATTCCAATCATAAGTCCCACGGAGAATTTGAGGAAATTATGTTCTTATGGCTCTCAAATGATAGGAAACCAATTAAAGCACACTTCATTATTGCATTCTAAATATGGGCCAAGTTGGGTCCCCTGAAGCCTGTTAACCTATTAACTACATATACTGGAAGTTTGCAATCATGTAGTCTTCAAGTAAGTCAGTCTAAACTGGAAGCCAAGAAGTGAAATAACACCGTTGTGGTCATGTTGTGAGTCTTGGAAGTAGGAAAGAGTCTGATATGCTGATAGATGAGAGGCAAAGGAAATAAAAGCAGTTTCTCATATATCATGCAAAAGCCTGGATATGAGAAAATGAAGAAGAGAGGAGAGAAAGAAGGGAAAGTGGAAGAAAAACGGAGGGGGAGAAAGGTTATATACTTAGTATCTACCACACACGTCTTGTTGCTCTTCACACTTGATACCCTCTCTATGTTAGCTACTTTTCTATTGATATGATAAGGTACCATGGCCAAAGCAACGTCTAGAAGAAGGGTTTTCATTGGGCTAATAGTTCTAGAGGATTAAAGTCTAGAATCAGCAGGCAGCCGACATGGCAGCTAAAGCAGAAGCTGAAGCCTTGTCATGCACTACAAATAAAAAAGCAGAGATATGAGAAGGTGAGGATGTCACATGACTTTTAAACCGCAAAGCCCACCCCCAATGATAGAGCTCCTCCTGTCAGGCCACACCTCCTAAACCAACATCTGAGGACAGAGTATTCAAACAGCTGAGCCTGTGGGGTCCATACTCATCCAAACCACAGCATCCTCTCTATTATGACAACTATATTATAGTAGCTGAACCTGCTGAAGTGAAGTAATACCCACATCATAAACTGGGAAACAACCGGGCTCCGTAGTCTCTTTAATTCTCAACGTGGCCATCCAGGGGCAGAGATTATTAAAGAAAGCTTTAGGGAACATGAAGAATCATTCTTCTCAACAGATGAGACAACTTCTCAGACATCTCAACTGCATTGCCCCCACCACACACTGATTGTTCTTTAAAACCAGAATACAGAATATGATGGAAGAATTCTTTCTCGGATCTGCGGGGTTTGACTGTAAAATGTCTCCCATGTCCAATAAGCCCGTATCTTTGAGAACATGGTCCCTAGCTAACAGTGCTGTATTAAAAAGTTATAGAACCTTTCAATAGGTTTATTGAAGAGGTTCAATAGGTTTACAGAATCTTCAAAAGGCTTGGAAGATGGAACCTCACTGGAGGAAGTGTCTCATGGGAGCAGGGGACGACCTTAAGGTTTGATGAATTCAACCCACCTTCCCCTGCTCTGCTTTCTGACTGCACATGCTATGTGACTGGCCCCTTCACTCTCCTATAGCTATGCATTCCCTGATGTGGGAAGCTGGATCTCCTCAAACTGTAAGCCAAAACAAACCGTTCCTCTTTTAAGTTGCTTCATGTCAGGTGTCTGTCATGTCAGGATAACTAGTATAGGATTCATGGAGGCAAAGGAGAATGGTATTGCCAGGCTATCTCTACAAACCTGAGCAGTATGCCCCCAGGAGCTGAATTTGGGGATGCTACTGGTTTGCAACAAGAAGGGACAAGTTATCAGGGACCAAAATTTTACCTCCAACTTTGACTCATTCACTTAAGAAATCTGTAATAGGACATTCTTGGTTGGGTAAGTGCCCCAGGCTGAGGGAAAGGACAGGGCGTGTCCTGATAGAAGTTACCTCCTAGTAAAGGGGCCAATACAGCCGCGTGGAAGGGGAGGACTACAAGAAAACCAAAGACAGAGAGAGCCAAGTACCAGGCTGGGTGAAGAATGGTGTAAAGCACTTACGACAGACCAGGGGCACTTCTCTAAACAGAGCAAAACGCTGCTTGACACAAGAAAGCTGCTGGGTGTTGGCATCAGGATCAGAGAGCGCATGGACAAGAACTTGGGGTCCTGCCAAACTCTCCAGACTGGATATATGAGCGTTAAACTTCTTCCTGCTGAGCCTACAGCAGAGCTCGGAAACTTTGTTCCCCAGACTCTCGCAGACAAGGAAGGTCGGCACAGAGCGTGTGTCATGATCACCATGAATGCAGAAGGGAAAAGTGGAAAAAGCATGGAAAAGAAAGAAGGAAAAGTGTATCCACGGACTCTGCCTAGTATTCAAAACAGCATTCAAAGAGGAAATGGCATCTGATTTGGACTCTCAACGATGGAAGTAGGAGTTCCCGCCACGGTGAAGGACAGGCAGGGCAACTCAGGTAAAGAAAAATAGCAAATGCAGTGGGCCAAAAATACATATCCTTTAAACATCAGGGGACCATTGAAGAGCGGTATCATACATCCCACTGAGCTCTAATTTCCATAATGATTCTGTAAGCACCTAGGAGGGCAGAGATGCTGCCGGTTTCTTTTGCATCCTTATGGGCCCCGTGGTAAGAAAAAAAAAAGGAAGAAAAATGAGGAGATGGAGAAAGAAAGAGGGGGGATGATCTAGTGCACATGGCTGCAGGCAATCCACACATCCTCAGTCACATAGGGATGGTCTCGGTGCTGAGAGCGAACACTCGGGGTTCATTTGCGTTCGATTTACCCCGTGTCTATATTCACGTCACACCATCTGACAGCTGTTTTAGGCCATTTCCCTCGTCACTGGCAGCATGATCAGGCCTGAAATGCAAGCTGTAAATAGTGTGCATTACATAATAAAGTTGGATCGAGTGCCTAGTGTGTTTTATGAGCGCTGCAGCATTTATTGTATGTTTTAAGTTGTCGTTGATTTTTTATTAAAGGGGCCCACTTTTATTATTAAGTACACTATGCCAGAAAATTTCCCCCATAAGCCTCCAAAGCAAATTTGGGTTCGCTCGCTATCGGTGATAGAGAAAACCAAGCACAATGCGATTTGACTGGCCTGGATGATGATGCTTCCCCAGTGGCATCCTTCACCCCCACACACGCCTCTCGCATGAATGAGCAGAAGGCGAAACAGATCGCCTTCACCTGGAACAGGGCGGAGGCCAAGGAAATAAATAGAATTTGTGATACTTTCTCTCAGTTTTGACCATAAAAGCTAATGAATGAATGACTTCAGCTCCCTGCCAGCTAGTAGGCCATGCGCACAAGGTACAGTCTTTTGATTCCGGAATCGTATTTCTGCTCTGCTTTTCATCTCTGTGAACAGCCTACACCTGGAATCTCTTGTTCTTGCAGATGGTCTTTGTCACCATTTGGCATGTCAGACAGTCTTCCTTCCCCTCTCCCCTACTCTTTCCTTGGACACATGAAACCATTCCTGAAAGACCTGAATGTCGATCCAGGTTCTTTTATGCTTGCCTGTACTCAAGAAGCTGAAGCTGGAGGGTCTTGAATTTGAGACTAGCCTGGATTTCACCATAAGGATCCCCAGTTTTGTAATTGTCCTTTTAAAGAAAGAGATAAATGAATATTTGAACTCCTTAATGTGGGAGCAACAGACATATGCAGTTGTTTAAATTTAATTTCAAAAATATTGATTTATAAATTCAGTTCCTCAGGTGAAATATCCAGGTTTCAAGTGCTCAAGAAACACATGTCTACAATCCACTGTATCAAGAGACACACATGTCTGCAGTCTACTGTATTGACAGTGGAAAACAAGTCATTCCCATCTTTGCACGAAGCTATATTCAACTATATTGCTACAGACCACAGGTCCCTTCAAGGCCTTTGGGAATAAGCACACATTTTGATTGTACTACTACATAGCTCACCCTCCTGGCCTCAGAAGTGAATCCCTCTAGCCTCTTTCCCTGACTCCAGCTTCCAGCTCACAAATCCCAACCCCAATTCCATCCTCGCCTGTGCTGGGTGTTACTTTGCTTCACACCCATCCATCCAGTCCCAGTGCAGCAGCAAGTACGTGTGTGGCACTTGCTTCCTAGGTGCCAGGGCTGCAAAGGCAAAGAAGGCTCCATGCCTCATCCTCAAGGGCATCCTAATCAATCAAGCAATGAGCACTAATTACAACGCGTGGCTGTCGAATGAAAATTCACAAGTCAAATCATTTTACTTCTTGCTAAAGCATCTTCAATAGGGCAGTTTCCCAATGAAAATGTTTTAAAAAAAATTGCTGCAAATTATTCACAATGTGTATACAGTTGCAGGGACGAGTCTTTCTATACTTCAGAACTGAGGTATAATAGGGTATCTCTTATACATTTCCCTTTCCTATAAGATTAATATGACTTATTTTAAAACTTCACAGGTTAATACATCTATCTACTTATAAGCAATTTGATGCCAAAGGGAATCAAAGAAGAAGAGGTGTGAGGCTCTTTCTTTACAGACCTTAGGGTATTAGGGCAAGCTAATGCTTGTATACCACTTTGTGAAGGTATTTAGCGCCAGGTGAGCCTAGAGGACATTTTGGGTTGTAAATCTTTGCTATTCATTTACACCCTACCCTCACCTAAATAGAAACCATATCTTAGCAGAGAAAAAGGTAAGACCATTCAGACTAACCAGTGAAAGACTGTTATCATAGCAAAAAACTTATTTATATTATATTATTGATTAACTGTGATACAATTATAATAAATTATGTAATAATTTGCTATCGCCATAGCCCATTTAAATAAATATATAATACATTATATATCAATATATCTCAAATATATGATGAATAAATATATAATAAATTATACTAGACATGTAAAATATATCATATATAACATTCTATTATAATATATAATTAAATATAATATGCTAATAAAATATATAGTACATTATAATAATTATAACATATATGTAATTGTAATGAATAATATATTAATAAAATGATAATATCTTATTATTTATTATTAATAATAATAACTTATTATTAATAAGTTCTTTGCTGTGATGACAGTAGTGGCAGCTACTATTATCTGTCTGTGTGGGTACCAGGTCTATTTAGCATTAGAAATGAGAGTAGTCTCCTTTAAAATAACCATAACCTCAGCAAAACCAAGCTTTGTGGTCTGCAGCACATTGTCCACCTCAGGACAGTCAAGCATTTCCTATCTCTTCCTAGACTATGAGGTGTCTGCCTTCAGTGGATGCTCCTCACTAGGGAACATTATCTAGAAATAACTTGCTTGGAAGCCCTATGCTTCAAGCCACTTGAACAATCATGAAATCACACCTGGTTCCTGCCCAAATTATCTCTCCATGGGTTACGGGATACTCTCGATATCCTTTGCATCAACCCAGACATCTTAGATGTACCTATTCTGTATTTACTTAGATTTGGATACCTCGCCCTACCCAAGGCATAAAAACCCAAAGGACCAAAGTCAGCTTGCAAGAACTGTAGCAATAGCAAACCTCATAGTTGTTAAGAATGCCCCCTACCCCAAAACCAGACAGCTTGAGTTTGGACCATGAGTCCATCAGCCACTATGGAATGTATTTATTCCCTGACTCTAAAATCATCAATTTTTTCACCAGTAAATTGGAGACATTATAGTATCCAATCTATAATGCTATTGAAAGGATTAAATAAGAAAATCTGGACAATAATTCCAACATTTAGCCCAATGATAATCCCAACCAGTGCCTGGTTTCAAGTATGTACTTAATTCATTGCTTCTTTTTTCCAGACTGGACTCCTTATTCTATGGACTTGGCAACAGAAACCAAGGAAGCCAGGCTGTGGAGGGCAGGGACTTTTTTGTGTCAATTTTTACCTTCTTTAGGCTATAGTAGCTGCCGTTTCACCTTCCAGAATGAACTGACATCTGCCCAGACTCAGGAAAATTAAGAAAAGATAATGGACTGGCAAAAAGAGGCAGAGCTTTCTGCCTTATAGCAACTGTCCCCTAAAATAGGGATTCTTACGTTTTTACTCCAAGACTAAGTTGTTCTAGTTTCTCCATGGGATGACCTGAGACCTATACCGATCCTTTTATCACACTGAGCAGGGAAAGAGACCCGTTCTTAAGATGCTAATGATGGACTCTCCTCCCCCAAGTGAAGAATTTTTCTCTGCCACTCACAGTTTGGGGTCTATGCGGGTTAGTTTTTGTCATCTCTGCACAAACTGGAGGCCCCTGCGAAGAAGAACCCTCAATTGAGGAACCGCTTCCATCAGTCTTCTCTGTGAGCGTGCCCGTGGGCCTTTTCTTAATTGCTGATTGATACACAAGGGTCCAGTGCCATCCCTATGCAGTAGCTGAGTAGAGCCAGGCGCCATAAGCCAGTAACAGCTCCCATCCATGGTCTTTGCTTCAGTTTCTGCCCTGGCTTCCCTTGAAAATGGACTGCAACCTGGAAGCCCAAACCCCTCCTCGCCCCCAAGGTTTTCGTTGTTTGTCATGGTGTTTCTCACAGCAACAGACACCAAATTAAAGCGGGTATCTCTGAGGCATTATGGAATAAATAAATAAATAAATAAATAAATAAATAAATAAATAAATAGTGCTGTGATAAAAAAAATAATGAAATCTTTCTAACTATGACATTCCCCTGCCACTTGCCCTGTGTAGGACCTTTAAGACTCGCTTAAAAGTTCCCAGTTGACCATAGTCAAAACCCAAAACTCTCCTCTGGAGAACAAGTCATCCCAGTTACTGATGAGACTAGAATGCCTGGCCACAGAAACTGACCCGGGAACTCCAAATGACCGGAAGTCTAGGGCAGTTCTGAGGACGTTGGGAAAAGCTATCCCTGATGCCTGAGGCTGAAGTCCCCTCCTGATCACATCCACTCTTCCTGGCTTTACTGTCCGTCAAGATGCTTTGCTAACATGACAACTATATTAAAGCTATGCCATATTGTCCTTCTCTGAGCTGCTTGTGACCCTTTCCCAAACAGAACCCTAAAGCAGTGGACACAGGAGAGAGTTAGTATAGGACGGGTGACTGAGATGAAAGCCCAAATTCCTTAGCATCCATCCAAACATACTCCCCATGGAGGGGCCCAAGCTCCCGTTCCCAGCATATTCCATTCTGCATCCTCTGCTTCAGCCCCTCTCTCCTCTGGTTTGATAGGACAGCATGCTTTTCAGAACTCTGACCTGTTCTAAGAGACTCTGCTACAATCTTTCTCCTCATCCTCCTGAAGAGCTGTCTCCCTTCAAGTCCAAGAGTCATCTCCTCCCTAGGGCCCTCCTTTGTCAGAATTAGATCTCCCACCACCCTCCCAATGGTTTTCATGTTCTTTAGAGTTTTTTTTTAAATAACCACCAATGACTATGAATGAACCCCTTTACATTTTATGAAGGAAGTAAACCCTTATCAGGAAAATGCTTACAACCACCCATAATTAGCAGCACAGAATTTCCTGCGATCATCTGAAGACTGATTATAAATTCTTGTTTATTCTTATATCCTTCTAATGTTACTTTTTCTATCACTTGTTATCATTGACATTTACAGCAGGCAGAATATTCTGGATAATCAGATTGCCTTCAAGGCAAATATACACAGCTGCCATGGAAGAGGGGAAGGAGTGGTAGAGTGACCGATCCTAGCTGAGACATTGTGTTTCTCCTCAGCTAAAGAGTGATTGGATTGTTCATTCCTAGCACCAGAAGCCCCTGTGGCCTGTGTGCCGCCTTTTCCCTTTTCCTGTGGAACATTTCCCTGGACTCATAGACTGATGAGAAACTTTCATATCAGTGGGAGCCAAGCTCTCTACTGAAAACAAGAAGAGTGTATTTAACTACTGCATGGCTACTGGTGAGAGGTCTGAAAAGGTTTGGAAACTCTGAAGGGTTTGGTTTGGTTTGGCATTTAGATACAGGGTTTTTCTGTGCAACAGTCCTAGCTATCCTGGAACTAGCTCTGTAGACTAGGCTGCTAAGCGGTGGTGGTGCATGCCTTTAATCCCAGCACTCTGTGAGTTCAAGGCCAACCTGGCCTATGGAGTGAACTCTGAAGGGTTTTCTATAAGTACAACGGCTTCTGATGGAGACCAAAACTGAATCAGATGTTCGCCTTATTATTTTTAATACCTACAAAGCCCAGATAGTCAACCAGCTATCTAATCCAGGCTACTAGATGAGGTCTCATACACGTTCTATGTTCTGTCCACCTGTTCCTCTGACACCCCCTCTCATTGGGATATACATCCTTCTGGCTCCAAACCAGTGACCCCAATTTATAATCCATCACCTTTCAAAATACCCAGGTCAATGTGCTAGCAAGAGCAATGGAGTCCGTGGAGGCTGAGAAACTCCCTCTGTATCCCATCTGGACCACCCTTCCAGCAGGACTCGGCTCCCATCCACATGCCCGGATGAGCGCTAGAACTCACGCTCGGAGAGAAGATAGGGTTTGCCATCCTCTTTCAAACGCCTTGCTGGCTGTGCTTACCGCCCCATTCGTTATCCCCCCTGCATCTTTGAATAGTTTCAGTCCTGGAAGACAGCTGCAGACAATGATTCCAATGTGACTTTCCAGGGCAATGGAAATGACGAAGAGGCCCAGTCCTGGAGAGCATCAGGCAGTGTAACAAGGTTCTAATGGAAAGCACAGAGCAATTAGCAGGGAGATTTACCTCCCTGTCTTAAAAGCGTTTTTATTACTTAATCAATCACAAGCAATTTCTAAACAAGGCTGGGATTTTTACACGGAGCCACAAATCTCCAAGAGAAAGCACGGGAAAGTAGACGTGACATTCCAGGAGGGACATTTTATCCGTTAAGACAGAAATTAAACCTAAGTCACTTGGGAAACAAAACGAGGGAGCCGAAGAGAGGCACAGGGTTATACAGGACCATCAAAAAAAATCCATCTTATTACTCCCCATACATTTAGAGGGAAGAAGACTGAGGACAATACCATGAAGATCTTCCAGAAGGAGCCAGGCAGGCTTTGGGGTTGTTTTGCCTTCATTCATGGCAGGGTGTCCAAGCTGTCACCTGTCTCCAGGCCTCAGTCTCCCCACCTGGAAGCAGAGAATCCAAGGTAGACCACTAACAATGGGGCTAGGCCATAAGAGCATAGCAGAGCCACCAGGGGAGCGTTTTAGAAAACACCATTGCCGGCTTTCCACAAACATCCCCAGGACAATGGTCCTGACAGATACACATGACCTCTGGGTTGCACATTACCCCTGCTATGTGAAACTGGCAGCATCAAAGGGGAGAGCACAGGGCTTCAGGAAACTCTACCTGGAAGTACCAACGAAGATAATAGACTGAGTACAAACACTAGTTTAACTGAAAAGTGAAGACTGTAAAGTAAGGCAATCTGTATCTGAGTTTTACCTTGAGATTCCAAAAATTCCTTTGTTCAGACCTAGTGCTTGATGCCCCTACTCTAAGAAGATAGATTCAGAACAGCCTTTGGCACAGACTTACAAAATCCATCTCTGGCATGGTCTCAGCTGGCTGATAAACTTTTTGTGCCCCATGGAGGTTTTTATTTTAATTTTTTTTTTCCTGGAATAAAGTTTGCTTCTGGATTATTAGAAAAAAAAAAGAAAAGAAAACACCATTGCCAAGTTCTTTCCCAGACAGATTAAATTAAATGACCTAGGGCCCAGCTGAATGCTCTTTAATCTCATCTGATTCCATCTTGAACACTCAGTCAGGGAATTATGTTGAGAACGAGATGTCTGAAGTCCTCATGGCTGTGGAGCCGTCAGCTGATGACGGAGACATTCTGTCTGTGTTCACAGCTTCTTTCCCTCCTTTGCTCAGCATGCTTTGCCCAAGCTCTACTGTGGACCACATCCTAGGCTGGGTCTGTGGGCATATGTCTCGTGGCTTCACCGTGCTTCCAGGAGGAACATCCCCATTAATTTTATTGATGCCAAAAAAGTACTGCCTCGAGGCTTCAGATAACAAGTGCTGGGGTAAGGAACTGCTGTCCTCAGATAAACCCATGACACTTTTCAGGCTCATGATTTCTTGGCTCTTAGGGCCTCTTTACAGACTTGTGCAGGATAGTAGTTCTTCCCTTCCATCAGTTGTGCTGGCACATGCTGAGTAGAGAGAGGTGGCTACAGTCTAGCCCTGGCCTCTAACTAGCTCCATCTTCTGCAAACACCGAAGAGACCAGTTATCTCTAAGAGCTAGGAAAGAACCTCTGTCGATGAGCCTGCTCTTCGACAAGTATCTGGGACCAGATACTTGACAGAAACAAGGGAGGAAATATTTGACCATTGCTATGAGGGTTTATTTCATGATCACTTGGATCTAGGCACACGGACAGGTCATGACAGCAGATGCTCATATCTGAGATCCCCTCCCTAAGCCAAAGATAAGCAAAGTTTCAAAAAGGGTCAGAGAGTAAAAGTTCTGAGCTTGGGGGGCATTTGGTCACTAATCACATCTTTATTCCATTAAAACCTTACGTACAAAAGCAGGCTGTAGGCCATGTCTTTCTGAAGTTCTGGTGTGTAGTCTTGGCTCAGCCACTAAGCTATATAAGGTGGCCTTGCTTTTCTCAGTTCAGCCACAGCCATGATGCACCTGGTGACACAGGCCTGCAATTCTAGATAGTTGGTGGTAGTGGGAGTGAGGGACGATCAAAGGATCGAAAGTTTAAGGCCTACCTTGACTACAGAATGACTTCAAGGTCACAAAAGGACTAAGAATATAGCTCAGAGATAAAGCATATACTCAGCAGGCTCATGACCTTGGGTACAAGCCCCAGTACTGCAAAAGGTGGAGCAGGAAGAACGGTCCCTTCAAATTATTAATATATAGCAGACATCCTAAATACCTCTATAACTCTTGATACAATCATTTCACGCCCAGAAATTTATCTTAATGATCAATGGTAATAAAGAATTTTATATTTTGTATCTATTTGATGTTCACGGTAACTCCTACGAGCCATATCTTTGTCTCTGTTTTGCATCTTAAAAAAATAGAAAAACAAGGATGATAAGACACAACCCCCCCCCCCCCGCCCATGACACAGCTAGAAAGTGGCAAAGCAGTGAGCTCTGATGCTTATGTAAAATAAGCCGCCAATGCACAGAAATTCCAGTTGTGGACCACAGAGTTTATACTATATCAAAAGAAACCATCAAATATCAAAACTAGACAGTGGGAAAGGGATGGGCGGTACAGCAGAATACACGGCCACGGGAGGGGAGAACGATGTTTTGCAAAATAGCCTGTAGTGGTTCTTGTTCGCGGACAACATCTCCCTGCAGTGTGCTGTGCTGAGTCTCCTTCAAAGAGGACACTTGGACTGAGAAACTATCTCTAGGGCTGGGAGAGATGGCTCAGCCATGAACGGCGAGGCTCACAACCAAAAAATAAAGGCAAAAACATCTCTGATAGAACTAGGAGTCAAATCCATTCCTCTTCTTCCTTATGTTTCCAGTCAGTGATAGTTGGAGGAGCAGAAAATAGACTAACGCAGGAGAGTATATGAGTTATTTGGACAACTCTTAAAACATACATATTCCTGGGCCCTTCCTTTGAAGATTACAACTCTTCGAACAGGAGGAGGCAAGGCACCTGTAGTTTAGAAAGCTCTACAGGTAAGAACCCCTGGTCCTGTGTTTCTCATGGTTATTTCTCTTCCAGTGATATTAAGAGTCACAGGGAAAATCAAAGCAAGTCTCTGGGAGAGGCAGTTCACAACTGGGACCTGAGAGATATAGGATTGGAGAGGCCATCTCTGCTATTTGAAGTAGGTTGCTATGTTTACTTATACGTTTGCAGATGGAGTCTCCACCACCAGCCTCCCTAGTCTGGGTACCCGCTCTCACTCATGCCAAACATCCCAGCCATGGCCCAGCTGCAGCATCCAGAAGCTACCCTTCTTTGCTCAGGCCCCCTCTATCTGATATCATCAGGCTCCTTACAAGCTAGCCTGATTCTCTCCGTCCCTTCCTTCCAGCCAAGAAATCAGTCTCGTGGCTTTCAGAAAGAACCCACAGAACGCTGTCCTGAACTAGATCTGTTTGCAGCAGGTTGTGCTATATCTGAATAGAGAGTTTGCGCCATCCCAGCCTCTGCTCTAGTACTTGACCAAACCATCAGAGACGTGAACAACACAACACCCATGCTCCAGAGTATTGCCTGTTTGATGCAGCCATGCTTAGTACCAGCTTTCAATTACCCTTAAGCGAAGGGAAAGATTTAGTGGGGCCAATGTGGAGAACAAATTTGAGGTAATAAATAAAAACCAGTCTTCAAATAATGGACTAGGAGGACCACGTGTATTTGGATAATTGAGCTATGACCAGAGGCAAGTCATTCATCCCACAAACTGTGTGTGGTGTGTGCGTGTGTAAACCAGGACTCCAATTTATTAATTTACGGCTAGAAATAAATGTACTGCCATGTGGCCCAGACATTTTCATCTGTCTGCTAGAACACGCATTCACTCCATCAGCGGCAGCTTCTGAGAAAGTCCAATTATCAAAAGGTTGCTTGGTGAGTGTGGAATCAGTACAAGAGGAGCTCTCTCGGTGATTTAACGCCAGAGGGAGAAAAAAAAATGAGCTTTCTATGTCAGGCATCACTCAATGTGGAAACAAAGATGTGAGTCCAACTTTGAAGAGCTTACCTGCATCCAGAAGGATGGGGTGAGGTGGGAATTTGATGTGATCATCACTACTAACAGAAATGTCAGAGAGAGGGCTGTGGCTATAGCTCATGGGATAGTGCTGGTCTAGCACGCATGAGCCCTTAGATTCCCTATTCCACTCCAGCACAAGAAAGAAGGAAAGCGTGCTGGAGAGATGGCTCAGGGGTTGAGAGCACTGGCAGCTCTTCCAGAGGACTCAACGCCCAGCACCTACATGACAGGTCACAACTGTCTTTAACTCCAGTTCCAAAGGTTCTGACGCCCTCAGACAAACATATTTGCAGGCAAAACACCAAAGCATTTGGAATGAAAATAAATAAATCACTAAAACAAAGAAAGAAAGGAAAGAAGGAAGGAGAAAAATAACTAGAAATATGGAATACATATATTGCCTTTAGAGATTTGGAGAAGTGTTGTTACCTTTCTCCTAGGTCTTGAAGGTTTAATAGGAGTTTGTTAAGTTGGGATAGAGAATACACTTGGTGTGGTGGTTTGCAATCATTTGCAGAGCAGCAAGGTGTGGAGGTTCAATGTGTCAGGACTAGGGTATGATGTGGGCAATGCCAGGTCATGGTCTTTCTACTGTTTAGATGCTAATGGAGCTGGGTACTATTCCAAAGCTTTTATTTATCAGCTTTTATTATTTCAGACTTAACAGGTGTATAATTATAAGACTGTTGTGAAGAACACACTCATTGTCTTTAAATGTCATGAGTCTTCTCACCTAGGATCTCCCCTGGAGCCCAGGCTCTGTTATTTCTGAACAGTGACAAAACAGGTTCCATATAGTCTGTGAAAAAATCTAACTCAGGAAATAGCAGAAATGTAATGTCAAACTAGTCTTATGTTTTGTTTTGTTTATTTATCTAATGTATATGAGTATTCTTGCCTGCATGTAAAAATGTGCACCATGTGCATGTCTGATGCCTGCAGAGATCAGACGAGGGCATCAGACTCCCCGGAACAAGAGTTCAAGGTGACTGTGAACCACCACGTGGGCACTTAGAACTGAACCTGTATTGTCCAAGAGCAGGAAATGTTCTTGTCCACTGAGACATCTCTCCAGCCCTCATATCATCAAGCTCATGATGGATTTAATTAGGAGTTATTCTCTTCCCACTTTAAAGACAGAAAAACTCATGACAATAAAACTGTTGGCAGAGGTAGGATGGGAACAGAGAAACCATATCAGAGTTCTGCGGAGGAACAAAACCAAAAGAACAAAGCAGATGTAGACACATAAAAAGAGACAGAAGATGAACAGGTGAAACATAGGGGATAGAAATACTTGTTATGAAGAATTTGACTTACATGACTATGGGGCCATGATCCAGATTCTACAGGGCAGCCTAGAAATTCAGGTAAGATTTGCTGTTTCAGTTTTGTGTCTGAAGTCCACCAAGCAGAGTCTCAAAACTCAGGCAGTGCTCCATGGTCCAGTCTAACAACTCATTCCTACAAACACCTTCTCAGTTTTAGTCTTTAGGCCTTCAACTAATTGAGTGAGAACCACTCACATAGAATGGAGAGCAACCTGCTCTATTTGAAGCCTAGTCTTGGAAACATGGCCTGACACTCCGTGAACCATCACAGCTTGAATACCATCTCTAGCCGTCCCTTTTCACAGAGATTTACCAGAGGCACATTCAGAAGAAGCAACACTGTTCTGAAGGAATCAAAGCTCCTGGTTCTGGGGTTCCCTCCCTACCCCAAGCAACAATGTGACATCTACCACCTAAAAGACAGTGTCTTAACCCAAAGAGTGGGAAGTAAACGACAGCAAACAGGCTTGACACATCCACTCTACATTACCAAGCAGAGGTGGGGCTCCACAAATGAAATGTAATTGTATTTCTATCCTGTTGGGACTTGGTCTCCAAGGCTGATACCGTGGCAATCACCAGTTTCTGACATTTCAATGCTTAATAAGGACAAATGTTGTTAGGGCACAGCTCACCGGTTTAACACTGAGCCGTTTGATAAATGGCTCCTTCATATTTTTGTTTGATAGATTTTTACTTCAGACAATGAAAGTCAAGAATGTGCTGCCTTATGGTGCAAAGTGTGCCAGCCAAGGAGAAGCCTTGCAGGGCTGGGGGTGGAGGGGCTTGGTAAACTCTGCCGCAGCCCTGCATGTTACCAGGCTCTCACACCTGAGCCTCATCCAGACCATCGACGAGAGTGGAAGGCTACTTGACTCCAGCTTTGCGAGGCAAGAATAAAGCTTGCTTTCTGTACTGTGTTGATCCAAACCAGTGACTGTGATTATACTATATGGCATTGTGTTGTCTACGTATCCACTGGTGCTGGGTTACACATCTATGCATTTTCATTGGTTGTAACTTTTGTAACTTTTGGCAGTGTTCTCCATCTGCAGAAACTATCTCCTAAAACATTCTCCAAGTTCCTATTACAGGGCCACTGGAAATACCAGCTATGGTAATCTGCCCTTCCACGTGCTAATGCCTTACTTTGGAAGTCCCTTTCTTGTCGATATACCTAAAAAAGAATTTACTCATCACTAAAAACATAGTTCAGAGGACTTCTTTATATAAAGACCACCCCCCCACAATCCTGAGTAAATTATATATATATATATATATTTCCCAGCAGCACTCTCTCGTGTCTGCTGATTTGAGTAATGTCATCACTATCACATATATTTTCCATCATATAGTATAATTCACTACTTTGTCCTTCTGTCTCTCCTACTAGAAAAGGGATAGCAGGAGAATTTAAATCATCTCCAGCACACCGTGCTGCCTAGATCATGTGGTGCGTGAGTAAACCCGACTATAAACTATTCTAAAAGATATATTTTACTCTCCCCCATCAAATAGATCCTGGAGGTCCTAACTGGAGGTCTCTGGATAGTCACTACAACTCCTTTGTACTCTTTCCTCTGTATTCTCTGACGCAAATACTGCCTCCTGTTTTGACACTAGAAATGTTTAGAGCAGTGGCTCAGTGGTAAGGGACCCTGTTTCTGTTCCCAGCATTTGCAGCCACATGTAGCTTCAGTTCCGGGGGATCCAACATCTTCTTCTGAGCTCCAAGAACACCTGGATACATGATATCCACAGACACACAGGCAGACCAAACAATCATAAACATTAAGTAAAATGAATATTTTTTATTTTAGTACAAATAGTGTGGCCTCTTTCAAATTACCTTTCAAATTCTCTCTCAAGACAAATCTTGAAAGAGAAGTCTTAGATTTTTTACTAAGGTACAAAAGGAAGGCTTTTAGTACAGAAAGCTGTTAGCTTGTAGGCACAACCCCTGTGCTTTCTAAAAAGGCTGTCTTGTTTTTGAATTCTGAATCTCTGGTCTTTTCTCCTATCAGCAACGCATGGCAAATGTCTAGTGAGACAACGAAGGAGAAATGAATGAACAAATGAACCAAAACTAAAAACAAGAAATTGTTTAGAAAGAAAAAAATGTATATTTAATGCCCATTTTTCAAAGCTGCCTTTTTTTCTTCAAGTTTTCTCTCTTCCCACCCTTTGCTCTGCTCTACCCACTGGGAACAGAAGGTAAATGTTGTCACAGTCCTTGAGCCTGTTCAGGTGAGAGGACTTGGGGGTGCTGCTGAGGAGAAACGCAAACGCCATCAAACTCAATGACATTTGGAGGGAAGCTGAATAAGGTAATTATTATATGAGGGTAAATTTGCCCAAAGGAAGGAAAATAATGGAAGGAAAATGAATGAATATTTCTATGGAAAAGCCTGTTCACCCTGAGCTACCTTGGCAGGAAAGCCCCTGTGAAGTGACTAGCCAGCAGGCTCCAGAATTTCACCCTGAGGTAGAGCCAGATTCATCAGGTTTAAAGTCTTCACTGTGACTGTCCACACACTTGAGAGAACAGAGGTCACAAGGAAGCTGCCTGGGCCCCAGTGGGAGTTCTCTCTCCATCTTTCCCTTCCATCCCTTTGCTGATCTTCCATGACTTCTTGTTCAAAGGCTAAAGCTCTTTCTGTCATCTTTCCTCCTGTAAACAAGCATTCTGCTCGACAGTGGGGGTAGCGAAATGAAATACAATCATCCCTCAGTATCTACTGAATAGTGTGCCTGGTCCCCGAAGCTACACAAGGACCTTACATGAAACGGTTACATGACTACAGCCTCCACACCACCCTCTCGTATGCTTTCAAGTGATCTCTAAATTATTCATAATTCCCAGTATATTGTAAATGCTATGAAAAAGGTTGCTGTAGAATATTGTTCAGGAAATAATAACAAAGAAAATATTCTGAAGAAAGACAGAGTACAATGTAGATAGGCTTCTTCTTAAGATTTTCAGTCTATAGCTCATTGAATCTGCAAGTGCAGAATTCACAGCTATGGAGGGCTAAATGTTTACATAGACACATAAACATGTACACACGCGCATACAAATGCTTCCACATAAACACCACACTCACATGCACACATACAAACTCTCCATGTAGGTTTGTGTTCACATACAGCCACACACATGCTTTTCTCCCTAGGAGTCTGCAGTCTATGAGGGCGGTCAGAATCCTATGGGAATAATTGCTAGCAGGTAGTGACATGAAAATCAAGCGAGAGCATGGCAGAGGGGTGGGACTGATCCCCAGGGAAAAGACCAGGCGGGTTTTGCAGAGAGCTTGGCCCTGAGATGAAATCTAAAGGGTGAAGGGGACAGGAGACAAAGGGAGAGGCTACACTTTGGTAGAGAGGCAGACACAGACAGGTAAGGGAGCTCAGAAGGCCAATAATTTAGAAATCAAGGGATTTGTGTGGCTCCAAACTTGTGGAGAGTAAAGCCACACTGACACTCTTAGTGGGGATTATGGGAAATTCCAAGTGTTGCAAGGAGAGGGCTACTTGTTTGTCCCCGCTGCCCAACTAACTTGGCCCCGAAATAACTACACAGAAACTGTATTAATTAAAGCACTGCTTGGCCCCTTAGCCCTAGTTTCTTGTTGGCTAATTTTTACACCTTAATTTAACCTGTTTCTACTAATCTGTGTATTGCCACGTGGCTGTGGTTTAATTCCCAGCATCTGTCTCTAGCGGATCCATGGCGTCTCTCTGAGTCTTTCCTTCTCCCAGCATACAATTCTGTCTTCCCCACCTACCTAAGTTCTGCCCTATCAACAGGCCAGGGCAGTTTCTTTATTCATTAGCCAATGAAAGCAACATATAGCCAGAAGGACCTCCTACACCACCCAGGGACTTTCCTGGGGTCATTGAGTCTAGAGGAAAGGGAAATACAACATGGCTTCCTATGCACTGGAGATCCAGAATCCAAGGAGCAGAAGAGTAAATAAACCAAATAGATTTCTGCACCAAGCCTCTTTGGTAAGGGTGCGGCCTTCTCTCTTTGCTTAAAGCCATTCTCATGACTATGACATGAAGGAGTAAACCATGAGCATCAACACATTGGTCCCTTAGAAAAAATAAATAAGAGGAGGGGCTGAGCCGATAGCTCAATTTATAAAGTGCACATCTGCCTTGTAAGCATCAGGACCTGAGTTTGATCCCTAGAACACATGTAGATTAAAACCTAAGTGTCTGATATGTAACCCTAGCACTGGGGGAATAGAATAGGTTTCTGGAGTTTGCTAGCCAGAGAGTCCAGCCAAACCAGTGAACCCCAAAATCAATGAGAGGACCTGTCTGTGAAAATAATACAAACCATGCATGAGGAATGACACCTGAGGTTCACCTCCAGCCTACAGACACACACACACACACACACACACACACACACACACACACACACGACATAACCATATACACAAACACACAAGGTATGCATTTGTTTGAACTCTATCACAGCAGAAGGTCGATCTCTGCTCAAATCCAATTTATTCCTGATTCCTTCTGACCTCACCGAAATGTCAGCTCAATAAAGCTGGTGACACCAACAATGCCCCAGGCCCTTCTGCTTCCCTAGGTCCAGTGTGTGCGGCCGTACCAGCTCTCACCTGGACTGCGGCCATCACCTGCGGCTACTCCCATCCCAGCCAGAGGCACCTAAGGCAAAGGGATCGACTCTGCCCAGTTTTCAGATCCCTACGGGATTATATCTTAGCATAGTATCAGAGAGAGAGCAACTCTAGAACCAAGTCCTGGGGGCAGCACTGACTTCAAATCTCAAGATGCCTCTGCCTCAGCCCCATATATTGTAAATCAGGGTTAATAATAATAAAAATGGGGACTGGCTTTCCATGGAAATAGCAACTATCTAAGCTAAATTAACTTAAAAGCAGGCAGGACAGATTTGGATCTGTGGTTCCAGGTGGTTCCTATTGATTCGGCCTGTGACAGCATACAGGTCACGGAGCAGGGCTGGAGTGAAGCAACCAAAGGGGGAGCTCAGGAGGAGCTAGATTCCCAGTGTCACCTTCAAGGGTACAACCCCAGTACCTAGGACTTCTCACCAGACCGTTCTTCTTAAAGGGTCTACCACCGCTCATGTTCACGCATGAGCCTTTAGGCTCTATCCAAACAGCACTACCTGTACTATCTGAGGGAGATTACTTACTACCTGTACTATCTGAGGGAGATTACTTACTACCTGTACTGTCTGCGGGAGATTACTTACTTTCTCTAAGGAGCAGCCACGGGCACTACATTTTTATTAAACTAATATCCACTCTCTTTACCCCAGTCCCTACCAGTATCTAGGATTTGATGCTGATCTACCTTGACCCTCATAGAGTAGGTACATAGTTAAAATGATCTGTTGACCTTCAGATGAACTAAAGTCGCATGCGCTTAAGGCTTTTTCCTTGGCTGTTTTCTTCCAGACACTATTTTGTGCTCATGGTTACATCTCCCTTTCCTCATTCGGTCTCAAGCAGAAATGTTATCTATATCACATTGAATTCTTCCTCTCTCCCTTACCTATTGTTTGCCTTCATTGTGCTTATTACTTCTGTTCTCATTTATCTACTGTTCCCCTATTTTTTGGCCACCTTTCTCAAATGAGGAGGAAGTTTCACGGAGGCGAAACATGCAGACAGTGTCTGGCGTGTGGAAGGAGTTGGGAACACATGTGCTGGCTGGGTGAATAAATGGATCCACACACTTCGCACACTGCGAGTATTTACTGAACACACCCAGCTCAGCTCTAACCACTCCTGGAAATGGAAACAAACGACAGTTTAAAGAAACTCAGTCTCTGCCACGTGACAGATGTAAAATTCTGCTACCATGTGATCCAATTAGCATCCCTCTTGAAAGGGCATTTGATTCTTGGATAGGATTACACCATCTGTCCTAAAAAGCTTTCTCGATTCGCAACTAGATAAGCACCGAACCCATTTGGCAGGTCCCATAAAATGACTTCATCTTCTCACTGGGTTTTAGCCATGTGTGGGCAGTGTTTTGACATTTTCAAATGAAATATGGGATCAAATGAAAAACATATAAAGTACTGAGATGACACGGGCCGGATTGGAGTACCGTACTTTGTAAAATCCCAGGATGGATAATGGAAGCCTACGGAATAAGCCTCGGGAAGAGTGGGAGCCATCACCCAATGGAAAGTCTGGTTTTACATCCCATTGCTGGTGGGTCTACCACATATAGTCTAACAAGGACTCATAGCACATACCACCAACACTGTACAAGGGCCCAGAGGTCCTAACTGTGGTGGATGATGAGCTGAATAAGACTGGTAAGACTAGAAGAGACATAGTCATCTCCATCTAACAAATAAGAAAAAAGAAAGCCTTCCAGTCACCATTCCCCTTCCTTCTAGAGAAAATGGCCTTCTCCTCTGAGGACTTTCTCACTTCCCCCATCTGGGTCTTTGTGGTTTGGGTAGAGCCCACTGTAACCCAAGGATTAGTGCCTGATTTAAATGTAACCAAGCAGAGAGTCCCATCCTCTGGGCACATGAAAAGCTCAGAGATAAAAATGTGACCTACATCAAACAAAAGAGAAATTCTCAGATTTATTTTTTCATTAATAAAGAGAATTTATCTGTCTAGAGAGGTCGCTCAGTATATACAGCTAAAAGTAGCCAGTTCTCGTTCCTTCATGAAGATACTGCCAAAGTAGTCAGCCAAAAACATAAGAGGCTGCAGCTGGGAAACAGGACAAGCTGGGTTCAACAACCAGTCTCTGGGTAGAACTACCAAAGGGTACTTCAACTCCATTAGCCTCAAATTCCTCCAGCTCCTTATCATAATACAACTCTATCATTAATAGAAAATTATTTGGCCTCTGTTTCTGATTCCTGGTACAAAGTTGCTCAACCCCTTGGAAGCTCCTGGTTTTAGGGGTGTATTGTTATTCACAGTTAATTCCTTTGGGTCACAACTCAGTAGGCTTGACCTATAGATGACTTCAGAATAGGGATAGTCTCCAGATAGAACAAATATTAAAGAGTTGTAACTTTCAGCCCTGGCCTCTTGTAAGAGAAAGGTAGGTGAAAATCAGACATATAAAAACCTGATATATTCATATATATGTATGCACATACATACACACATATATACATTTATTAAAAAATTAAGTTATCCTATAGCAGAGCAACAACGTCCCTACTAGATACCAGAAGCTAACAAAAAGCCGACTGCCAGGTATGTTCCTTCTTTTGGTGTTACTGGCCGGTGAGGTCCCATAGACCAACCCCCAAATATTACAGGCTATTGTCATTGCTCCTGGTTACCCTCAAGGACTTAATAGAAAGATATTATTGAAGATACTATGTGCTTGAGTTATAGAATATGAAGAAATTAAGCAGGTACAGATTTGGAAGCTTCATCTCTACTAGATAGTTTTCATGGTGCTAGAAGCTGGCAGACACACTACCAGAGAACAAAAATAATCACCAATCACAGGCAGTTATGAATCCTGCAATCAACAACAATGACTGATCCAGAATGTCCATTGGTGTAATAATAGTACAGACATCTTACGAGCAACCAGCCACTTTACGACTGGATTTAAGTCTCTCTTAAAACCCATACCTGGTACCATTATCAAGCTAAAAACCTATAACTAGATGGGTCATATGCCTAGAGAAGAGCCTACTAGGTCTCATCTGTTAAACAAACTTGGCTTAGGGTTCCTGGTGCTGTGATTAAAAAGCACTATGACCAAAAGCAACTTGTGGAGAAAGGTTTCTTTTCATCTTAGACTTCTACATCTTTCTTCATGACTGAGGAAGGTCAGGGCAGGAACTCAAGAAGGGCAGAAAGCTGGAGGCAAGGCACTATAGCAGAGGCCCTGGAGAAATATTGTTTATTAACTTGCTCCTCATGGTTTGCTCTGCCTGTTTTCTCAGACTACCTAGGACCACCTAAGCAGGGATACCACCACCTGCAGTGAACTTGGCCCTCCTCCACCAGTCATTTAAAAAAAAAAAAACCCACATACTTGGTGTGTAAATCAGCCAGAGTTGGTGTACAGAACTGGAAACCAAACCAAGCCTGTGTGATTTCCAAACCAAATGTCTCATTGGTGTGTTTCTCTGGGAACCAGAGCAAAGGCCTGTAGACTCTTGATGCTCCATGTTTCTCTCACCCTATCTTCCCACGGAGGATGGTTAGAGCCCATCCACAAACTCCAAAAGAGAGAATGCTACAGCGCCAGCTGACACAGGTCCCTTGTTATTCTGATGTTCTACACATCAGACACATTGACAACTGTGAGCTTGTCTTCTAAGTACAGCCCATGACATTGCCCATCACTGTGTCCCGAACAAGGTTCAGCAAGGAAGCTGAAGAAAACAATCTATTTTAATATCTAGTACATGAGAAAGCCCTCAATAAACTCTGTAAAACACTGGCTAATTGTTCTTTTTAGATAAATACGTACATGTGCTTACATTTCCTCTTATCACTAAAATAGACCCTAGTATTTTTCTGGCAAGGACCACATCTTCCATATGTTAGAGTTTCCCATCCCCTCCAATACTGTGTTATGCATAAGAAAACATGATGAACAGACAATTCAAGACGTTTTTTTCATTTTTCCCGCTTTGCTTTATTATCTGTCTCCTTCTAAATCCATTGCTTCTAAATCTGATATTAGAAAGTCCTTCTCCGGGCTTTATTTAACTTTCCTAAGATGTGTGTTCTCACAGATGTGCGTCACATGCACGCTGCTGATTGGCTGTGAAATTAACCTTGAATATCGACTCACCCACATTTAAAATAAAATGGCAGCTGGGACGAAGACTGAGCAGGAGCGATGATCATAAGCAGAGCTCGAAATAGAGCAGATTTGAGCATCTGGTGGAGGAGAAGCTGGCCCGAGAGAGAAGGGGCACAGCCCTGGGTCTGGAAATGCCGGGATTGAATGGGAAGGTTGGTAGCTGGGTCACTTGAAGTAAGGTTACAGAGACAAGTCTGAGTGAAAAGAATGTCGTGTTCCTGGAGCAGACCACCAGGAAGGAGGTCTCCCTCCTCAACAGTTTACATGGGAAAGACTTAGAAAGGTAAGGGGCACGTTCTTCTGGGACACAATTAAGAAAGCTGAGAATGTGATGCAGCCATGCTGGTCTTTCCAAAAGGCCCTGTCTCTTCTTCTCTGAGCCTTGGACCTGTTATTTCTCTACCAGGAAGTTCTGTCTACCTTTTCCCCATTTTTTTTATTAGTTCTGGTCATTACTACATTCGCATCTTCTGTGAATCCTCTTCTGGGGAGACAAGCCACAAACCATGGCTCCCCTTCACCTCCTGCATTACACTGTCGTTCACCATAAAGAGCAGAATGCAGCGTTTTGCTCTAAATCGAGGATCTGCCTCCCTTGTTTGGTCCTACAACTTTTATGACATATGCTCATTCTGAGTTTCAGCCTTCCTCCAGCCCTCTCAAGCAGTGACAGAAAATGAAGGGCAAAACTCAGAGATTCACACAAGGACCAAATCTGTGATTGATGGGATGTTACTAAGCCACGTCTTCTAATACAAGGGCATTGTCTCCCCTCTTGACCAAGTGGCAGGAGTGTCTGTGTGTATAGCTGGAACTTCAGTGGGTCCAGGGACATGGAGTTCTTGAGAGCACTTTGTTATGTTCTTATACTGATGGCCATTTTGAGTAGAAAAGTTACTTTTACTCTACTTCACTTTCTGCCAAGTTACACAATGGGCATATGTCAGACTCATATTTATATGATAACACCATTGAGGATTAATAACAATAAAGATACCTAGGTAGGAGAGCCTGAAATTCTCCTTGCCTTGCACAGAGCTGGAAGTGGGGATAGTCTAGCTGCTAAAGTGTTTGTTGAACATGCAACAATACCTAAACAAGACCCTAGAACACCTTCATCCAGAAGCCTGGGCTTTGCTTTTGTAGGCTCATAGAGATTCAACTTCAGAAACTACTTTAATATTAATTCCAGGATGTTGGCGAATCTGGACCCCACATGCAGTTCGCAACTGAATCTGAACTTTTACTTCCCCTTAGTATGGTCCCCACGGCCAGGAGGCTCTGGTTTTTATGAAGAGTAGGATACTCCTCCTAGATCTCCCTTCTCTGTTCTTCACAGGTCTTGGATGAATAAGAATAAAATCTCGGTCTCTTTATGTTTGAAGCCCCAGCCAGCAGCCAGCAGGAAAATCCCTTTATGATTCTCAGTCCATCCACCCTGGATGTTTAGGGTATGTTATGATGTCCCTTTTCTTTCTTCCAAGTGTAGGTACTTTTATTGTTTGACTTAATATCTGTGCCTTGTAGTGAACAAACCATGTTGCCAGAAAACACAGCCAGAATTCACAGTAAAGAATTTCTATTTTTTTTTTGTTTAAAAAACAGAAGGGGTTCTTAATGAGGTTCCAGAGTAACTTTCTTC
The DNA here is from genome assembly GCF_014885135.2 of Alexandromys fortis. Classification (NCBI taxonomy): domain Eukaryota; kingdom Metazoa; phylum Chordata; class Mammalia; order Rodentia; family Cricetidae; genus Alexandromys; species Alexandromys fortis. Next base: position 7,048,369 of record NW_026067965.1, read on the forward strand.
AGTGACCATGCTGTGAACTTGGGAATGTCGGCTACATACCAGGGTCCACCTGATGTCACTGAGTCACAGCAGTCTTTGATGATACTTTGAAGGCACCAGGGGCCAGAACCGCTGTGCAGATTCTTCAAAAGATTTCTTTATTCTGTTTGATGGACAGCGCCTTCCACCACGGGGCAGGAACAAGAGTAAGGGAGGTCACAGATACCTCAGGAAACAGGAGGAAAGCTGGACGAGAAAAAGGATGTGCAGAGACAGGGGATAGGGAACAAGGATAACGAATGAACATAGAAACAGCCTGTCCCACACCATGGCATCCACTGACCGTCAAGGCCAAGAACTACAGCGGGAAGAAGAATGGGCGAGAGTGATCTCAGGAGAGTTCTCTGTGAAGGACTGTCTTTTTCAGTATCACATGAAGACACTCTTCTGTTGTTTTGTGGTTGGATCTTTTTTTTGGAGCGGGGGAGATAAGGTCTCACTCTACAGCCCCCTTGAATTCACAAGTAGCCCTGCTATAACATGGACATTAGGCTAAGTGGAACAAGCCAGTCATAAAATACCACATGTGAGTTCACTTATATGAAGTATCTAGAATAGGGAAGGTAATGAAGACCAAAAGTAGAATACAGGTAACAAGAGCCAGATTTTGCTATTTAATGGGGGAAAGAGTTTCAGTCTGTGAAAATGAGAAGGCTCTGTTGATGGACATTGGTAACGACTGACTACAAAACAAATTACCTAATGCTACAGAACTACAAGCTTTTAAACCGTCATCTCAGGACTTGAGCAATCCTCCAATCAGGATAGAGTCTGCCACATAAATGTAAGGACCAGAACCCAAAGGGGAAAGATGAGAATGGTGGTGCATGCCTGCTATCCCAGCCCAGCTCTGGAATGGTGGAAATGGACAGACCCCTGAAGCTCACCGGCCAGGCAACATAGCTCATTTTGCAAGTTCTAAACCTGTGGGAGACGCTGTCATAAGAATACAAGGTGGATGGTATCAGAGGAATGACATCTAAGGATCTAAGGTAGTCCTCTGGCCTACACACACACACACACACACACACACACACACACACAAGCCCACCCACAAAAAATGGTTATGGGGTAAACTTTGTGTTATATATATCATAGAAATGATTTCAAATTAATCTTATTTGCTTTCTTTTTAAATTTCATTTTGCTTATATGTAAGAATTATACATATGTGATATTTCAATTTGCACATCATTGCCCAATAATCAAGTCAAGGTATTTAGCGTATCCACCACCTCTTTTATTTATCAACTCTTAGTGGTGAGAAAGAAACATGCTATTAATTCCCACATGCCAACTGTCATGCTCAAACCATGGAGACATTTACTTATTGGTACAGTCAGTGCCTTTGGTGCCACCAGGTATGACCAACTCTGCCAGCCTGTACACACTTCACAACAGTAAAGTTTCGCCAGGCTGTACCACTCTGTGACATGAAACAGCGAGCCCTCACCAGTCCTACAAGAGACTGCAGAGGAGAAGGGTAGAGACGCCAAGCTGCCATGGCCATCGCCAAGAGAGAAGCATTCCTCTCCCAGCCTGTCAACCACTCGGGTTTGAGAATCTGGTTGGAAGGACCACATTCTTCTCTAACAGCCCACAATCCCACCCAATTTTGTCTTGAATACACAATCAGCTATTGGCGGTCTTCATTGGGAGATAGAACAAAGACAACACCCTTCGCCCACACATTTGAGTTTGGGGCTTTGACAATTGGAAGCCAACTGGAGGCATTTTTATCTTGTCGCACATTCTCCCCTCCACCCCCAGTCACATGCTCACTCTGTTCCTGCCAGCCCCACAATGGCACTGCTGTCCTGTTTTTCTTGTTCTGCCTGCCGTCCCTCCCTCTTCCACTCCCCCGACACACAGGTGGAAATTAAGAGCCAGGTTGGGCCATGCTGGAAGTCATATATTGAAGCTGGGAATGAATTAAAATGAGCAAGCTGCAGCAACATAACAGGGCCCTGTGCCCAAGGCCTGACAAGCCACCCACACCAATTCTGCCTGCTCCCAACAATGCGTTATGATTGCAGAGCTGAGTCACCTAGCCCAAATGATAGTAATTCAGTTCAATCATGTCAAAAATCAAAATTGTGCAGCCATCTGGCCACAGACGTTCTCACCTATTAGGGACACCCATTGACTTACTTCTGGCATCCAAGGTCACATAAGGTAGGTGGGTGAATGAGAGGCTGTGGGTAGAGAGACGGCACTAAGCAGCTAAAGGTCATGGGTGTGCAACATTGTTTCTGCCCTGTCTTTTGGAAACAGACAATGGGTCATAAGAAAGGTTCCGAGCAGGTCCCCCTCCCCTTTTCATCTCTGGGTTCACTTGGTGGCTCTCTCTATCGCAGAGCCAATTCCCTCCAAAATGACTACTTCCTCCCAATGTGCTTGGGGAGAAAACGCAACAACAGCAAACGTCAAACAAAAGGCAATACTTAAAGGTGCCAGCTTTACAAGAAATCCGTGCTTTCATAAATCGCTCTTTAGAAGGTAAATTAATACAGTTTGGGAAAGCGTGTTGGCAATAATACTTCAAGATTTTTTAAATTGTTCAAATTCTTTCACTATCAGAATCTGTATGATTCATCTTCTAAGTTTGTGTCCTAAGAAAATAATCAGAAATAAGCACCAAATATTAATATTACAAGAATGTTTACTTCACTTTTATTTATGGTAGGAAAAAAAATAGAAATCAAAAGAATAAATGGAGAGAGGAGGAGGAGATTCAAATATCCTACAAAGAAATGGCTAAATGAATTATAGCCACACATCCAACCTACTAGAAGACAGCCATTAAAAACCATATCTTCAAAGGAAATTTAATGGCATGGGAAAATGTTTATGACTTTGCAGTATATGCAGAGTAGGCCATAAAGCTTCATATATAATGGGAATTGCATTATGTTGAATCATATAGAAAATTGCTTTTTTAATAGGTCGAGATGGTTGACTGTTAGATATGTCCTATAATGCAAGTCAAGAAAGAAAAAAATAGTTATTATACACAGGAAAATACAAAAATGGTAAGTTATGATGGGTTCTGTTGACTTTTAGCTTCTTTGTTTTTTCTTAAACCCCACTTTTTATTTCAATGCTCTGGAGGCCCTCTGCACTGGGTGTTTGGGAAATTTCTTTTCTCGGTGACAGTTTCCAGCGACCGTGGTGAATCAAATCCAGAGAGCGATGTTCTAGAGCCAGAGTAGACCTCTCTCACCAGAGCATCCTGGGTGTTTCCTAGTTCATTCTCAGAGTGGTTGGCATCACATCAGGCTCTTGACAGCAGCCATTGTAGAAATACTTACACCACAGAAATGTATAAATGCTACAAATATGGACCTATTTTTCACAGCAAAGTGGCACAGAGGTCTGTAGATTTTGATAGTCTGGGACCAGTCCCGTCCAGCTGCAGAATGTCTTCGAAGCCCTGCTTTGGCATTAATGAGGCATAGCCCTCAATCACCTGACTCTATCCTGGAATTGCAGGTTCTGAGCTCCTGCCCACCAAACCATGTGTGAGTTCAAATGGCTCCCATGACTCTTTCCCATAGGAACAATGCTTGAGATGTTTATGTCCGTCTGAGAGTAAGATGGACCAGGCAGGTGCATATTTTATTGTTATTTAATAAATTAACATTTCTAAACAGGAAGGGTTGTGCCTGAGACAAGTCCGGGTTTCATGTGCTGTGGAGTCAGCTCTCAGAAACTATGATGCCAGCAGAGAAGCCACGGCTGTGTGGAGTCTGCTCCCTGAGAGTCTCCATGTCAGCTATCGGCCTCTGACTTGCTACTGGCACTACCATGCTTCTTGCTGTTCCCACGCTATTCATTAATATTGATAACAGCATCTTCTTGGTGCTTGACATATATTATGTCATCCAATCCTCCCGAGAACCTCTTACACCACATTACAGGGGTACTTGTCGTGTTTTGGGCGCCTGACAACTTTAAACACCTTTCCTTTCTTCAGAGCCAACCCTCCCTTTTAAGGGTTTCATAACACCAGAACACAATTTTCCTCAATCATTCTTGGCCCATCAGACACACTCAAAAATCCTTTGTCAGAATCCAATGACCCGAAACACCAAGCATCTTGTGGACCCACTGTGGAGTGTTATTGTGGACATCCACATCCAACAAGGGGATGCCCAGAATTCCTCCAGCGGGTCAAGCTGCTTTGACACAGCCCCGTGGAGCAGTGCAGACTTCACGGCAGCCAGCAAACCTGCGAACTTGGCCTCCTGGCCCACCTAGAAAGCCAGAAGCAAACAGATTCCTTTTTCAACTGCTAGGCTTAACTTCCAGAATAAGTTTCTGTGAGTCTCAAGAATTTCAAAACCCCTCTCAGATTTGTAGGTAAAATGATTGCCACATCTCACATACTATTAATATCCCCCTTTGAAGACTCAAATGCTGGGTTCATGTAATTATTTCCTGGACCCCAGAACAAAACTTTTATTTTAAGATGCGGCTGCAGTTTACCACGCCGCCACCGCCATCCCCACCTCCATCATGAATATTATCCACATCACCACCTGAGCCCCTCCTCCATCATGAACATAACCCACACCACCACCTCCATCCCACCTCCCTCATGGACATCATCCACATCACCCCCCCCCCATTCCTCCTCACTGTGAACGTTACTCACACCGTCACCTCCATCCCACCTCCATCAGGAATATTACCAGAAGCTACTTCTGAGCTTCAGGTAAGCTGAGCTTCTTTCTCAAGGGAATATAAGTGAGGGGTTGTCTGTTAGTGAACCGGGACTCAATCCCTGGGCAACTCACATCCATACTCCACCCTCTGCTGCTAGAAGTCCTAAGTCCTGACTCAGCACCCATTCCCCAGCATTCCCTGGACTCGATCCTCCTTTTTTGTACACGGGTGATAACCTTGACCCTCACCACCTCCTGCCTATGTTTGCCCTGACCTAAAATGAACTCACCATTCTTCCCATTTCTCCCCAAAACTCTGCTACCTTTTCTGTACCCTCAAATTATGCGTCATCTTTTTCTCACTGCATCAGCTGACATGGCCACACAATTTTCTGCATTCCTGTGCACTCACACTCTCTCTGAACTATTAAGTTAGGAACATCATCCTGAGCTTCCTGACACAGTTACGAATCCCGTCGCATCCTCGCTATGACAATGACAGCCCTTGGCAGGCAGCTACTCCCCTCACCTATCTAGCATGGTAACAAGGGCTGTGCATACAGCAGGCACTCGAGAAATATCACTGAACAAACATGAATATGAAAGCAGTCAACTTGCCCTAATTAACAACATGAGTCCTGTGACATGTTATCTTAATACTGTTTGTTTAGCTCTGCCTCATTTCTCCAGATATGTGGATGTTTAAGAGGGAGCTCAGTAATTCTGTCATCCCTCTAGCCAAGTGTGGCGATTCCATGGGAACCCAGCTTCCAGGCACAAGCTAAATGGCATCGATTGATCTCCCGGACTGGAAGGTTCTAGAATCCCCCAAAGTGTCTTTCAAAAGGGTCAGGACCTTCAGATTCAACTCCGCAACCTTTCCATACATTTTTCCTCCACTCATTAAGAGCAGCAATGTGCGGTCCTGCTGTGCCCGGCTTCTTTCCTTGACTCCACAAACTGCACTGCAAAGTCACCCCTTCCGGATCGGATTCTCCCATTTTCTCAATTGTTCTACCTTCATCATGCTCATGTCTTGTATATACACGGTTATGTCGGCATGTTCAAACCCAGTCCCCGTTGTGATGATGGTCCGGGAGGAACTGATTAGATCATGAAGTGAAGCCCTGATCATGCTCTTATATAAAAAGACACTAGAGAGGAGTACCCCCACCGTGTGTGGGTGCGTGTATGCGCATGTGTGTGTATGTGTGTGTGCATGTGTGTGTATGTGTGTGTGCATGTGTGTGTATCCCTCCCATGTAAGGACACAGCAAGAAGACAGAAAGAAGACTAGAGAGCCTTCAAGAGAGCAGCTATGATCCTGGACACCCACCCTACAGAACAGTTAGGAATAAATGTCTCTTATTTAACCCACCTAGTCTGTAACATCTGCCTGAACACACTAAGACATGCCCATTCATATCTTTAGAAATGTCTTCCTATGTCCTAATATCACAGCCTCCTCCAATTTCCATGGAGGGGGGTATGTGCCATTATGTGTCCCAACTCCCATCCATAATCCTCTACCCGCTAGGTCATTTCCATCTTGGGCTGCTTTGTGACATTCTTGTAGCCAATAGGATATGATCAGCCTCTTGAAGATGCCTCTACACCCTTGCCATTTTTCCTTCCTCTTCTGAAGCAGCCCTTTTGAGTCATGGGGCAACAAGTACAGCAGTAAAAGGGTGATGATAGAAAAATGACAGAGAGAATTCAGATTCCTATAAGCCACCATGGTCAGGCTTAGATGTCCTTCCCAAGCTGTCTCATGGTGTGAGACAGTGCGGCCCGTTCATTACAATCTAGTCCCAGGGTTGACTGGCATTTGGAGATGCTCCCATCCTTGTTCCATACATACTCTTCCCAAATAAGACATCCACAGAACAGGGCTCATGGTTATCTCCTCTTAAGACGTCATCACACAGTGCTGTGATGTTATATGATCTACATACCTATCACTTCTCATCTTCCCAGAGCTTCAAGTTTTCTGGGGACAGAGCCCATCTATCTTGAATTTCGGCACAGAATCTCCTCCATCACTGAGTCAAGCGTGCTAATGAAGCAGGAACACTGTACCTGTCTGCTGATCTGAGGGGAAATGTGTCCTTCCTTTCTGGCTCAATCTTTTAGTCAGTACCTCCTAATTAGAGAAAGGAACCTGCCAGCCTCTCCTCTCCTCTCCTCTCTGTGTACGGAAGAAAGCCATATCTTCCAGGCAATCATCGGCATGTCGTGTCTATCTTTCCCCGCTGCAAATCCGTTATTTACATATTAAAGTGGTTATTAAAGAAGAGAATTCACTGATGCAAATTTGACATTCAGATGTCAACTACTCCATAAATAAGGTCAACTGTGATGAGGACACATGTTAGTCTCCAATTAGACTCTCTTAATGTCTAAATAATGCTAATGCGAGGCATCTGCCACCCTGGCTAGACTCATAAACAAAGATGCTGATGAGAGCCAGCCTGCTCCGCTGCACCTCCCGTCCCCGTTTCACAGCTCTTGGCTCTCAGAACAGAGGCTAGTCCCTCTAGGGGTCATCCTGTCTGGCCAGTGAGTGGACAGAGGAGCTGTGTTAATCCTTTCTACTGCTATAGTGGGATAGCACACACTGAGAGTTTCCTAACAGAGAGGAATGTGTTTAGCCTACAGTCCTGGAGGCTGGAAAGCCAACATGGCAGCACTGTGTGATGAGGAACTGGTGTTACACCCCGAGATGAGACAGGGCATCGTGTGACGAGACAGAGCACGTGCACTTTGTGCTGTTCCCTTCTCATGAGGTGGCAGATGCCATCATAGGGACTCTTTTTGCCTTCATGACCAACTCACTCCCTCTCTTGAAATTTAGACCTACCTATAATTTCCATCAAAACAGGCATTTGGGAGCCAAGTGGTAGTGGTGCACACCTTTAATCCCAGTACTCAGGAGGCAGAGGGAGGCAGATCTCTGTGAGTTCAAGGCCATCCTGGTCTACAAAGCGAGCTCCAGTGTAGCTAGGGCTGTGACACAGAGAAGCCCTGTCACAAAAAAAAATGCATAGGGGATGCTGGGGAATAGTGTAGTGGGTAAGGAGCTTGCCACATATGCATGAAGACAGGAGTTACAGTCCCCAGCATCTTGTAAAAAGTAGGCACTGCAGAACTTATCTGTGATGTCAGCCCTGGAGAGGCCCGTTCCCAGAGCTCACCAGTCTAGACAACGTGGTGAGTTCCAGGTTCAGCGAGATGCCTCATCTCAAAAACTAAGGAGAGCAGCTAAGAAAGACACCTGGTGTCTACCTCTAGCTTCTGCACACACTCATATAAACGTGCACATGTACTCACATACACATGTGCATGTATCAGCATGTACACACATACCACACGAATGCACATCCACATAAAAATGCATATGGGGACCAGGCTTTTAGAACACACATCTTTGGGGACACATTCAAACCACAGCCTGTCAGCAAAGAACCCCAGATCTGTGAACTCCCGAGCCAAGAACTACTCTGATATACTCTTGCTGTCACAACTCAACTCTTTCCAGAGGAACACGGAGCTGTAGAAAGCCTTGGGGGCTCTATCAAGCACAGCTGCTGGAAGAGCCCACTCGAATAAAAGACATCTTTTAAAAATCATAACATTCAACCTGATAATCACTTCAGGCAGTATTTAATATTAAAACATGCATATGCAAAGCCTTACATTGTTTTCAAATAAAACATCAAAAGTCTAAAAAGCTTTAGACTTTTGGGGCCAAGAGAACTGGGTTCTTCCCAATACCATGGATGAGAAAGTCAAAGAGTGTTCCAAGGCAGGGCAGCCATAGTTCTACCACAGTTTAGAAGAGTTGAGCACAAAGCAGGGTGAAAGGAAAGGGTCCCCAAAGGTAGCATCTGCAGCATCCTTGGGAAGTCCTCTACCTTGCTGTGGTCTCTATTTCCCAGGCTTCTTAACCCTGCTCTCTCCTTGCGCTGATCAATCCCCACTGTCAATGTCACTAGATTTGGAATCACCTGGGAGACATATATCTGGTAGAGCTGGGGGTGTTTCCAGAGAAGATTAACTGAGGAGAAAAGAGCCACCCCAAAGTGGCCGATGCCCCTCACAGACTTTGAGTCCAGACTGAATAAAAGGGGGGTGGAAAGGAAAACCAGACCAATGTCAGCGTTCACCTTTCTCTGCTTCCTGATACGCCCAGATGTGAGCAAGTTTTCACTGCCACTGCAATGAGCCATTCTACCATCATCCCTTCTTTATCACATAGACTGTATGCACTTAAATTGCGAACCAAATTGTCTTCTCTTCCCTTGAGTTACTTGTCAAGTATTTGGTCATAGCAATGAGAAAGATAACAAATACATTTTCCTATTTGCCCCTCTATTCTTGTCATCAGCCATACCCTGGGTCTCCTCTCCCTCACTGGGAGGATGAAGTCAAGCTCTGACACCCTCTAAAGCCTGGTTTTCTACACTCCACTTCTAACTGGCACTGTGATTAGCAACATTACACTCATACTCTTGGCCCTGTGCCCTGCCCTGCCTCCTCCATCAAGAGAGCAAGGGGGAAAATGCGCACAATGAGCCTGGAGAGATAATTCAGAGGTTAAGAGCTGTTCTGGTTTACTCTCTGTTGCTGTGATAAACACCATGATTAAAAGGAACTCGAGGAAGGAAGAGATCATTTGACTTACAGATTACAGCCCATCATCAAGGAAAACCAAGGCAGAAACCAGAGATCACAGAGGAACACTGCTTACTGGCTCACACAGCTACCTTCCTTACACAGCCCAGGCCCACCTGCCCAGGGCTGACACCACTCACAGTAACTTATTCCAACAGTTGACAATAAAAAAGGAAGGGATAGACAGATGGATGGGCGGACAGACAGAGAGACATCATGGACATGTTCATAGGTGAATCCAATGGAGACAATGCCTCAGCTGAGGTTCCTCTTCCCAGTTGTTTCTAGTTAACAACCAAGACGGGTCACAAAAGTGGCGTGCAAGCACAAGGTCTAGAACTCAGATCCTAGCAACTATGTAACAAGCCAGTCTGGCAAGGTCCTGCACACACCTGCAAGCCCAGATCTATCTTCCTTGGATTTGTTTGGTGCCTGCTTGATCAATTGATTGTTTTGCTTTGCTTTGCTGAGAAAGTGTATCTCCAGGTGATTCTGTTTGGCCTGGAACTCACTATGTAAACCGGACTGGCCTAGAACTCATAGAGATCTGCCTAAATTGCTAGAATTAAATGTGTGTGTCACCATGCCTCACACTTTTTTTTTCTTCTTTCTATAACCCTAACTTTGTGGAGGTTGGAGACAACAGAATATTCCTGGAGCTTCCTGGTTACTACACTAGCATGGGAAATGAAAGTACTGGGTTCATTGAGAGATCCAAGTGCACACGCACTTGGTGTATACACACATATACATATTCTCACACACATTTTTTCATAAATTGTGCAAAACCCTTTAAAATATCTGAGGAAAAAAAGGGCCATTTCCATTGAGATTCAAAATATATATCTGAAACACTAGTAAAAAAATTACCCCCAATGACAAAATTCTCGACTCTCTCAAGCATAATCCCATTGCCAAAATTGCACTTTGGAAAATCAAGTTCAAACTCTCTCAACTGACACTTAAAACTCAAGGGAAGTAGAGGTGACCTCCTGCTCAAAAGCAATACCTCTCCCTGACACTTGATTTTTACTTTAAATGTTCTCCATAGCAACTTCTAAAGCCTGAAATTTGTTCCTTCACTCAAGAGACTTCCATCATGCAAGATGATGAACCAGGACTATTCTAAGTACAGTGCATGAGGCATCCAGGCTGTTCCTTAGCAGGCCTTCCTCACAACACATAACACAAGAACGTATCTGGAGATGCTTCCTTCAAGAATAGAAGTAAAACACAGCCTAGAAAACAGTGTGATTCAAATGGCCCAGGACAGCCTCTCTGAGGGGGGGAGATTTAAGGTCAGTCATGCAATGAAGCAGTCTTCTTTTTTTTACACTTTTTCAAAAATTTTATTGAACCACCTTTTATTTCAAACAAATATAAAAGTATGAGAGCCTCCATTATACCAGCCTCCCAACTTTCACAACTATCTGAAATTTATTCTTGTTTCTTGTATCGGTTGTAGTTCCTTTACTTCAGGTTTTTTTTTTATTGATTTTTATCAAGCTCTACATTTTCCCTGCTCCCCTCCCTGCCTCTCCCCTCCCCTTCAGCCCTTTTCCAAGGTCCCATGCTCCCAATTTACTCATGAGATCATGGTTTTTTCTACTTCCCATGTAGATTAGATCCATGTATGTCTCTCTTAGGGTCCTCATTGTTATCTAGGTTCTCTGGGATTGTGATTTGTAGGCTGGTTTTCTTTGCTTTATGTTTAAAATTCACTTATGAGTGAATAATATGATAACTGTCTTCCTGGTTCTGGGTTACCCCACTCAATATAATGTTTTCTAGCTCCATTCATTTGCCTGCAAATTTCAAGATGTTATTTTTTTCTGCTGTGTAGTGCTCCACTGTGTAAATGTACCACATTTTCCTTATCCATTCTTCAGTAAAGGGGCATTTAGGTTGTTTCCAGGTTCTGGCTATGACAAACAATGCTGCTGTGAACATAGTTGAGTGATGTGGGAGTGATTTCTTATTAATAAAGAAACTGCCTAGGCCCATTTGCATTTGATAGGCCAACCCTTAGGTGGGTGGAGAAAACAGAACAGAATTCTGGGAGAAAGGAGGAGTCACCATGATTCTCCCGCTCCAGACAGATGCAGGTTAAGATCCTCCCTGGTAAGCCAGCTCGTGGGCTACACAGAATATTAGAAATGGGTTAGAACAATATGTAAGAGCTAACCAATAAGAAACTGGAACTAGCCGGGCCAGGCAGTGTTTGAAAGAATACAGTTTCCGTGTAATTATTTCGGGCATAAGCTAGCCATGCTGGCGGCCGGGTGCCGGGGACGCAGCCCTGCCGCCGCTCCTATTTCAACAGTTGAGCACATACTCTTGTGTCATGATTGAGCATCCTTTGGATATATACCCAAAAGTGATAACTGGGTCTTGAGGAAAGTTGTTTCCTAGTTTTCTTAGAAATCATCACACTGATACCCAAAGGAGCTGTACCACCTTGTATTCCCATCAGCAATGCAAGAGTGTGCCCTTTTTTCCACATCCTCTCCAGCATAAGTTGTCATTAGTGTTTTTTATCTTGGCCATTCTTACAGACGTAAGATGAAATCTCAGAGTTAATTTGATTTGCATTTCTCTGATGACTAAGCACGTTGAGTATCTCCTTAAGTGTCTTTCAGCCATTTTAGATTCCACTGTTGAGAGTTCTCTGTTTAGGTCTGTACTCCATTTTTTACTGGATTATTTGTTCTTTTGATGACCAATTTCTTGAGTTCTTTGTATATTTTGGAGATCAGCCCTCTGTCTGATGTGGGGTTGGTGAAGATCTTCTGTAGGCTGTTGTTTTTGTGTTGTTGACTGTGTCCTTTGCTTTACAGAGCTTTTCAGTTTCAGGTGGTCCCATTTATAAATTGTTTCTTTCAATGTCTGTGCTACTGGGGTTACATTTAGGAAGTGGTCTCCTGTGCCAATGCATTCAAGTGTACTTCCCACTTTCTCCTTGATGAGGTTCAGTGTGGCTGGCTTTATGGTGAGGTCTTTGATCCATTTGGACTTGAGTTTTGTGCTTAGTGGTTAGATATAGGTATAGGTCTATTTTTATTCTTCTACATGTTGATATCCAGTTATTCCACCACCACTTCTTTAAAATGCTTTCTTTTTTCCATTTGATATTTTTTTTTGCTTCTTAGACAAAAATCAGGTTTTTGAAAATGTGTGGATTAATGTCTGGGTCTTCTGTTCGATTCCATTGGCACTCCTGTCTGTTTGTATCCCAATACCAGGCTGTTTCCAGTATTGTAGTTCTGTAGTAGAGTTTGAAGTCAGGGATTGTGATGCCTCCAGAAGTTCTTTTACTGTACAGGATTGTTTGGGCTCTCCTGGGTTTTTTTGATTTTCCATATGAAGTTGAGTACCATTCTTTAGAGGTCTGTGAAGAATTTTGCTGGGATTTTGATGGGCATTGCATTGAATCTGTAGATTGCTTTTGCCATGTTAATTCTGCCTACCCAAGAGCATAAGAGATCTTTCCACTTTCTGCTGTCATCTTCAATTTCTTTCTTCAAGAAGATTTAAAGTTCTTGTCATACAAGTCTTCCACTTGTTTGGTTAGAGTTACTCCAAGATATTTTATGCTATTTGTGGCTATTGTGAAGGGTGTTGATTCTCTGATTTCTTCCCTAGCCCTTTTATCATCTGTGTACAGAAGGGCTACTGACTTTTTTGAAATAATCATGTATCCTGCTACATTGCTAAAGTGTTTATGAGTTGTAGAAGTTCCTTGGTAGAATTTTTGGGGTTGCTTATGTATACTATCATATCATCAGCAAATAGTGAGAGTTTGACTCCTTTTCTAATCTGTACCCCATTGATCTCCTTTTGTTGCCTTATTGCTCTAGCTAGGACCTGAACAACTATAATAAATAGATATGGAGAGAGTGGACAATCTTGTCTTGTTCCTCATTTCAGTGGGATCACTGTGAGTTTTTCTCCATTTAGTCTGATGTTTATTGGTTGCTGGCTTGCTGTATATTACATTTATGATGTTTAGGTGTGTTTTCTGTATCCCTGCTCTCTCCAAGACCTTTATCATGAAGGGATGATGTATTTTGTCAAAAGCCTTTTTGGCATCTAATAAGATGATCATGTGGTTTTTATTTTTCAGCTTGTTTATATGGTAGATTACAGTAACAGATTTTCATATGTTAAACCATCCCTGCATCTGTGGGATGAAGCCAGCTTGATCATGGTGGATGATGGTTCTGATGTGTTCTTGGATTCGATTTGCCAGCATTTTATTTAGTAGTTTTTGCATCAGTGTTCATGAGTGAGATTGCTCTGTAATTCTCGTTCTTAGTAATGTCTTTCTGTGGTTTGGGTATCAGGGTAATTGTAGTCTCATAAAAAAGAGTTTGGCAATGTTCCCTCTGTTCATATTGTGTGGAATAATTTGAGGAGTATTCGTATTAGTTCTTTGAAAGTCTTGTAGAATTCTGAGCTGAAACCATCTGCTCCTGGGCTTTTTTTGCTTGGAAGACTTTGGATGACTGTTTTTATTTCTTCAACAGTTATAGGTCTATTTAATTTGCTTATGTGGTCTTTATTTAATCTTGGCAGTGATATTTTTCCAGAAAGTTGTCCATTTCCTTTAAGTTTTCCAATTTTGTGAAGTACAGGTTTTTGAAATATGACCTAATGATTATCTGTATTTCCTCCATGTCTGTTGTTATGTCCCCATTTTCATTTCTGATTTTGTTAATTTAGACATTCTCTCTCTGCCTTTTGGTTAGTTTGGATAAAGGTTTGTCTGTTTTGCTGATTTTCTCAAAGAACCAACTCTTTGTCTTATTGATTCTTTGTATTGTTTTCTTTGTTTCTATTTTGTTGATTTCAGCTCTGAATTTGATTATTTCCTGCTGTCTAGTTCTCTTGGGTAAGTTTGCTTCTTTTTGTTCTAAAGTTTTCAAATGTTCTGTTAATTCACTAGTGTGGGATTTTTCCTGCTTCTTTATGTAGGTATTTAGTGCTATGAACTTTCCTCTTAATACTGCTTTCATTGTGTCCCACAAATTTGGGTATGTTGTGTGCTCATTTTCGTTGCATTTTAGGAAGTCTTTAATTGGAAGTACTTTCTTAATTAAGGTTCCAACCTCCCAGAGAACTTTAGCTTGTGTCAAGTTGACATAAAACTGTGTAGCACAATGGCCATGAAAGGCCTGAGAGGAGAGAATTTTAGATGACCTCCAGCTGTGGGGGAACAACTTCATGGCAATGAAAAGCATTTCCGGTAAATAAAATGTGGGAATAATGTGCTGTTTTCCTTAGAGTCTCTTCAGAAGATCTAATCTAGGCTAATAGAGTTAAGAAAAAAAAAAAAGAAGAAGAAGAAGAAAAGCCTCAATCCCAGGCACTTGTGGAAGAGAAGGGTCTGGTCAAGAAATCACTCCTTGAAAAATCACAAGAATGTGGGCTTGAGTTACAGCTCATTTGTTAGGATGCATATATCCCTGGGTTTGATCCCCAACGTCACACAATCCTTCAAGACCAGGAGGCAGACAGACCAGAACTGAGGGTCATTGTTAGCTATATTAGATGTTTGAAGCCATTCTGGGCTACATAAGACTCTGTCTTAAAAAAAATAAAATTTGATGTGGAATTCCCCTCTGTGTGCTGTGATTATCATTAATGAATAAAGAAACCGCTCTGGAACTATAGCAAGGCAGAACTTAGGTAGGCAAGGAAAGCTAGGCTGAATGCTGGGAGAAAGAAGAGTGGAGTCAGGGGGATGCCATGGAGCCACTGCCAGAGACATGCCAAAACTTTGCCAGTAAACCACTGCCATGTAGCAATACACAGATTAATGGAGACGGGTTAAATTAAAGTGTAAGAGCTAGTCGATAAGAAGCTAGAGCTAACAGGCCAATCAGTGTTTTAAGTAATGTAGTTTCTGTGTGATTGTTTCAGGTTTAAGCTAGCCAGGAGGCCGGAAGAACAAGTGGCTCTCTTCTCCAACAAAAATTAAAATAACGACACAATTCTAAGTCCAGAGTTTAATATGAAATTCATAAAATATGAAACACTCTGAGGCCAGACATTGTATCACATTTATTAATTATTGATCTTAGTGACTGTTATTGGTGTTCTGTTCAGAAAATCTTTTTGTTTGCCAATGAATTTAAGTCTGTTCCCCCACTTTCTCTTCTATTAGATTCAGGGTATTTGGTCTTATGTTGAGGTCCTTGATCCATTTGGAGTTGAACTTTGTTCAGGGTGATAAAAATAGATCTATTTGCATTCTTCTACATGCAGTCATCCAGTTTGACAAGCACCACTTGTTGAAGATTCTATCTTTTCTCCAGTGTGGTTTTTTTTTTTTACTTCTTTACCAAAAATCAGGTGTTCAATATATGTGTGGACTTACATCTGGGTCTTCGATTCAATTCCATTTATCAAAATGTCTGCTTTTATACAAATGCCAGGTTATAATACAAACTGAAATCTGAGATAATGAGACTTCCAACAGTTCAATTATTATTCAGGATTGTTTTTAACTATCATGAGTTTTGTGCATGTGTGTGTGTATGTATGTTATGTGTGTGTGTGTGTTTCCACATAAAGCTGAAAACTTTAAATTCTGTGAAGAATTGTGTTGGAATTTTGATGGGGATTGTTTCACCTATCAACTGCTGGCTTCTGTACCTGGCATATTATCCTGGATGCTCATGTTTTGTGTTTTTGGGGACCTAGACATTTGGAGTTATGTTGTGTCAGTTGCTGATACCTGGTCTTGCCTTTATTGGGTGGGTATTCTATTCTTTGGTTACTGTTGCCCAGTATGGATCCTAAGGAAGTAGGTAGCTATATGGGATCCTTGGTAGAGAGTATTTCTGTAGATAAGCAGGTAGCACAAAGGAACAGAAACGGGATAGCAGGAAAGGCTGAGAAGGGCTACTAGAAAGACCTAGGGAGATAAGGTTCTGCGTCAAGAGATGGAGTCCCGTAGGAATGAGAGAAACCTCTGTAGTCAGGTGGCTTCAAGACTTAGATATAGCATATACATCTCTGTCCATAAAAGAAAAGGAAAATCATCACGGCACAGCTAAATCATTCAATACATAAAATGTAGCAACTCGGTGTTTAAAAAAAAGAAATTACCCATCACACTTTGAAACATCAAATAGCTGTATATCCAGCAGCACGGATAGGGCTTGAAGACATAGCATTTAATGAAAGGAAAAGAAGATTAACATGGGTTGGGCATGAGATACGGCAGATGTATTAGTTATTTTTCTTGCTGAGACCAGTTACCTGACAACTCAAGGGAGAAGAGTTTTACTTTGGCCCATGGGTTGAAGGTATTTGGCCCATCAAGGACGGAAAACCATGGTAGTGCGAGCAACTCTAGCTGTGGTAGCAGAAGTATGAAGACACTGGTGACATTGTGTCCTCAGTCACCAAGTAGAGAGAATCAGTGCTGGTGCTCGGCTCTCTGTTTCCTTTCATTCACTCCAACATCCCAGCCCTTAGGGTGATACTGCCCACATAGAGGGTAGGTCGTCTTGCCTCAGTTAAATCTCTTTGGAAATACCTTCACAGATGTGTCCAGAGGTGTGTCTTCCAGGTCATTTCAAACCCAGTCAAACTGACAACGGAGGATTAACCACAACACCAAGTTCTTGCAGCAGAAGAAAATAATGCAAAGATCGCAAATCAGAATCACGGCATAAAGCAATCTACAGATGCTGGGTTGAATGAACTCTACAGACAAATGTTTCCTTAGATGAGAAGACGGGTTTCAAACAGAGATCTGTGGGAGCCCATGGATGTGGATTCCTTCCACCTTGACCAAAGGTCAAAGAGTTCAAGCCTATTCTTGCTCCTTTAAGGTTATCACAGGAGGTTTGACCCAGTGTGTGGCTACTAATAGGATGCTTTGACCTAGGGCATGATTACTTGATGCTTTGGTTATTGGGAAGGTTACTACTTTGTTCTTTGTATCATGGTAAAGATACCCCCTCCTTGTCTTCCCCCTCCTCTTTGGGTTGGGCTGTACAGAGCCTATGAGAAATAAACACGGGGCAAATTTCAGAACTTACTGGATGCCCTCCCAACTCTATTCTGTGTCTCTGACTTTTCTTTTCTATCTCTGTTTTTTCTAACCTGCCATTTCTTAATCTTCATGTTTCCCTCCAAGCCCCGACAAATAAGCTGGATGTGTCCCAGCTGATGTTGTCGCCCTGACGCAGGATACAGCAGAGACCCAAGTCTGAAGAGAATCTAAGAGTTAGTCATTGAAGAGCACGTAGAGTTGGCAACACGAAATAACCAGATAAGTGATCATGATGATAATAAACTAACTATCACGTTGACTGAACATTTTTTACATATTATGTAATTTAAGAAGCTTAATAACATTTTCAAGCAAAAGCTGTCATTTTCATTTTGTGTAGGAGAAAACTCATTACATGAGCCCACACCCAGGAAGTCCAACTCTCTGGCCTTCCTGACTGGTCCCATCCTTCCTCCTCTCAGAACCCTCCTGAGCTGCAACCCTGCCACACTCGGGAAAGGCCCTCTTCCTGGTTCCTGCATCCCAGATACAGTTTCTACAAGTCAAGGCACATCCTCTAGGTTGCCATAGAAACAGGAGACTAACACAGGTTGTTTTGTGAGTAACCCTATAAACAGTAACCCAACAGCCTTGCCACTCTAGAAGCTGACTTTCAAAGGACACAGCCTACCCTTCACGGATAGGCTAGACATGGGAACGAGGACCCACTTGTTCTTCTCCTCACATTAGCAATGCCTGGATTAGGGCCGATAATCCTCATACCACCACAGAGCAGATGGCTTTGCTTGCAAAGAGAGAGCCCTGACAGTGGGGAGTCTGAAACAAGCCCAGTGTTTTCGAACCCGCCTGAAATACGCCCACCACGCAGCTGAGTAGCTACTAAATATTTGCCCACACCTGGCACTCAGCTTCTAAATGCTCCACCCACCTCTGGATTGCCGCCTACCAGAGGCCACCACTGTAAGGAAAGGCTTCATCTCTTGATCCCTTGGTGCTTTGTGGGGAGCTGTGATTGAGAAAAAGTGGAGCTACTATGATGTTCAAGTGCAGGCTGACTTGGGTTGCATTCCGACTTTGCAACAAAGTTCGTTTGCAAGGGCTATCTTAACAAAATATTCTGTCACAAACTGGGTGACTCAGAAGTGAAATCTGGGGTTCTAGAGGTTAGTAGTCTAAAATCACAATATTGGTTTGGCCATCTCCCTCAAAAGGTTCTGCAGGAGGATCCTGCCCTGCCCCTGCCTGGTTCTGGTACACAGAGGTTCCTTGGCATGGGACAGAGTACCTCCAACTTCTGCCTTTGTCTCCACGTGACTGTCTTCTGTGTGTCTGTGTCCATAGCTCCCTTTTTTATGAGGACATAGGTCATATCGGATTTAGGACCTACCTTATCCTTAAAAAAAAAAAAAAAAGACAAGGAGTAGGCTAGGCTGGGATCGGATTCAGTTTGTAACTAACGATACCTTGAATTTTTGAACCTTGCCCAGTTTGTGTGATACTGGGAGTAGAGACAGGTTTTAGTGCATGCTAAGGCTCAACCATCTGAGCTATCTCCAAACCTCATTATAATTCATTTTGCCAACTACATTTTCAGCCATTGTTCCCAAATAAGATAATATTCTCATGTACTGAAAACAGAGTAAGTTTTAACACACCTTGTGGGACACACGAACACACAGACACACACACACATACACAGAGAGACAGAGACAGAGACAGAGAGAGAGGAAAAGTTACAGTGCCTATGATCTTTGGACAGGAGAGCAGCCTCTGGATATTTATCCTAAACACTTGAGCTGTGCAAAGAATACTCACTGCAGTCTTGTTTACCAAAGCAATGGACTGAAAACACTCACAGCCCAAGCACATTTCTATAATGAAATACGAGGTGGTCATTAAGAATACTGACACAGTTGTATGATAAGAAATGATCACCACGGTACATTTTTAAAAGGAGAAAGGTTCAGAGTGGGGAGGATGATTCAAGGCAGAGGTTTTGCAGGGCAGGGAAACTTGTCCAGACAATCCACAATGGTGGATGCTTGTCTTTACTCGCTCATCAGTGCCACCAAATGTTCAACATAAGAGCGAAACCTGGAAGAAGCGATAGATTCGCGGGACTGAGGCATCAGTTGTAACACACATTCTGCTCTGGCAGGAAAGGGGATGTTAAAGGGGCAACTCATGTACAAAGGCAGGTGGTACAAATCCTTATACTCCGTGCTCAGTTTT
The DNA here is from genome assembly GCF_014885135.2 of Alexandromys fortis. NCBI lineage: Eukaryota > Metazoa > Chordata > Mammalia > Rodentia > Cricetidae > Alexandromys > Alexandromys fortis. Next base: position 7,068,010 of record NW_026067965.1, read on the forward strand.
CCAGGAATCTAAAACACCTCTGAAGTCTAATTTTTTAAGAACCAGGTTCAGAAAAACATGTTCTGTTGTCTACAGGAGGAAGCGAGAAAGCACATAGATACACGTGTATATGAGCACACACGCAAGCATGTAAGTATGTCCAGAAATGCATATTTAAAATAATAAGAGTGTTGGCTTTAAAACAAATTGGACAAGTGGAGTAGAAAAGATAAGAGAGACACACTTTTCACTGCGCAACTTCTGTGTCTACTGAATTCTATACCACATGCACAAATCATCTGTTCAGTGAACGGTAAACATTTTAAGGGGATAGTAACAGGTTTCTGAGGTTTGGGGCTAATTAGGTCCCATCTAGACTAATGAGGAGCACCAAGGAGAATTCTTGTCTTGTGAGGTCAGAGAAGCTAGTTCAAAAGTTAATGGTGGATAGCCCAGCAGGAGCTATCCTGCCAGAGTCAGATGCTAACTGTAGCTGAGAACACAAGGAGCTGCTCTGGCCTTCCAGAAAAGAACACTGATAATATAGAGAGAACTTGACTATAAATAAACATCAAGAAAGAAACACCTAAATCATCTAATCAATATATGAGCAACTGAATGGTATGGACAATTTTCAAAAGAAAAAAATACATATAGCCATGAATGGTCTGAACGAGTGTTAAACATCTGAAATGTAAATCAAAATATATTGAAATTCCATTTCATTCCATAAGACCAACTGTCATTGAAATAATGAACAAAAGACGTTTGCAAAGATGCTGGGGAAAGGAATCCCATGCACTGCAGCAGGAGTGCAAATGACTGCACAGAGTGGAAGTCGGTGCAGAGATCCCTTAAGTACAGAATTACCATATGACCCAGCTACACCACTCCTGGCCACATACCTAAAGGACCTAAGTCGATACAGCACAGAGGTACCTGACTATCCGTGTCTATTGTTGTACTATTCACAATAGCCAGAGTATGGAATCAGTCTCTATGTCCATCAAGAGGTGAATATATAAAGAAAATATGGCATATATGCATAGTGGAGTTTTATACAAAACTATATCACTTAAGGGAATATGGACGGCATTGCACTGAGGTCATCATGTTAAGCAAAACAAGCCAAACTCAGAAAAACAAATATCACAGATTCTCTCGTATCCGAATGTTGATTTGAGATATATGTTAGACAAAATACATAAGCATATATATCCAAAGCCTGCCTCCAGTAACGTATTTCCTCCAACAAGGCCACACCCCCTAATCCTCCTTAAGTAGCACCACCAGCTGGAGACTAAGTGTTCAAATACATGAGCCTAGGGGAGACACTAGGATCCAGAAATGATAAATATGAGGAGACCCAGGCATGTGTGAAAAAAAATGCCAAAACGAAACTCGTTTTCTAGTGCCAATTCTAAGTTTACGAATAAATAAGAGTTGTTAGGTAGATGAACCCCCACCACAACTAGAACACTGAAAAACTACACGGGGACTCAGCAGTGCAGACAGGCGCACTGAGAGCCAAGACAGTATTCTAGAAGGGAAGGGGAGGCAGAGACAGGAGAATCAAAGAAAGAGCATCTCACACAAAAGGCACACAGCACAGGCATCCTCAAGGATGGATAAGGCTCAGGTCGTGGAGGCCTTAGCCAGGCACCAAACATACACACCTGGCAGAGAAGATAAGGAAGAGGAGGGGCACCCTCCCTCCAATAAAGCTAGGAAATGAAGAAAAGAGAACACCAGCCCCACCGAGGCTCCACTACTGTATACGTAACTGGTGTTCTTTTCTTCCCCTTCCCCAAACCTACCTAGGGAACACCCTCCACTCCAGGGGACTAGTTGATTTGATCAGCTAATAGGACTCACTATCAGGTATTTTTTCAAAGGGGCACAAAGAGTGCTTCTTCTCGAACAAACTTGACCTTGCAGTATTAATAGCTGTTAATTGCTTAATCTGCTCTTTCTTCCCAAAGGCAATCGCATTTTAACCAGAGCTTCAGACACTCAAAGGAATGCATGTCTACAGGAAATTATGTCAGGCCTTCTGCAGACAATTGAGGAGACCTATCTGGGACTAAAAGCATCCCTTATGCCTTTCAGATCCCACGACAAAGAAAATTATGGAATTGCTCTTCTCTCCCCTACCTCTTGCTTTTATCCAAGACCATGAAATAAAGGTAAGGACCACTTTAAAGAAATAAAAGAAAGGTCATTTGCAACAGAAGCCACCAATGTCTGCCCTGTGCACCAGGACTAAATAAAAGGCCAACATCTTCTGAATGACTCAACAAGACACAGTTGACTTAGAGTCTGTCAATCAGATCAGTTCCACTGACCAAATTTACCTGCTGCAATACATCATGTCTGTAAAGAAAGAATTGCTGGGTACCAAGAGAATCAGCACTAGGCATCAGGCATTACAGGTAGGCCTAGGAGTGTTCTCTTTCTTCTGATTATGAAACTCCAAGAACTTTCCCAATCTACACACAGAATTACTAACCTCCTTGCAGGGACAGAGGCCATTCCTTTGTGTTGTCACTGACAGTGAAGAAGCCAGACTATCTGGTCCACTCCCAAAGAAAAAGCTAGTCAGTGCAATTTCCCATAATCGCCTGCCATTTAGTAAGCTTACCCTCTCCCTTCGGGGCTAGCTTCTGTTATTATGCAATGTATGGAAACTTCCCTCGCCTCTCAATTGCCTTCCTGCAATTATTATATTGATTCGATGTGGTGTAGATCCATGTTTGAGGTGGTTTATGGTTTTAATTTGCAATTAAATCAAATGATGCCCCTTCACTAAGATGGCTGACACTTGTTTATATTCTGCAACGAGCAATGAAGGCAACTTTTATTCACCATCATAAACACACTAGATGAGGAGCTTGAAATTCTAAATAACTCATTTTCTTGCCTGGTTCTTCAGCCTGGTTTTAAAAAAAAAATAAGTTAAGGAGCTAAGATTGTTGGGAGGGGCAGAGACAGAGGCAGTTTTCTTTAATCTTACGAAGCCCTGGTAGGTTGGCCACGCACCAGAGTAGACCCCTTTTTGCAAGAATAACTAGGTATTATAATCTCGACTTGATGAGGAAAGGAGAAAAAGAAGAAGAAGGAATCTCAAAGCTGACGGGGAAAGGAGCAGGTGGTGCAGAAGGCAGTAATGAGAGAGGTGAATATATTCAAACACTTGAAAAAGAAAATCAGTTGCTTTCCAAAAAAATCAAACTGCATATTCATGCATTTTAAAAAAGTGGCCCAAGTACTAACTGGGACATTACAGTGGCCTTTGAGTGAAGTCATTGTGTTAGTCAGTGTTAGGTCACTATGACAGAACTCCTGAGAGGAACTGATGAGGGGAGGTTTACTTGAGCCTGTGGCTTCAAAGCTTTCAGTACGTGATCATCAAGCCCCTTGTTCAGGGCCTGTGGTGCAACAATGCAAAGTAGCCAACCTCGTATGACAGGAGCCAGCACAAGGAGATGTGGGAGCAAGACAAAGCCCCCATGTGGATGTCCCAGAGATCCACACCCTTCGATGAAATCCCACCTCCTGCTTTCCCCTCATTTCCCAAAAGACTGTTAAATTATGAATCAATTAATTGATTGATCTACTGATGACATCACAGCTGTAGTGATTCAGTCGCTTCCTAGAAGCCCTGGTCTCTGAACACTGTTGTGCTGGAGACCAAGTCTTCAACACATCAGCATTCTGGATTCAAACCTTTAACGATCACCGAGCAAGCAACATTAGAAGATGAACAATGGGACAAACAGCAAGAATAACTGGTGGACTCTGTTTATTGTCTCCCTTTCAGAATGACCTCTACACATCAAACCCTATGCATGCATTTTTTTTCTCCTAATCTCTGGTGCAGCTGCATTGCATCTGCTTTCAGAGCTATGGTCTGTTCGACACAGGTGTCAGCATCCTTTTCTCCAAGAACAGGCAGGTGGGGGTTGACAAGAGTTTCACTCCCAGGGATGTGTTCCAGAAGCAAAACAGCAGCAACAGCCAGTGAGCACTTTGACCTTTGGCACAAATGCTCCATCTGACTTGAGGTCTCAAAGATATCTTCAAGAGCTGCCTGCCTCTTTAAACACACAGACCTAACAAGTTACCTTATGACAGTTGACAAATACCAGCTGCAGAAAATGATGCCCCTTTTTGATTATCTTGATATTTAATAGCTCAGTAGAAGACCTCTATCTTGTGTTGGGCATGGAGGGAAGAGGGTGCAGAGATAAGATGGCCACAGAAGATAAAGGGATAGTGGGCTTCAGGGACATCAATCCAAAGATTATATACACATAAATGAATATGAAGACCACATGGCCAGAAAAAGATGCTTTCAAATAATGGGTAAAGCCAAAAGAAAGGACTATCACATGGTACTGAGGAGGCCATAGTCATAACTGCCTCGGTGGGGTAATGAATGTTGGAGCAAGCACTGTGCGTTAAAAAGAATGAATTATTGTAATTCCTCTTCAAGACAGATGTGTCCTTTCTCTGCATACTCCAGCAATCAAGATTGTAACTATTTCCTAAGAACAATATGCTCAAGGGGACATTTAATTCACCATGCCCTAAACTCATAGCTCAAATATTGATTTATGTAAAAAAAAAAAACAGATACTAAAAAGCCACATCAACCATATAGGTGTGGTATGAACCAGCCCTTCATCCTTTGCTGTGGGACAATGGTCTTGTACCCTGTAAAGGTTTGTCAGTTGTACTTGTTTAATAAAATGCTTATTGATCAGTAGCTAGGCAGGAAATATAAGTGGGTAACCAGAATAGGAGAATTCTGGGAAGAGGAAAGGCTCAGGCTGCAGTTTTGCCCAGATGCAAAGAAAGCAAGATGAGAATGCCTCACTGATAAAAGGTACCAAGCCACGAGGCTAACAGAGACAATAATTATGGGTTAAGATATAAGAGTTAATAAGAAGCCTGAGCTAATAGGCCAACCAGTTTATAATTAATGTGGGCCTCTGTGTACGTTTTTGGGACTGAATCACTGCAGGACCTGGTGGGACAGAAATCTCTGTCAACAAATGGCACCCAATGTGGACAACTACATCTACATAAAACCTGAGAGAGCTTGGGAAGTAATTCTAGACACAAAAGAACAGAGTTAAACATGGCTTCTTGGTAGCAGCATTTTCTCAGGTGGGCTCTGTTTGCTAGAGGCAAGTGCTTCTCATTTAAGAGAGGATTCCTGACTCAGCTTTAGCTGCAAAAAACCTTGCAGCTATTTCAAGAGGCCCTGCCACAAAACATTTAAATGGTGTTTATGACTAGCTGACAGTATGCTTCTTAGTGGTGGCAGGAACCTTGAAACTCCATAGAGTTGTAGCAATACACATGGCTCTGACTAGTACCTCCACACTGAGTTTAGACTCTCACAAAGCTAAGGAATGTGGTGGATCCAGCCATCATAGCCATGGCTTTAATCCTAGCCATATCACTTAGCAAATTAAAGGCTCATGTGGTCAGAAAAAGAAAGATATACAGTAAAGATAGATTCAGACAAAAAAAATCTATAAATGGTTTACAGTGTGTTTAAAAATATATGTAGGCTTGTGAGAGTAAAGAAAAAGGATAAAGTCCTTTTAAAAAGAAAGGAAGTAGTTGGGTATGGTGGCACATACCTTTAATCCCAGCACTTGAGAGGCAGAGGAAAATGGATTTCTGTGAGTTCAAGGATAGTCTGGTCTACAGAGTGAATTCCAGGACAGCCAAAGACACACAGAGAAACCTTGTCTCAAAAAAACCAAAAAATAAAAATAAAAAGAAGTAGAGTTTAAAATAAAGCCGTGTGAAGGTGGAAAATACACAGAGAGTCTAAATACTGTATATTGTGTTATCTTTGAATTTCATGGCTGTTGAGGAAGAAGCAACAATTGCTGAAGGACATTTGATTATAAAAGTTGCTGGATTAATCCAATATATGTATTTTGAAAATGCCTTGACTTCAAAATTTAAGTCAAAAGATATGTTACTTTGGAAAAGAGGTTTTGCTTTTGTTTCCACAGGAAATGAGAGGCTGTGGATTCATTCTGGGTTAAGAAAAATAAAGCTTGATCAAGGAAGACCCCCTGAAAAATCTCCAATAGGAACAGATGGTCCAGATGTCTGAGTTCTATATCCAGAACAGTTTTAAGACTGCTGGCTAAGATGATCATGCCTCACAGAATACTTCAGTCAAGGCTTGATCATAATTCTAAATTTTCTTTGGGTCCTCATAAGATTTTCAGTGCCCCCAATCAGCAGGAAGTAACTTGGAAAACTACAATCACATCCCCCCCCCCCAAAAAAAATGGATTATGGATGTTTGTTTTTGGTTAGAGTATTGGCTACAAGTTGCTAAGGATAATAGTCAGGAAAAAAGCTAAACAAAAGAGATTAGATTTAGAGTTTTTATTTTGAAAAGGTGGGGGGGGATGCTGTGGGACAATGGTCCTCTACCCTGTAAAGATTTGTCACTTGTATTCCTTTAATAAAACACTGATTGGCCAGTAGCCAGGCAGGAAGTATAGGCAGGACAACAAGAACAGGAGAATTCTGGGAAAAGAAAAGGCTCAATCTATAGTCATCATCCAAACACAGAGGAAGCAAGATGAAAATGCCTCATTGATAAAAGGCACCAAGCCAAGTGGCAAAAACAGACAAGAATTATGGGTTAAGATATAAGAGTTAATAAGAAGCCTAAGCTAATAGGCCAATCAGTTTATAATTAATGTAGGCCTCTGTGTACTTCTTTGGGACTTAATCACTGTGGGACCTGGTGGGAGAGAAACCTCCGTCAACAATCCTTTGTCTGGTGTTGATGAAATTCGGCCAAGAATAGCTCAGAGGGCTTTGTGCTGCCCTGGGCTGTCCTTAATACTTCCTTTGTAGCCTGATGGCTTCATCATCCCTGCTCCATTCCCATGTCTTTTGCCAGCCCATGATCCTTGCTGATCCATGACAATCTATGTTAGACCAGCCACTTGCCCACATCAGAGCCAAGCCAGCATTTGCTGAGCGGTCTATCCAACACCTGTTTCTTCCCAGCTCCAAGTTCATGTGACAGCTTCAGTAGCAGTGGGATTTGCTTATCCCACACAAGTGCTAAAGCAACCAGAAGTGAGATTTCAGCAAAGGCCCTCCAGAAAAAGTTGTGGAGATGTATTGATACTGTCTCCAGCTGTGAAGTAGCAGGGGTGGGGGGATAAATCTTGAAGATTGATTGTCTCCTGCAAGCTCTTCCTCCAGATCTCCAAGATCTCCAAAATGATGGCGACAGGACTTGCTCTCTCAAACAACTTTTTCTGTTAACCTCCCTTACCTTAAGATACTGCAGAAGGGACATAGTCCTGTGGGGAAAGTATGGAACTTTCAGAGAAAGAATGCCACTGCAGTGATGCCATCTTCTCCTCTGTAAAGTAAGGAGAGGTGGAGGAGGAAGAGCTTTGCCATGGGGATCAGATGTAATGCTCATGAGTATATATTACATCATGATAGATTTAAGACTAACACTCATGAGAACATATTGCATCATCACAGACTTAAGACATGACTGACCTATGACCCTCAGGACACATGTGTTTCACAATAGCTATGAAAGCAGCCCAACACATATGTAAATAATTGTCATGTAACAATGTTAAAAGGTTGAACACCCCTGTAACCCTTCCACCTTCTGCCAAATGAGTATACATCAAGAAGGTCCAAACCAAATGCTAGCACCTTAATCTTGGTTCTCCTGGCCTTAGGAATATAAGAAATAAGTGATTGTGTTTAAAAAACTGTCCAGTCTGAGGTATTCTGTTCAACAGCACAAACACAACTCTTGACTGCATTCAAGAGCCAAGGTGACTTCACTCTCAGTGTGCCTTCCTGTCCATCTGAATCTTCACCCTTTCCCTCCTCACTAGCCATGTGTCCCTTACCTGGGTCAGGGGACTTCCCTAGGCTTCAGTTGTCCTACAGAAACAGAAGTAACAGGTCAACTTCCAATTCGTTCTAATAATTAAATAGGAATATGCATGAGACCTGGTAAATGCCTTTGCTAGGAAAGTAGAAATACCCTACAAGAAAGGTTTTCTGTTGCTTAGCACTCTTTCAAGAAATACTTTTGCTGGGCAGTGGTGGCGCATGCCTTTAATCCCAGCACTTCGGAGGCAGAGGCAGGCGGATCTCTGTGAGTTTGAGGCCAGCCTGGTCTACAAGAGCTAGTTCCAGGACAAGCCCCAAAGCTACAAAATAACTGTGTCTCAAAAAAAAAAAAAGAAAGAAAGAAAGAAAGAAAGAACGAACGAACGAACGAGAGAAAGAAAGAAAAGAAAGAAAGAAAGAAAGAAAGAAAGAAAGAAAGAAAGAAAGAAAGAAAGAAAGAAAAAAGAAATACTTTTTTCTGAGATTATGATCTAAAGTATCTTCCTATCTGCCTGGCTTTGTAAATCAGTGGATTGGGGGGATTAAGACACTGACCATAGATCAAAATTGACCTTCAAAGGATAATACTACAAATACACACACACACTAAACAGATGATAGATGATAAATAGATAGAGAGATAGCTAGTCAGGCAGGCAGGCAGACAGACAGACAGACAGATAGATCTGAAAATGGACCTTTTCTGGCTGCCTAGTCTAGAGCCTGGATACGGTGTCCTCTCTCCAGCCCAAATGGAACAAGGACAGGCAGGTGTGCAGAACACCAAGTGTAACTGAACTGAGAACACTGTTACAAGAATGAGGAGAGCTCCGGGAGAAAAATGACTCAAAACCCCTAAAAATCAACCTGACTTTACATGTAGCACTTAAACTCAATGAAGACTCGGGAGGCCTCCTGGAGAATGGCTTGTGCTATTTTTATTTAGTGAAGGTCTTTAAATCCTTTATTGTTAATCCTCCTGTCGGCTGGCTAGCTTCCTCGCATAGACTCATAAAGATAGGTACAATCTTGAGCCGGTTATTTCGGGGCCTTAGTCTCAGTCTCCAAGCACCTGTTTGTCTAAACCTGAGTGCCTAAGGTATATAAACAGAAGCGCTGATTGCTTTGCCTTCCCAAGATGTGAGCTCATGACTAGGGCTGGGGAAATCGGGTCACAGGAAAAGATGAGGACTCCAGTAGCTCAGGGTGGGGTAGAAGGGGGACAGATTAATTCAAAGGAAGCTCATTGATAGGAAAAGGGAGGCAATGTGGCTAATGACCAAATCTGTCATCTCTGTCATGTGTGTTGAATGGGCTACAGCGCAGCCACTTAACAAATATGCATGAAAGGTGTGTAAGAACATTGGGAATGCTTGCTTTGCATTACCCTGCGCTTTCAGTAGAGAAATAACAGCTGTGCTTAACTCGCTGCACACACTCTCTGCTCCATTCACACGTGTATGTGTGGTGTGTGTGTATGCATGTGTGCACTCTGTGTGTGTGTGTGTGTGTGTGTGTGTGTGTGTGTGTGTGTGTACTCCTGGCCTGAAAGCAGAGGAAACTGAGACACAAGAACTCTAAGACACTTGTCTACAACAGTTGGAGAGCCCGCAATGGACGGACCTAGGCCCTCTGCATGTGTGTAACAGTTGTGTAGCTTGGTCTCTTTGCAAAGTTCCTAGCAGTGAGAGTAGGACCTGTCCCTGGCACTTAGCTGGCTTTTGGGAACCTGTTGGATTACCTCACCCAGCCTTGATGCAAAGGGAGGAGCTCAGTCCTTCCTTGACTTGATATGCGATGCTTTGTTTAAGGGAGACCTGTCCCTTTCTGAATGGAGATAGAGAAGTGGATAAGAAGGGGGTAGATAGGAAACAGAGAGAACAGGAGGAGAGGAAGGAGAGGAAACTGTAGTCAGAATGAAAAATAAATGAAAAAATGTTATTTAAATAATTTTTAAAAAAAAAAAGAAAGAAAAGACGCTTTTCTAAGGCCACACACTCATCAGTAGAATGAGGCTTTAAGCCCCAGCTCTTCTGACCCTGAAGTGTGTGTTCTCATTCTTTCCACCACGTTGAGAAACCTGCTAAGGCCAATGAAAAAGATGAGCCAAGAATGGAGGGGTGTGATTCTATCTGGACCTGACTTTTAAACTATTCTCTTTTAACCAGAAAAACAACAAATTCCCCTCATAATGAAGACGATTACGCCTTTTCATATGATACCAAGCTAACACAGGAAGCCTGGGACGAGCTTTTTGCCAGACCCTAGTGCCTGCTTGGTGACCGGCTGAGTTCCATAGCATCTCTGCTACAGGGACTGTAGAGTGTTGCTCTATGCCCCCATGGGAGATGAGGCTGAAGTTTTCCAGGTATCTCTTTAAGGCTGTTCCTCAGCTCCAGCCGCACCAAAATTAAGCAGGATGGTTTCTGGATGATGCCAGAGAAGCACAGAGCTTCTGCCACCCCACAGTTTCTAACAGAGATCATTACTTCCACCAAGGATGCTGTAATAACTGAGTGGCTCAGAACAGCTGAAACCCATTTCCTTGCCATTCTGGAGGCAAGACGTTTGAAATCAAGATATTGGTCTGTCCTCATTTCTGTGAGAGGCTCTGGGTCCAGGCATCCTTGGCTTATGGCTGCAGCACCCAGTCTACACCTCTAATTTCATGTGTCGTTTTCTTACTTTTGTCTTCTGCTAGAAGGATGCTCACCAACATATTGTGAGTACCAACCTCCACACCCTACAATGAGCTTGTCTCAAAGTCTACTTTACCTATTTACATGCACATAGACTTTTTCTAAAAGTGACGTCACATTTCTAGGTTCCAGGGATTAGCAAGTGAGCATGGCTTTCAAGGGGCCCCTCTTGTGCTCAGGATGAGTGGTTTGGAGAATTTAATGTTGGATTCATGTGTCATGAAATCAGCAATTCTTCTGTTTAACATTGATATTGAGGCAACCACATCATCTTGAGAAAGCTGCTGGCAGAAGAAAGAGAACAGAACTGCTCGCTCGTTTCTCCATCTCCTCCTTCACTGTTGTTTGCACAGTGGGCAATGATTGATCAGAAGACTGAGTGGTATCCCTTTAAGTTCCTGGGGCCTACAATCTTAAAAATCTCCCTTTAATTGTACAGCAACCGTTAGGAGCTTTGTCAGGAACGGATGACAGGAGCAGAAGTAATCACCCGAAAACAGATTTCTAGGTAATTTATACTTAGTCAATCCAAACCTAATTCCTGAGTGACCTATACTGTGCCTAAGGAGCCTGAAATAATCTTGTATTTACCCTTTACCCTGAAATTAGATGGTACTTGCTGTGCAATTACCCGGCCACTAAGTGACAATTACCACGTAATTAAATGGTCAGTGGTTACGGAATTATTAAATAGCGTTGACATGATATTCGTTCCACAGAACCTTGTACTATTGCCACAGAACGAAACTCCCCACCAAGAAATTGCAGCCATTCTTGAGATCTGCTCTTTGCTTGGATGACTTTCAAGTTGGCACAAACTCTTAGCGTTATAAGCTCCAGAGGGATCGGGAAAATGGCTGTCCCTGATCTCAAGGAAGAGCACGGTCTCTTGGACAGGGGTCACTCACCAGACAAGAGAAGCACCTCTGCAGCACTGCTGTAGTCTCCGGCTAGGACACTTGGGGAAATTCCTTAATCCTTCTCTGGGGAACATGGTACAGAGGAGGCAAAGATGCCAGATTCCTCTCAGGGACCTGGAGTCTCTGCGTAAAGCGACAATGTTTCAGCTTGCTCGAGCATCAAGAACTCTTCAATCTGAACATAAGTCACTTCATAAAAGGACAGGACTGAGTCTTCCCTGCAGACAGCTTTATCACCAGCGCCATCCCTGGCACACTTAGATGCACAGTGAACGTTCATTGCATGAATTGGTTCACTGGGTGATTGACTGATCAGCATGCATCTGCCACAGTCTGGGGGCTATGGACACTAAAACTATTAAAGGACCCTGGGCTCAACATGGAGTCTCAGAAAGGCTGAGACACTTGCTCAAGGTTACCATACAACCAGTCAGCATCATCTGCAGGACCAAACACGGATATCAGACTCCTAAAGATGGATTAAATCTTTAAGACAGTATAAACTCTTCTCCTCCTACAGCTTCAAAGCACACTAAGACTTTGTACACTAGGTCTAAGGCTTATTTATGAGTGAGGACCAGCATAGTTTATATAAACTAGCTTTTGTTTAAGGGAAGCCCAGCGAGATTAAGAAACTAGCCTAAAAATCACACTGTGGATAAATTGCTTAGAGTTGAACTTGAACTCAAAGCCATTTGTCTACCTGCTATACTGGAGGGAAAAAGACTTTCTGCCCCGAGCCCTTACATTTCCGCCATTACAATGTTATATCACTGGTTCAGCACTGCTCCCAGATGTTGCTGCTCACATATAGTATCTCACTACCTCTCTAACACCCTAAATCAAATTACTTTGCCTCCATGGATAAATATTTTTTAAAAAAAATGAGACCAGAAAAAGTTTGACTTTGTATAAAGCAAAGTAGAGTTCATGTTAAAATTCAGCTCTGATCAGTTAATAGTGGAGGTCTAAAAAGAACGCCCTGTTGTGATGCCTCCTAAGAGTGTATCACCCTTCACCAGTATCAATGGATGAATAGTGCTGTTTTCTATGGATGGGTCAGGGAGTCGTAACGCATGTGCCAGGTATTTACCTCCTCGGAAATGCAGTGTGGGATTTCATAAAATAGGCTCAAGCTTGGAACTGATCAGAGCTCAGGAGTGAATGAATGAAGCCAGAAGACCAGCTACAGTAAGCCGTCACAGGCATTCTTTTCTTCAAACACAGATGCTCAAAGGAGAAAGTAGAAAATATCATCTACAAATGAAAACGGAGAGCCAGGAAACTTTGCTTCCAGTTGCAGCTTTACAGTTATTGGGTTTAAGCAGTTCTCACGCATCGCTGCCTCCCTCTGGAGCTCATGCATAAAATGAAAGTATTTAAGTAAGAAATCCCCAAGATTCGTTAAGTCTATAATGGTTGGTACTGAGCAGAATAGAGAAAAGGGGAACAATAGGCAGAAGAGGAGGAAAAAGTAGATCACACATTTTTGTGGTAATTAGTACTCCCATTTTGACCACGATGAGTTTTAATTATCAATTCAGCATCCAAGTAGACGTCTCGTGTATGTAATTGAATATATAATTCTATTACTCAGAGGATACTACTAGGTTAAAAAAAAATAAGAGAAGCATCAATAAGCAGGAAAAATTGGATTAAAAAAACTCTGAGGGGAGAGAAAAGAAAGTGAGAACCAACATAAACAGAAAAGTAATGTGCAGTTGAAATGTGGAGAGAAAATTATGTGATTGTCACAGAAACATAGAGAAAGAAAGAGTTTAAAGGAAAAAATGGCCATCCACATCCATCTTGAGAAAATGCAGCCATATGAGGAATGGAAATTAACTTTAGTGAGATTTATAAAGCTAACTTTAATTTTATTTTTTAAAAAAGTGCAAGGAAATTGAGAAATTGTGACCAAATTTGGTTTAGAAAGAAGGGATCCTTGCTGAAAAAGCCTTCGACAAAATCCAATACCCCTTCATGATAAAGGCTTTGGAGAGATCAGGGATACAAGGAACATACTTAAGCATAATAAAAGCAATATACAGCAAGCCGAAAGCCAATGTCAGATTAAATGGAGAGAAACTCATAGCAATTCCACTAAAACCAAGAACAAGACAAGGCTGTCCACTTTCTCCATATCTATTCAACATAGTACTTGAAGTTCTAGCTACAGCAATAAAACAACAAAAGGAGATCAAGGGGATGCAAATTGGAAAGGAAGGAGTTAAATTTCTCCTATCTGCAGATATGATAGTATACATAAATGACCCCAAAAATTCTACAAGCTACTTCTACAGCTGATAAACACCTTCAGTAATGGGTCAGGATACAAGATCAACTCAAAAAAAAAAATTAGTAGCCCTTCTATATACAAATGATAAAGGGACTGAGAAAGAAATCAGAGAATCATCACCATTTACAATAGCCACAAATAACAAAATATCTTGGAGTAACACTAACCTAAAAAGTGAAAGACCAGTATTACAAGAACTTTAAGTCTTTGAAGAAAGAAACTGAGGAAGATATCGGAAAATAGAAACCTCCCATGCTATTGGGTAGATAGGATCAACATTGCAAAAAATGGCAATCCTACCAAAAGCAACCTACAGATCCAATGCAATCCCCATGAAAATTCCAGCACAATTCTTCACAGACCTCAAAAGAACAATACTCAACTTCATATAGAAAAACAAAAAACAGAATAATCAAAACAACCCTCTACAAAAAAGGAACATTCAGAGGCATCACCATCCCTGACATCAAGCTCTTATTACAGAGCCTACAGTAATGAAAATAGCCTGGTACTGGCATAAAAACAGACAGGTTGGCCAATGGAATTGAACTGAAGAGCCAGATATTAATACACATACTTATGAACACCTGATTTGAACACCTGATTTTTGACAAAGAAGCTAAAATTATACAATGGGGAAAAAGCATCTTCAACAAATGGTGCTGCCATAATTGGATATCAACATGTAGAAGCATGCAAATAGATCCATGTCTATCCCCATCCACAAAACTTAAGTTCAAATAGATCAAAGACCTCAACATAAATCCAGACACACAGAACCTCACTGAAGAGAACGTGGGAAGTATACTTGAATGCATGGGCACAGAAGACCTTTTCCTAAATATAACCCCAGTAGCACAAACACTGAGAGCAACAATTAATAAATGGGACCTCCTAAAACTAAGAAGCGTCTATGAAGGAAAGGACACAGTCACAAAGACAAAATGACAACTTACAAAATGGGAAAATATCTTCACTAACCCCACATTAGACAGAGGACTGATCCTCAAAATATATAAAGAACTTAAGAAACTAGACATCAAACAATCCAATCAAAAATGGGGTACAGATCTAAACCGAGAATTCTCCACAGAGGAATTGCAAGTGGCCAAAAGACACTTAAGGAACTGTTCAACTTCTTAGCCATCAGGGAATACAAGTCAAAACAACTCTGAGACACCATCTTACACCAGTCAGAATGGCTATGATCAAAAACACCAAGGATAGCTTATGCTGGAGAGGATGTGGAGCAAGGGGAATACTTAGTCATCGCTGGTGGGAATGCAAACTTGTACAGCCACTTTGGAAATCAGTGTGGTTGGTTTCTCAGAAAATTGTGAATCAAGCTACCTCAAGACTCAGCAATACCACTCTTGAGCATATACCCAAAGGATACACACTCATTCCACAAGGACATTTGCTCAATTGTGTTCATAGCTCATCTTTTCATTCCCTTTTCATGTCAGAGGGACGTCTCATCAAGCAGGACATGCTAAGACCAGAATGACACCTCATCCAAAGAGAAAAAAAATTGACCATGTCAAATGACTTCTAAGAAAACCCCAAAGGGAGGATATGGGAAAGGTCCATAAATAATGTAATAAGGGCTGTCATCCTTGGCCACTGCCTCTGAAAAGACATTACAGTCCTCTTAAAGGACTTTACAGTCGATATCCCAATTACTACAAACAAAGGTGGTTACTCAACTTTCCCTCTTGCAGCTGAAACACCAGACCATTCAAGACAAGAAGTGTGTCTGACTGGTCAATTCAGCCCATCTGTCCATCCACTACTGTTTTATAATGCATATTTCTAAATATCAATGCTATATGTTGTAGGATATTCAATAAAATCTATGACACAAAATATTGTAAATATTCTCTGAATATCTACTACAGACCAGTTTTCTAAGCTCTGAAGTCTAGCAGTGAACAAATAGCTAGAACAAACCGAACTCTAGACCTTATGAAGGTTTTCGTCACAGGAGTTCTTCTGGCTCCGAGCTTACCAGTCTTCTAAATCAGGCTAGGAAAAAATTAACAATGAATGTAAAGAATGAAATCCCCACAAACCAGAGCAAATAATCAAGTTTCTGTCAAAGGTTGAAGATGTAAGGGAACTAGTGACCAACCAAGACACAAATCTAGTTCTGAGAATCTTCCTACAAAAAGAAAGAAATGAAAGAAAGAAAGAAAGAAAGAAAGAAAGAAAGAAAGAAAGAAAGAAAGAAAGAGAAACCTAGAACTAAATCATCAGAAATTACGAGCAGAAAGGGCTTTCCAAGAGGGAAGACTGAAAAGAGCAATGATGTTAAGGTGGAGATAAACGAGGATGTCTAAGATACATGGAAGATAAAAATCTAAAGCAGAAAAACGAGTGATTGCAAGGGTCCTCCAATGAGAAGCTAAGAAGGGAGTCTTGTCTTTGCGAGACCCCAGAAGGGTCTCTAGTGAAGGAAGGGAGACGATGAAGGTAGAACGTGATGAAGCTCCTGAGTCACCACACACCAGAGAGGTAAGAAAAGGTGAAAGCAAGGGCTCCCCTGCCCTGAGTCCCCAGCCCAATGCCAGAAGCTTGGCAGACAGGAACTTGGTGGCTTTTTAATGTTCAAAACAATTTTTCATCAGTTGCTAACTGGAATGCCTCCAATTAACACCTCTACCTAAATGTCTCTTGTTGAATCTTTTATGCAAAAGACATTCTCTAATGCTGTCAATGCAGTAGATGGTGTCAGGAACACAACATCCATCATTGCCACCATCTAGTCTTCAGATAAAATTCTAATCTCGCTAATGGTCCTATAATATCCTTTAGCATAACATAGCCCAGCACAGAATCACACACTTTACTTAGCTGTCCTATCTCTCTGTTCTCCACTACCTGAAACCATTTTCCTGTCTTTACAGGAACTCATCAGATTTACTCAACAACCTTGCTATGTGCATCCTATTAGTAACTCACTATTGAATGCTATTAGTAACCCATTGTTAAGGAGAACAAAAAAAAATACATTGTTAAGGAAAAAAAAAACGACTAAGACTCAATGAATTTAAGTAATGAGCCCAGGGTGTCCTGATGGAAGAGCTCCAAAGCACATGTCATTCAAAAGCCTGACATCTAATTTTATAAAGAAAGAGAAGAGGACACAAAGTTCAAGAGTTTATAGGGAGGTCGAGGTGGATCTGGGAGGTGATGAGGTGAATGTGATCAAAATACATTGTATGAAATTCTCAAAGAATTATAAAAAATGTTTCAGCCGGGCGGTGGTGGCGCACGCCTTTAATCCCAGCACTCAGGAGGCAGAGGCAGGCAGATCTCTGTGAGTTCGAGACCAGCCTGGTCTACAAGAGCTAGTTCCAGAACAGGCTCCAAAACCACAGAGAAACCCTGTCTAGAAAAACCAAAAAAAAAATAAATGTTTCAGATCAGCATCTTTTATGAAGAGGTGTGCAATTAGGACTCTGTCTAGTGACAACATTGTGAGATGAATAGGAAACGGGTCCAAGGCAGAAGAAATAGAAATTGAGAGAGAGGAAAGTGGATTTGAGAGACCATGCTTGGGAAAAAAAAAGAAAAAA
>NW_026067965.1:7085424-7091551 GCF_014885135.2 Alexandromys fortis
ACAGTGAAGGATTGTGTTTTTCAACTGACTCACTGACAGCCACAATTAAAAGGAGTCTTTGGGTGACCTGTGAGGAACTGGCTGAAGGGGAATGACAGGAAGCCAGCTCTTGTCTGGGCTATGGAGATTTCCCTCCATGTGAGGCTTTTTTTTATATTTATTTATTTATTTATATATTATGTATACAATGTTTTGTCTGTGTGTATGCCTGCAGGCCAGAAGAGGGCACCAGACCTCATTACAGATGGTTGTGAGCCACCATGTGGTTGCTGGGAATTGAACTCAGGACCTTTGGAAGAGCAGGCAATGCTCTTAACCACGGAGCCATCTCTCCAGCCCCCCATGTGAGGCTTTTATGAGCTACTGAACCACTTGCTCCCCAATAGGGAATGATCACTGGGCAGACCTCTATCCTCAGGGCAAACGGAACCTCATGTTGAAATCTGACATCATTCGCTAATACTCCCAGGTTATTTTATTTGCTTTTCGTACAGGAAGCTTCTTGCAAAGGTCTTGTATAGGTAATTCATTTTAAAATTAAAATTACTGCTTAGAGGGGTGATTCATTGATCTACATAAAATCATTCTGAGTTAGTTTACATCATCATTTGCCTATACGATAGGAAGAACTAAAAAAAAATCTTGAGAACCCTGGTCACCAGGAAAATTATGGAGAGTAAAAGCTAAAACATGGCTACATAAATCATGCAAGGAAGAAAATGGCACCAGAGAAACACAGCCAACAAAGGTCTGAGGATGTCCAAACCAGACAAGCGAGCAACCCCAACAGTACCTCTACTATGTGCCTGCTGGAGAACTCCAAACTTTGTCTTTTTAACTTAAATGCATTGTCTGCCAAACCTCATCATGTCATGGGTCTTGCCCACATTTCAGTGATGAAGAAATATGCCTCAGAGAAATTAAACAGCTTATCGAAGTTCACTTCCGAGATGTGATTATGATAAACCTAGGATATATTTCTAGGTCTACACCATCCCTACATCCAGTTTATATACCATGCTACCTACCTCCAAGACCACGGCACCTTCCATGGGTGGATCATGCTTCTGGACACGGTTAACCACAAGAGTTTAGATCAACTGCAGCAATGACTTCGCACAGTGATGTGTCTAGCTGGTAAGATAGTCTAAGACTGATAATACTTAAGCTTCAAAGTTTACATGCTTATCAAAACCATCAACCAGTCATAGAAGCCATCCTTAGGGTCCCTTTGTCCCTAAATGTAGCAATCTCTGTAATTCCCGCAGATTTTCTAGAACATGAATGGCTTCTACCCCTTCCTTGGTGCCTTTTTCTGGGCAAGGAACAGGAGAAGTGTCTGACCACCTCCAGCACTTCTGGGCTCAGCATTCTAAGCCACAGAAGACTGGCACCGAACAGGGCACCGTGTCTGGGAAATGCTAGAGTTTTCATTATTCTTTCTAGACAAGGGACACTGGCTCTGCATTGGTCCGTGCGTTCCTCCCTGAAGCCTGGGCACATGCTGGAGTCCACCCACGCCTTCCTGCAGATGGTTGTGGGAACCCATCTGAGGAGTGGTGACCTCAGATACCCTTTCTGGAGCCCTACATCAGCTTCTCATCTCCTGAGGTGCTGCACAACATTGGGAATGTTGACATCAGTAGAGTCTCCCCAGGAATCCGACCTGGGCTGAGCTGTGCCAACCGATTTTCCATTAAGGTCCTGCTCTTCAGGTGCCCCTTGGTGTTGATGCTTGAAGATGCTCAGCCACTGGAGGCTCGGGGCTCAAGGGCTCTGGGAATCACAGCCAGTTTGTCATGCGGATGGACTTTCTTCTTCACTGCAGGCACCATTTTTTAAGAAGCACCTTCCTTCTGGGCTTGACCAGACAAATGCCATGCATGCCTGCTGTATTCTATTAGGGGACATCTATGTTCCCACTAGCCTGAAACAGATGAATCTGAAACTTTGTCGTGGAAGTCATGGGCAAAGATGACTGTTGGATATCTCTCTGGTACTATTTGCCATGAAAAAGCAAAATTGAAACAAGATAACCAGGAAGATGGGTGGCTGGCTCATGAAGCCCTACCCTTTCCTAAAAGTCAACAGGCAGAGGGTGCAGTGAAAGAAAAGGCATTTTCTTCAGGGGGATGACCATGCTCCTGTAATGACCCCTCACCCATGTTCCTATCACTCTCCTGAAGCTGATTAGGTCACCAGAAATAAAAAGTCATAGAAGAAAGTAAGGGGGAACTGCAGGAGTAGAGTGGGGAACAAGTGGAATCGAATCAAAATATATATACAAAGGGAATGTCATAATAAACCTTTTTATGCATAATTCATATATGCAAATAAAAATTTACTTTAAAAAAGCAATTGATAGCAAAAAATTCCATTTTCTTTAAATATTCTCGGTGACTTGACAAAGGCCCTGAGATCCAATTTTAGCTGCTCTCCTGCCTGATCAGAGTTCCCTAGCCCAGATCAAGACACAGACCAAATGTTCCACAAGTCTGGGTAGCACTTAGTCTCTCCTCTTCTGGTCCTGCATGACTGCAGGTTCCCTCTGGGACATATTTCACACAGAGCTTGAAAAGCAACAGCCTACAACTAGGTTAGTTATGAAGATACATTTGCTTGATCAACATATACTGACTTGTATATTTTTACTAAATTTATGACTAACTTATCCATAAAAACATAAAATGCCACATATTAATGGAGGACAGCATCCTATTTTACAATATTTTTATCTTGGTGTTTTTAAACATGAAGACTTGGCTTGAAAAAATCATGAATTCTTACTTTTTTTGATATGGAATATAATTATAGGGTTTTTTTGGTTTTTTGTTTTTTTTTTTTTTTTTTTTTTTTGGTTTTTCCAGATAAGGTTTCTCTGTGGCTTTGGAGCCTGTCCTGGAACTAGCTCTTGTAGACCAGGCTGGTTTCGAACTCACAGAGATCCACCTGCCTCTGCCTCCCGAGTGCTGGGATTAAAGGCGTGCGCCACTACCGCCTGGCTACTTATAGTTTTTTATTAAAAATTTCCACCTTCTCCCCTCCTCCCATTTCCCTCCCTTCTCTGATGTCCCCCAGCTTTGTCAGTCCACCCTTGGCTATACCACCCAAAGTCATGGCAAACACAGAACTTAGGTCTGGAAAACAGCATATAAAGATTTATCTCAGCTGGGCAGTACTGGTGCATGCCTTTAATTCCAGCACACAGGAGGCAGAGCTGGTGGATCTATGAGTTCGTTGCCAGCCCGGTGTACAGAGTGAGTTCTATAACAACCAGGACTGGCCTAGAAACCCTGTCTTAAAAAAAAAAATATATATATATATATATGTATATATATATGTATATATATATATATATTCACCTGTAGTTGAGCAATAGTGAGCAAAAGATTTCCATCAGGCAAGTCTCACAATTCACACCAGGTAATCTTAAGATACAAGGTCAACAGACTACCCTGGTGCACCTTCTACCAGTAGTATTGTCCTCTACAATGGGACAATACTAGTAATCCTAGGACAAATGTCTAACGTTCAGGATTAAAAGATAATGACTTGGAGCAGAAGAGCAAGTGCCAAGCATGGGGCAGCTCCCCCGCAAAGATGCCGGAGCTGGACGTTTCAGGGACTATAACCAGTATATCGGCTCTGCAACATTAAGCAAGGTGGACACCAGCAGGCACTGGCTTTGCCTCATTCATCCAGTCCCTGGAAGGCACTGATGCTCTCCAGGACACAGAAGTCCCCAAATGTTCCCAAGAGAAGGATCTCTCTTGGCTCCAGATGGGACTGGTTGGCTTCTTTGATAAGTCATTTAGCACTGAGTAGAGAAAGCCTTGCCCGAAAGGATGGTAAGGAAGATGCAAGGCCGGTAAAGACGGCCACTTAGAAAGCCATCTGTTCACTTGAGTGAGTCATGACTCCTCTTTATTCCATCCTAGTGTGTAACACCAGGAGAGAGAGACAAGGACCAAGGAAAGGCGAAAGCGCACCAACATCCACAGGGTACTAACTGTGCAAGCCCTGTGTGTGCACACCTCACAGACCTTCCCTCCAAACCAATGAGGAAGATGGGCTTTACTCTACTTCAGACAGGAAGAAATCAAAACTTGGAAGAGGCTAGCCATGGGATCAAGTGCACACGACGTAAGGGAAAGGACTTGAATCCTCCTTGACTGAGTCCCGTGGGTACAGATCCACACCACCAGGTTAGCCTCGACCATGACAGTGTCTGAACTCTGAACACCCCTAGTAAACATGTGCACCAAACGTAGTGGACGAAGTCTACAAATGTCAGCCGGAATGAGGCTTAAAGAGTCTCTGTGAGTTTGTCCCTTCTTGAGATTCCCTGCCCCTCCCCTTAGCTCTCATCATAACA
Source organism: Alexandromys fortis (assembly GCF_014885135.2). Taxonomy (NCBI): domain Eukaryota; kingdom Metazoa; phylum Chordata; class Mammalia; order Rodentia; family Cricetidae; genus Alexandromys; species Alexandromys fortis. Next base: position 7,089,800 of record NW_026067965.1, read on the forward strand.
GACGCAGCAGGGATAATACCTACTTGAAGTTTCCCAAAGAAACCAAAGGCCACCTCTCCTTCTGGGCCTTTCTAAAGCCCTTGATCCCAGGAGATAATCAGAGCACCAGAGGATAAAAGATTTAATACCCAGGGGACAGTGCCAAGCACCAGGAATACAGAAAGGCCTATGAAGGCTGTCAGGGCTGGAGGCAATTAACCAAGGCCCAATCAGTGAGCCCAGCACACTGAGAAAGGCTTCTTAACTGGGCTCACCATATTGGCACATGATGTGGGAGTGTCATATATCAATCTGTTGATTTCATTGGTTAAGTCATAAAGAAACTGCTTGGCCATGATAGGTTAAAACATAGGTGGGAGGAGAAAACAGAACAGAATGCTGGGAGGAAGAGAAAGTGAGCTCAGAGGCCATGCTCCCCTCTCCCGGGCAGACATGATGAAGCAAGCCGCCAGGTCAGACATGCTGAATCTTTCCTGGTAAGACTGATGCTACACAGATTATTAGAGATGGGTTGATCGGGATATGAGAATTAGCCTGTAAGGGCTAGAGCTAATGGGCCAAGCAGTGTTTAAGTGAATACAGTTTGTGTGTTGTTATTTCGGGGTATAAGCTAGCCAGGCGACCAGGAGCTGGGGCGGCAGGAACACAGTCCGCAGCTCCTACAACAGGCACACTCTCATTCTCACAGCCAAGTCCATACTTCGAAGTACCAGGTGACCACTGAGGGATCAGTGCTCCACCACTTAATGTGGGTGCTCCCCTGCGATGCAAAACCGTTCTCCCTATCCAAACCTTCCCTGTTCTTCCATCTTCCCCACCCATAAACAGAATCACCATAAACTCTAGGTCTTCCCCACCAGGATTGAAGCTAGATTCCCGGGGCTCTGGCCTCTCTGTTCTAGGCTTATGAAAAAGTTCAAATTCGTGTCAAAGTAGACCAAATAAGACATCAAACCCCTACGGGACCCTTGACCCGACTTCAACAGTGATCAACTCAGAACCTTTCTGAAGTCACTGACCTCATCCCCACCCCTACCCTCGCCTTCCTCTTTCTTGTGTTATTTTGAAGTACATCTCACTGACTCCTGGGATTACCAAGACACTTTCAGGAAAATGTCATGACAGATCAACATTTTGTTACAACAGTTAAACATGACTTGTGTGATGGAGGTGGGTCTTGTATCTTATCTGTTGCTTTCATTGGTTAATAATAAAGAAACTGCCTCAGCCCTCATAGGACAGAAAATTAGGTAGGCGGAGTAGACAGAAGAGAATGCTGGGAAAAAGCTGAGTCAAGGAGTCGCCATGATTCTCCGGCTCCAGACAGATGCAGGTTAAGATCCTCCCTGGTAAGCCAGCTCATGGGCTACACAGAATATTAGAAATGGGTTAGAACAATATGTAAGAGCTAGCCAATAAGAGGCTACAGATAATGGGCCAGGCAGTGTTTGAAAGAATACAGTTTCCGTGTAATTATTTCTGGGCATAAGCCTGCCATGCAGGCGGCCGGGTGCCGGGGACGCAGCCTCGCCGCTCCTACTTCAACACTTGTGTCTTTCACTAGACTGACATTTGCACTGATAGCACAAAACAATGGTAAGTAAACAGCTGTTTCACTCAGAGCCAGACAGCATCACTACGGCCTTCCCCACCTACTGGTGCCTTGAAATAAGCACCAGTCGCACTAAAAATGTCCTTGAGAAGCAAGTAATAATATAATAGTCATTCATTTTTGGTAAATCTCAGCTCTCC
>NW_026067965.1:7092453-7121879 GCF_014885135.2 Alexandromys fortis
GGCGGTGGGGAAGAGACAGAAATCTTTAATTAATTAATAAATTAATTAATTAATTTAAAAAAAGTTTAAAAAAATACCATTGCCTCGGGCTGGAGAGATGGCTCAGCGGTTAAGAGTATTGCCTGCTCTGCCAAAGGTCCTGAGTTCAATTCCCAGCAACCACATGGTTGCTCACAACCATCTGTAATGAGGTCTGGTGCCCTCTTCTGGCCTGCAGGCATACACGTAGAAAGAATATTGTATACATAATAACAAATATTTAAAATAAATAAATAAATAAAATACCATTGCCTCCACCAACCACACATTCATTTGGTATGTTAGTTTCTTTTCTATTGCTGTGATAAACATCATGACCTTAGCCACTTAAGGAAGAGAGGGTTTATTTTGACTTACTGTTCCAGAGCAATGGAGTCCACAAGGACAAGGAAGATGTGGCACAGGCAGCCAGAGCAGGAAGCCGGGCAAGCACATCTCCAACTACAAACACAAAGCAGAGAGCGTGAACTGGAACGAGGGCGAAACTGTGTGCTCAAAACCACAGCCCATGCAGTAAGTCCTTCAGCCAGCCTCCATCTCCCTAGAGGTTCCACAACCTCCCCAAAAAGTGCCACGATATAGTGGAAAAGTACTTGTGTTTTAATGAATAAAGCTTGCCTGGAGATCAGAATGAAAAGCAGCCACGCTAATCAGCCATACTGGCCAGGCAGTGGTGGCACACACCTTTAATCCCAGCAGTCATACTAACCAGCCTTAGAGGCCAGGTAGTGATGGTGCACGCCTTTAATCCCAGCACTAGAGAGGAACATAAGATGGGAGGAGACAGATCTCATGCTCAGTCTCAGTCTGAGGATTCCTGGAGGCAAGATCACCATATCTATCTGAGGTAGAGGTAAGAACCAGTGGCTGGCTACTTTGCTTTTCTGATCTTTGGGTTGAACCCCAATATTTGCTTCTAGGTTTTTATTATTCATGGTACACCACCAACTGCACATTGAATGTGGAAATAATTGAGCCTGTTGGGGACATCCCATTAAAATCAGCACATTTGGGGAGCAACCTTTCTTCAAACACTCTATTCAAAACCATGGACTATAATAGATTAAACTCAGAAGCAGGTAAAAGAATACAACCATCCCGTTTTCATTTTTAGATTAGCATACAAGTAATGAACAATCACCTTCCTTAAGCCATGAATGAGAGTGATTTGCAAAAATGTAAAACAATAAATACTTTCTCACTAGCTATTTTGAAAATACAGATTACTCTTAAAATCTATCATCCATTACTAATTAATAAACATACATTAATGTTAATAAATGTGCATTTAAATTTTATATGATAAATAGTTATAACTCACGTTAAAAAGTGATCTATAGAGCTGGCTAGAAAGACAGCTCAGTCAGTCAAATGTCTACTAGAAAGCATGAGGCCATGAGTTCAAGCCCCAGCATCCACACAAAAGCCCCTGTGGTGGTATACAGCTAGAGTCCTAGCACTGAGGAGGCAGAGACAGCAGGAGGATCTCTGGGGCTCGCTGACCAACCGGGGATTGGCTAGCTGAATTGGCTGATTCTACCTGACTCAGCAAGCTCCAGCTTCAATGAGAGACTCTGCCTTAAAATAAAATAATAATAATAATAAGACAAAAGGTAATTAAGGAAGACACCCATGCTTCTATACACACATACACACAAATGCACAAACACACACACTACTCTGTGGACTCAAATAATTTTTAAGTACCTAGGTGTCCCAAGAACTCCCCTCAGGGCTCAGGGAGCTATATGGAAGAAGAGGGAGGAGAAAGATTGTAAGAGCCAGAGGTGATGGATGACGCCAAGGACACATCAGGACTGATGCACACATAAACTCACAGAGACGATGGCAGCATGCCCAGTGTCTGCATGTGCCAGGCAGAGGCCCAGCCCTAAGAAGAAGAAATATACATAAGCTCCCATCCCTTACCAAAAAGCTAGTCACCAACTCATCCAGAAAAACTTAGTTTTCTCCAATGCAGTCTCACTGCCACATTTAAGGGCAAGACCAAACTCAATGGCATTTTTGTAGACTTTTTTTGTTTCATATTGCTTTGCTTTGGGCGGTTTTTGTTTTTTGGTTTTTTGGGGTTTTTTTTTTTTTGTCTTTCTGGTCTTTTGCTTGTATATTATGGTTGTGATTTTGTGTTTTTATGGTGTGTGTGTGTTTCTTGTACTTTTTCTGTTTCTTCTCTAAATTCTCATTACTTAGTTTTGTTTGTCTATTTGTTTTCAAAAGATAAAAGGGAGGAAGAGAGGGAAAAGAGAGAGAGAAAGGAAGGAAGGGGAAAGAGAGAGAGGGAGGAAGAAAAGAAGGGAAGAGAGAGAGAAAGAGAAAGGAAGGACATGGAATTTAGAAGGAGTTTGGTGGGTGGAGCAGTAGGAGGGATCTGGGAGGAGTTGGGGGAAGGGAAACTATGATCAGAATATATTGTATAAGACAGTTTTATTTTCATTGAATATATATTTAAAAATAATAACAAAATGTTTTGGAATCACTGCTCGCTAGAGTCACCACTTCCATTCATATGTCCTGAAAATAAGAAGTATTTTTTAAGCATAGTCACAACCTCATCCTTAAAATTAACAGCTGGCAGCAAAGCTGTGGAACAGAATGTGGAGTTGAAACGAAATCGACAACTTGCAGTGTGGACTCTGACTCACGAGCAGACACTCTGTGCTGCTAGGATAAGCCACCGCTCACCGCGGACTCTCTAAAGGAAAAGGGAAAAAAAACATCTTTTTGTGCTAGTTCATTCAAGCCCTTAAGCCTCCTGGGGAAGCTAGACAAATTAATCTTACAGACAAAACAACACAAGGACCACTCGCCTCTTCAGCATCTTCCAAAGCAACCCTTTAACTAGCTTAGAAACCGCCATGGCTCCCCATCACTCCCTTGTGCGTGATGCAAATAATAAAGATGTTGTGGTTGTTGTTTTAGTACAGGTGTGTGCAGAAATTAACAATCACAAGTTGAAGCTGTCCTTTTTCCTCTCTGAATCACTGAAACAGCCTCCTGATTGTCCACTCTATCCTGCCTACTATTTTAGCCCACAAAGTGATCCCAACACTTAGCAGCCTAGGACAGCTTTTCTAACTAGTTGGCGGTTCTGGGAGACAGGAATGTGAGACTAGGAAGGACACGGTCTAGACACCCGGCTCTGTTCCTCAACGTTGAAGGGTGCCTTGATCCCAGACGCTAAAATCATCTACATATTTGTGAAATTACATGGCCTGACCAAATTCAAAGATTTAGGCTCCTGGCAACATGAGACCTCTGTGTCATTTGTATTCCTCACCGCAGGCCAGCTAAACACAGAGGGAGGGTCAGATTTCTTTCATGACAGCCCAAGTCCTAAGCACAGTTCCACCTAACCAGATGGAAGCTGCTGTCACCTCTTATGACCTATCCTTGGAAGTCACCTGGTGCCAAATCCCACTGAGTCCTATTGATAAAGAGCAAATAAAGCCTGCCTGGGTTCAAAGGTCAGTTCGGCTTTATCTCTTAATAAAATCCTGAGTGGTTCCAGAATCGTATAGAAGAAGATACACTCTGTAGCTGCCCTTAGAAAACGTTGTCTGTCCTCCGCTGTATCTGTGTTATTTCTCTCTCAGTTTCATTTCCTGCCACTGTGATTAAACACCCTGACAAAAGCAACCGAGGGGGAAATGGGCTTATTTTAGCTCATGGTTCCAGAGTACAGTTCATCACAGCATGATATTCCCAGTAACAGGAACCTGAGGGCAGAGGTTACATCTCATCCGTAATCAGGAAGAGGAACGGAACCAATGAATGCAAACCAATGCTCTACTCACCTCTGCTTTCCGTCCAGCCCAGGACCAAACACATTAAATGATGCAGCTCAAGTTCAGGATGGGTGTTCCCATGGTGATTAACCCAAGTGAGAAAAGTCTTCACAGGCACGCCCACAGCCAATCCAATCTAGACAGTTCCTCATTGAGATGACCTTCCCGGGTGAGTCTAGATTGTGTTTAGTTGAAAAACCAACCATCATATCCTGTACAAACCACCTTGCATCCTACAGGTTTTACATTGTCTGCAATTAGCCAAATCATACAACCTCCTCAGCTGAAACCCCTCGGAGCTCCTCATTATACCCAGTGTCACTGTACTACAGCCCTGAAGACTAGCAATATGCTGGTTCCCTCCTACACACCCGCCATGATCTTCCTTCCTCTGTCCTTTCAACAGAAATGTTTCTTCCCAGATCGTCAGAAACCTATCACCTCCCCTTCTTGTCCTCTGAGGGACCACTTAAGTAGAACCTGCTTGACGATAACCTTCCTAAGTTACAGAGACTTGCTAAAGAAGTCCCCGGACCCAGAATTAAGCTAAGTGATTGGGTAACAGATTGAGCAATATGAACAACAGAGACAGCGTTGCTTCAAAATTCAAAATTCTTGGAGCTGATCCCAATATTTTCCCTCAACACATTAGTTTAATTAGATGTACAATGACACTATTCTAAATCAGGACTCCATAAGAGATATTGTTAAGAAAGCCAAGCTACAGAATCTCCTCTGGGGCATAGTCTGTCTAGGCTCTAAGGTGGTCACTTAAGGCCAGGTCACCAGGAAATGAATGTATGTGCAGGGGCCCTCGACACATGCAACCACGGAACTCTTTGTTTTCAACATAATCTCCCTCCCCGCTCTGCAAAACTCTTTCACAAACACGATGTTCTACCTGTGTCCCTGACACCCCCCCCCCCACTTCCCCTGACTTACCAGTAACAGGAAACCTATAGAGGGTTTGCTATCCTAGGAAGGAACTGATTGGCTGAAATTGAAGTCATTCTTCTCACTAACACTCCGGATTGGCTGTCAGCACTGTTCTGCTCTTTGCACTGTGTCCTACAAATGCATGAGCCTCTCATTAAGGTGTATGAATTATAGTCTTGAGAGCAGTGAGTCATCGAGGCCAAGCACTGCTGAGGATTTCAGTTCTTTATTGGGCCAAGAAACGCCGAGGCTGGCTCTAGGCCTGTTTCCATATAGTGGAACTGTGTCTCCAGCTTCCCAGAAGCAGTCTGGCTGGCCCTGGGTGTGTGTGGGAGCAGGGAATGGGTTCACTAAAGGGCCACAACCTGCTGTACTCAAAGGAGATGATTCGTCCTGGATGTCCCTAGCACTTGGTTCCCAGAATTGATGTCTAAGACTAACAGGAAGGAAGTGGGTTAAAAGGTTGCATTTTTAGTAACTGCGTGTCTCAAATAATGCAAGCTGGAGATTCCTTGGGGCTTGATTTTATCAAAAAAATTATAGATAGATAGATAGATAGATAGATAGATAGATAGATAGATAGCAAAAAATGTATTACTGTGGCCTAACTAAAGTTGATCATCCCTCTCATATACCTACCAGATAACCACTAAAGGATCACAGGTTCAGTGAAAATCCTTGTTTGAAAGGGAAGATCAGCATCTTCATAACCACAATGGCAGCTAACACGGTGAGCTCCTTGCCATGCGCCAGGCACTATCATAAGTGTACCATAGTTCTTCTTCATAGGCATCCCATGAGACAAGAAGTTCCTATTGTCTTTATTCTCCAGAAAAGGAAACTGAGGCACCATCCTGACTTACTTAATTACCACACAACTAATAAATAGAAAAACATAGATTTGGATCCAGGCCACTGGTCTCTGAACTGTGACTCATCTAAAAACCTCAAAGCTGATAGGTAGCCTCGCCTCCTTAGTGAGCCTGGGGCCACCAGCTGTGAGATTACCTCTTCCCCTTTCCTGTTGGAAATCACCTGCAGGGTCTTACCCAACTGCGGGTCCTGGCCCATCCTGGAGTCCCGTAGAAGCTGAGGTTCACATATCTAGCCAGTTACCAGGTGAGGCTGGATGTTTGGTCATTCACCATATTTTGTAGCTTTAAACATTAGCTAACAGTCATTGCTGCATTCTAGTCATTCGGGGGGAGGGGGGTATTAGAAAACCAGGGGCTCAAATGGATCAAAGACATAAAGTCATCCACACTGAACCTCATTGGAGAGAAAGTGGGAAGTACATTTGAATGTATTGGCACAGGAGACTACTTCCTAACTGTAACCCCTGCAGCACAGCCACTGAGAGAAACAATTAATAAATGGGACCTCCTGAAACTGAAAAGCTTCTGTAAAGCAAAGGACATGGTCAACAAGACAAAACAACAGCCTACAGAATGGGAAAAGATCTTCAGCAACCTCACATCAGACAAAGGGCTAATCTCCAAAATATACAAAGAACTCAAGAAATTGGTCATTAAAAGAACAAATAAAAAATAAAAAAGATTTTAAAAAAAATAGAGTACAGACCTAAACATAGAACTCTCAACAGAGGAATCTAAAATGGCTGAAAGACACTTAAGGAAATGTTCAACATCCTTAGTCATCAAAGAAATGCAAATCAAAACAAGTATGAGTTCATCTTATACCTGTACAAATGGCCAAGATCAAAAACACTACTGACAGCATATGCTGGAGAGGTTGTGGGGTAAAGGGAACACTCCTGTATTGCTGGTGGGAATGCAAGCTGGTACAGCTCCTTTGGACGTCAGTGTGGTGATTTCTCAAAAAATTAGGTAACAACCTTCCTCAAGACCCAGCAATACCACTTTTGGGTATATATCCAAAGGATGCTCAAGAGAATGTGCTCAACTATGTTCATAGCAGCTTTGTTTGTCATAGCCAGAACCTGAAAACAACCTAAATGCCCCTCGACCGAAGAATGGATAAGGAAAATGTGGTACATTTACACAATGGAGTACTACACAGCAGAAAAAAATAATGACTTCTTGAAATTTGCAGGCAAATGGATGGAGCTAGAAAACATCATATTGAGTGAGGTAACACAGACCCAGAAAGACAATTATCACATGTACTCACTCATAAGTGGTTTTTAAACATAAAGCAAAGAAAACCAGTCCATAAATCACAATCTCAGAGAACCTAGACAACAATGAGGACACTAAGAAAGACTTACATGGGAAATAGAATCTCCTGAGTAAATTGGGAGCATGGGGACCATGGGAGAGGGTTGAAGGGGAGGAGAGAGGCAGGAATGGGATCAGGGAAAAATGTAGAGCTCAATAAAAATCAATAAAAATATAAGAAGAAGGGGATCAATGGGAAGAGGCCATGAGAAGACAGTCAGAGGATATGATTGAAAGAATGCACTATAGACATGTGTCAGATTGTCAAAACTGGTAACTAATAAAACAATAAATTCATATCCCCTAAAAAGAAAAGCAGGGGCTCCATACCTCACCAATGAACTATTTAACTAGTGATCGACTTACAGATAACGGAAAGTGATGCTCAGTCGTGTCCCCACTAGTGACTCCACCAGGCTCCAGTGGATATAGTTCAAGTTCAGCATGGATCACAAAACAAAATGAAAAGTCACGGATCTAGGAAGTGGACTTGTAGAGATTGAGGAGAGGTGAAAAAATTAGAGGGAGGTATGAGGAGGTGAGGGAGAAAGTATCCAGAATATAGAATATAGCATAAATGAAACTGTCAAAGAACAAAATCAATCTAGAAAACAAAATCCCCATTGCCAACCAAATAAACCAAAATATTCGGGGGGTAGGGCCAGTACCGGGTCTTTTCAATGACTCCAGTGTCCAGCCATGGCTGCAAATACAACTCTAAGGGTCTCTAGCTATCCAGGGAACTAGAGCGAGGGGAAGATCTGGTCTTAGTTCACCAACAAATTGTGTGAAATTTCAAAACAATGGAAATTTCAAAACGAATCATTATCCAGAATAGGTTCATAGCTACCTTTTAAATGAGAGTGGGCCAGCCTCCTTTCAAAGTAGCCAGCTGGTGTAATCCCAGATATGAACTGATCTCAATTGTCCCCCTAGCTCCCCTCAACACACACACACTCCTTCAACACCCCGCCTACCTGGATCTCTCACAACACGTTTGACCTTGAACTTGGAGAAGGCCACTCCCACCGTGGCCTGCCACCCCTCCCACTAAGGCTCAGAACAGAACACCTCAGTGTGTTCCCTGACACCCACCCCACTCATCCAATGGAAAGTGTGAACACAAACACCCTGGTGTGATTGAAGCAATGAGGGCTGCACCAGCTGTCTGTTTCTTTTGACTCAAACCAAAATACTCACAACTGACACACGGAAGTAAAATAAGAGGGGAAGTGTGTCAAGGTTGAAGAAGAAGAAAGGAAAAAAAAGTAGGCCAAAGAAAGAGGCTGCCAAAAGTGCCGTAAGATATGGGGTGTGTTTCTCAAACGTCTACTCCTTCTGCATGCATCTGTTTCCCACCCGCTGCCGTCTCTCTCTTCATGACAGCCTCCTCTTGTTGCTCCCTCCCCTGGCTACTTTTCCTCAGCACTCTCTTTTCCTCTGGGAGGGGAAGGAAAATTAATTAGAAATATCTTCTGGAATAGATGAGATTCCTCACTGTAAAAGCCTGGAGGTCGGAACAGAGTAAGACATAAATAAGCTGGCTCCGAGAGACGGAAGACGCAACAGGCAACGGTCTGTTCAATTAGGGAAAAGTAGAGGGCTCTTGTTTAGAAGTACCCAAGCAATAGAGCTCATCAACAGAAACGAGGCCACCAGAGGGGGCATCGCAAAGGAGGCCAACAGATGTGGCCTACTGCATCCAGAGAATCAGTTCTTTGAGCAAATTGAATTGTTTGGATGAAGGGCAGAGATGAATTCCTCCAGAAGACAATCCACCAGACTTGGCAGCAGGCCTCCCACTTGAGTATGTGGCATGGCTCATAGTCCCGAGGGTCTCTAAGATACAGGAATCTCTTACAGGGACCAACACCTCCCACTTTTCCTGGAACTTCCCTGGTTTTAGCCCTGAGTGCCCAGACAGTCAGCCTGGTCCTTCTGTTGGTTGCACGTGGGTTTTAGACAACTCTAAGAGGCCTTTCTTAGAGGACAGACCCTGCAAGCAGGCAAATGAGAGTGACAGCCGCCCCCTCCAGCTGTCTTCCAGTTCATCAGTGATGCTCTAGGTGCTGTATCTTTTCTGATGCTGACTAGTTAGCTACGAGCAGTACTAATCAAGGATGGACCTCAGCAACATGCTAAGGCAAGCAATGTATCTCTTTCTACCTCTAACATCTACTGAACAACCCAATGTTCTGTTAGGCTTTCACAGGTCTAAGAGCAGCCAAGGAAAATATCTGTGATGGATGGCCTGGACTCATTCAGGGGGGAAAAAAACATGGAAAATTTTGTTCACAGGTTCTTCTTATCCACCTGGTTCTTGGACTTCACCCAATTTCTTCAACCCCAGCATTAGGTTTCTATAGGTTTAACCTGTGCACTGATGGAGGCTTTCATCTGGCCAAGTCTTAGAGCCATAGGACACACTTTGAGAGTGAGCCAATCAATTAGAGACTGGGAAAATCTTAGATTATTCTCGTTTGTAGGAAAAGGGGGAAATAGCAAACCCATGAAAAAAAGCTTCCCCAAAGTTTTCAAGAAGCCCAGGTCAGCCTACAAAATTCATTTTGGGTTTACTATTTCGGTGCTAACGTTAGCATCTCAATACCACTTTCTCTCTCTCTCTCTCTCTCTCTCTCTCTCTCTCTCTCTCTCTCTCTCCCTCTCTGTATGAGAGACAGACAGAAAGACAGAGGGGAGAGACAGGAAGAGAAACAAAGAGATGAGGAGGAGGGGAAGAAATAATAGGAGCTGGTACACGATCTTGCTTTGTTACTGATCTAGTCGATGCCACTGAAACACAAGCGGTCCTGTTACCACTTCCCTCAGTCCACTCCCGAGGACAGAACGTGAGACAGACCCAGCACTGTGAGCACTGAGAAGCCAGATCAGGGGACTGACCTGGGGACCTGGAGTCCCTTGGATTTTCTGTAAAAGTTCTCAATTTCATTGTCCGATCCTCTTCTGCCTCTCACAGTAGCAGGCCAAGGCTGGGGATCACCCCTCCCATCAGCTACCTGCAGCCTGTGGGCACTCCAGCTCTGGCTAGGGGAGCAGCTGCTGCCTGCCCACTGGTAACTCTTTGCTCAGCGAAGCTTTCAAGCCCTCTTAGAATGAAGTGGGAAAACAAGCGTTTGTAGTGGAGCTCAGCTTGAACTGAAGCTATGTTTATCTAGACTTCCAGTAGGACTTGGAAAGTCCAAGAAACCAGATGAGGGGGAGTCCCCAAATGGTCGCGGAGGGCTTAGGAGGAAATGTGAATACTCCAAGTGTCCTTTGACACTTGGAAGGAATCTGAGGGATGATGATTTTCCCAGTGAGGAGACGACAGATCCAAAAGAATGCTCTTTTGGGTAATGGTGGTGGTCATTCACTTTTGTTTGTTTGTTGTTGCTACTGTTGTTGATTTTAAAACACAAAATAAATTTTCATCATGTTTTCCTTCTCCAATTCATCCCAGATATCTCCCTACTCAGCCAACTTCGTTCTCTCTCTCTCTCTCCTCTCTCTCTACCTCAACAGAAACAAAGATGAAAATCGATTACTGTCATTGGGTGTTTTTTGAGACAAAGTCTCACACATAACCCTGGCTGACTTGGAACTCACTGTAGAACAGGCTAGCCCCTGAATTTACAGAGATCCACAGGCCTCTGCCTTCCCAAAACTGAGATTGAAGATGTGTGCCACCATGCCCACCTCAAGAATATGCTCCTTTATAAAATAATTGCAGCCTCATCTTTAACCCTAGGCCAGCATTCCCTGAGAAATTTTATGTAGCTAATATTTGAACCCAGTTTTGTTTTGCTTTGTTTATCTTTTGGCAAGTGTATATCTCCTATATGCTCTCTAATCTCATCTTATTCTAAATAGCACCTCAAAAGACTGAAGGCAAGTTCAGGTCTTAAATAACTTTTCTAGACAGTATCAATACCTTGCTGTAACCTAAGCCCCAGCAAAAGTAAAAATATCTAAAATTAAATTCTCATCTAAAAAATTTCACATTCCAAGTCATCTTCTCCTTGTTTCCAATTCTCTCTTGGAAGCTTCTGAGCTTCTGCTGGACCAGAAAGCATCAGGTGCTTAGGCCTCCAGCTCTTCAGGACAAGATGCAGCTCCACCGATCTGGCTTCAGAGAGACCAAAGCACCAGTGTTTGGGCTTCAACTTTCTGCAGAGAGCCCTGGGCAAGCAGATGGGCAACCAAGACCAGAAAGAACCAGTTCTCAGGCTCCCATTTCTACAGGACTGAGCTACCAAGCCTCCAGCATCCACAGGACAAAAGAGACCCTAAGAAGTCAATGCAGGGCCCATGCGTGGACTCCAGTGTTCCCAGAATCCCCTGAGAAATTGGAGTTCTGGTTCCAGTATCTTTGGGACCATTCCAGGTTTGGAATTCTTATTTCTGAGGTTTCGATGGTCACTGCAGGACCTGAGGTCTATACTGCCATGGTTCCACAGATTACTTGGGGCCTGTGGCTCTAACCATAGTCCCCAGAGAGTAGACAATGTTAGCATAGAGGCACACCTTGACCCTGCCCCTGGAGAACCTGGCACAGTGCATCATGCACCTGTGTGCATGGCAGACAGTACCCTGTCTTTTTAAGAGACAAGCTCTGCCCACTCCCTCCCTCTTTCTTACTGCAATTTCTCTAAGGAGGCAGCTTTCTGTCTCTCTCTCTTCTTTCTCTTTCTCTCCTCTCTCTCTCTCTCTCTCTCTCTCTCTCTCTCTCTCTCTCTCTCTCTCTCTCTCCATCTCTCTGTATCTCTGTCACCCATTCTCTTTCCTCCCTCCATTCCCTTTATCTCTGCAAATGCTGCACTCAAGCTGTCTGTATAGCATATTTGTTTCCCTCCTGTCCTCACCTACCACGGGACTGTATTCATAACAAACCGACTACGCTGAATCTGAAGCTTGCTATTCTGCCTCAAACAGATCCACAGACTTCAAAGAGTTACCAAGGTTTTGACTCCATCTGGTCACCTTGGTGCTGAGTGTGTAGCCCCGCCCTTAGTCCTGATGCTACATAGTCAAAAATCGCTGCACTAACTCACCTGATAGTCAGCACCAAGATTCACCAGTCCTCACAGCTGAACTTTATTCAAATGTTTCTCTAGGAAGAGTCACAGAAAACAGAATTGCAAGAGGCTCAGAAGAAAAGGGAATCAAAACAAATGTGTTTCAGTGGGCGCATTAAACAAGACAAAACAACACAAAAGAACAAGACACAACCACCAGCCATGATCAATCCCTGAGCAGCCAACTCCCCTAAAAGGGAATCCAAAATTACAGATACACCCGAAATCTCTGAGAATGCATTAAGCATCTTGCTCGTCAAGAGAATTAATGAGCTCACAGAAAAGTCAAACAAGGAGATCAAATGCGTGAACTATGGAAGTGCATCCAAGACCTCGACAAGACAGTCTCCAGAGTTAATGAAACACTTAGTAAACTGGAACCAAAAGTTTAAAATACGGAGGGAAAATTTAGCAAGGTTATTTAAATATTAAAAAACCAATCAAACAAAAATTCTTGAAATGAAACAAATGGTCAATTAAATAAAAGCCACAACAGATGGCATTATTAACAGATAAGTCCATGCCAAAGAAAGAATTTCAGGGATGGGAGACAAAGTCCAGCTTCCTATACAAACAGACACAAATAAGGGGAAATTAAGGAGCATGAAATATAGTTCCAAGAAGTCTGCGATACATTTAAGAAACCAAATCTGAGAATTCATGGAATAGAAGATGGAACAGAGGTAAAACTAAATGGGCTAGACAGACTGCTTATTGAAATCATAGCAGAAAGTTACCCAATTTATCCAAAGAAGTAGGCAGACAACTGAAAGAGGTAAATAAACTTCATATAAACATGACCAAAAAGAAAAAGCTCTCCCCAGCACAGTATAGTCAAGACATTAAAAATACAAAGTAAAGATAAAATCCTAAAAGCAGCATGAGAAAAACATCAATTTACATATAAAGACAGAAATATCAGAATTACCACAGACTTTTCATCTGCAACTCTAAAATCCAGAACAGCATGAAATGAAACAAATATGTCAAGCTCAGAAAGTACTGTGAAGGAAGAATGCTATACTCTGCAAAGCTGTCTTTCAAAACTGACAGAAAAATAAAGGTATTTCAAGATAAACACAAATTAAGGCAGTGCGTGACAACCAACCCGGCACAGCAGAAAGTTCTCAGTGGCAAACGCTAAAGAAGAGAAGCTGAAAGATGGCCTAACTACAGATAAACAAAGTGAGCATGGGAAAGAAGCAACACGTCCAATACAGCAACTCAGCCAACCCTCAAAATTAACTTAGGAGAAGAAAAAGAAATGTCAGCAGTCCAGTAAACTAGAAAGTCGCCTAACAAATATACAGGAAATAACAAAACCCTTTCTATAATAACCTAAAATGCAAATGGCCTTTTTCAACCCATCACTCAAAGCAAACGGACTAAAGGGCTGGATTAAAAACAAGAACCAACTATATGCTGTCTCCATGAAACACACTTAGTCAGCAAGGATACTAAAACATAGGACCAAAGGATGGGAAACAAACTACCAAACAAAAAACATAAACAAGCAGGTGTAACTACCCTTATATGAAGTAAGTTTCCACCCAAAACTAATTAGGAGAAATGAAAGAGGACAGTAAATACTATAAAGGAAAAATTCACCTATAAGATATAACTATTGCAAACTTTTATGTGCCAAATACTACAGATAAGACGTAAAAGAGGTAACAATTGGAAGCAAGAAGGCTAAACTATCGCTATTTGAAGATGGTTTGATTCTATACTAAAAAAGACCTTATTGACTCTACTAGAAAATTCTTGGACCTAAAAAATATATGTTGTAAAGCTGCAGGATAAAAAGTCAATATGAAAAAATACTCTTTATTTATGCCAAAAATCTACTCTTGAAGAAAGAACATAGAGAAAATATCCCTTTCAAAGTAACTCCAAATTTTTAAGTATTTGGGAATTATATCTAACCAAAGAAGTGAAAGACTTTATAATAAAAACTTCGAGATACTGGGGAAAAAAAAACACAGAAGATACTAAACAGTGGAAAGACATTCCATGCTGCTGGATTTGCATAACTGTGAAAATGACTGTACTACCAAAATTTAATTTACAGATTTAATATAATACCAAAAAATATTCTGGTATCATATTTCACAGGCTGGGAAAAAAAAGAAAATTTCTATGGAATTTCTCATAAAAGATCATGACTCTCCAAAGGAATCCTAAGGGATTAAAACTGTTGGGAGCATTACAGTACCCAACCTCAAATTAAAGTATAGAGCAGTGGTTCTCAACCTGTGGGTCGAGACCCCTTGAGTTGACCCACCCTTTTATATGGGTCACCTAGACCGTCAGAAAACAAAGATATTTACATTACAACTCAAAGCAGTAGCAATGTGACAGTTATGAAGTAGCAACAAAAGTAATTTTTTGGTTGGGGGTCACCACAACATAAGGAACTTGTTAAAGGGTTGCAGCATTAGGGAGGCTGAGAACCACTGTTATAGAGCTATAGTGATAAAGACAGCCTATTACTGATGTAAAAACAGAAAGGAAGATCAATGGAATAGAATGAGGACCCAGAAATAAAACAACAGAGTATGCCTAGTTAATTTCTGACCAAGAAAGTAAAAACATGCTTTGGATAAAGATACCCTACTTATTCAACAAATGGTGCTGGCAAAACTGGATTTCTACCTGCAGAAGAATGAAGTTAGATTGCCATATTTTACCTCTCAATTCAAAATGGATCAAAGAATCTAATCAAAACCTGAAACACTGAAGCTGTTACAAGAAAACCTAGGGTATACCCTTCAAGATATTAGAGTAAGGAAAACTTTTTTAATAAAATATCAATAGAACAAGAAGTAAACCCAAACATCAGTAGAAGGGACTACATAAAAATCTGAAGTTCTGTACAGCAAAGGAAACAATTAGCAGAGCGCACAGCCTACAGCATGGGAGAAAGTCTTTACCAGACACATTTCAGTTGAGAGGCTAATACCCAGAATTTACAAAGAATTGCAGAAATTAAATACCAAGGGAAAAGTTGTTCATCAACAAAGGCATGAATAAGCTGAATAGACAGTTTTGGAAAAAGAAAAAAAGAAACACAAATGGCCAGTAACTTTTTTTTAAAAGCATTCAATATCCCTAGCCATCATAGAAATGCAAATTAAAACTGCTCTGAGATACCACCACACCCCAAGCAGAATGGTTGGCATCAACAAATCTGACAACAAATATTGGAGAGGATGTGGAAAGACGGGGGCCCTTATTCACTGCTGGTGAGGGTCCAAATTAATGCAGCCATTGTGGAAACTAGTTTGGAGCTTTCTCAAAATATAAAAAATTGAACTACCATATGACTTCTGGATATATTTATACCCAGACAACTCTGGAATCTAACATAGAAATATTTGAATCCATATACATATATATTTCAGTTTTATTCACTATAGCAAAGAATTGGAAATCAACCTAGTTGTCCATCAACAAATGCATGGATAATGAAACTTTGGTATAAAATACAGTTCATCTTTAAAGAAAAATGTAACCACAAAATTTTCAAGAAAGTATATATGGACTTAAAATATATAATATTAAATGAGGTCACACACTGTCAGAAAGGAAAACATGTGTTCTCTCTCTTATGCAGAATCTAGGCAATAACCTGTGTAAACAAATGTACAATGGGTACAATATAACATGCAGAAAATAAGACAAGATGGCTAAATATTAGGAGATGAGAAGGAATGAATGCAGGCGACAGACACAAGTTATGAAGGAGGATATAAAGCTAATTGTTTTTCTAGTTCTAAGTCTGTTATTGATTTTTCATTTTTGGTGCTGGATAAGTGTGCAAAAATATATTCAATAGTGAAAAGTATAAAATCCGATGTGAAGTACCACAGCCTCAACTCAGGATGGTAGGAATAACTGTATGGAAGTTCCCTAAGTTGCATAGTCTTTAGATCCGATTAATTTACTGTGTGGTTTTTTCTTTTATTTGCCACATTTTTATAATAAAAATTTATTGAAGGAAAGGGGCTCCTGAAGATGCACCTTCTATTTCTGTAAGCTATAATATTCTTTGATGCCCTTCTGGATTTCTCCTGTCCCTTGTCACTGAAATTTTCCATCAGTTTTATATGCTTTATAATTAGGGGTAATTAAAAAAAGAATATTTAACAGATAAGAGCAATTGGATCCCAAACTTGGCATGATGTAGCCAGCTCTAATCTTTTTGAGTCCTTCTAGGGATCCTGGGAGATCACAAAGAGCATCTTGGTAATTTACTACAGTGGACAAGAAAGCCATCTGCACACACAGTGGGGAGGTCAGATGACTTCTCTGAGGGATGTCCTGTCTCCTCGGTGTGGCATCCTGAAGACATTTGTAGCCTCGGTGTATGTAATGTGACCTCCTCCCATATTATTGTCAAAGGAAGGTTACAAGATTGAAAAGTGCAGGCTATCCCCCACCTTAGTGACTCATTTCCTCCTTGTGATTTTCTCAGTTCTGTAGGATGATGAAGCCCAGAAGGAGGAAGTATTTATCTAAGAATACATGCCCACCCTGCCAGAGTCTTATGATCTTATCGTCTCTGGAAATGTCCTCCCAGACTCACTCAGAGGTGTGCTTTACAATCTTTTGTGCATTTTGTGCATCATTCAAGTTAACAGTCCTGACAAAGCATCCCTGGGGCCCCAGACCTTCCTACAAAATCCTCCAGCATCCCCATCACTGGTCTAGATTGAAAGCTTCAAACAGCATCTTCAGACGGAGCACAGGTCAGTGAGGACCTACCTACTGTCTCAGGCACATGACAAATATTAGGGATCCAGGGAAGACAGAGCCCTGATGTCCTACAGCTAACATAATGGAAGATTTGCACCCAAAAAAATAAGTATATAAACAATTACAAGATTTGGTGTTGTGGTAGATGTCATGTAGGTGGTAGGGAGGCGGATGGTCATGAGACATAAGGCCCACTTTGGAAAGATGATCACAGAGGTAATAATTAGGCTGAAACTTCTCATGTCAAGGGATCAACCATTTGAAGAATCAGTGAATGAGCTCTCCAGAAATGAGGAGCTCGTGAGAAAAATCTGAGCTGAGACCAGGTTAGGGTATTCTGTTCCAGTCTGGACATTTGTGGCCAGAGGGTAGATAACAAAGGCAAGGGTGTCAGGGGGAAGCTAGGACTACATCATGCAGGGCATGATAAATTAATTAAATTGTATTATAAACGCTATGGGAAGCATTGAAGAAGTTTAGCAAAAGAGTGGCATCAACATATATGTTAGACATGTGTAATAAGCATTATATGTAACTAGATTATTGCTGGGTTAAATATGGATTACAGTAGAGGAGAAGGAGAATGAGGAAGCAAGAGCTTCACAGGACACCTGAGATGGTTTCCCTAGCCTAAACGTGTGGTTGTCCACAATGAATGGGTTTGAGCCAAGTAATGAATCTAGAGGGTGGATTGTGCTATGGTTTAAATACAATTTGTCTCCCAAACTCATGCAGAAGTTTGGGCCCCAAAGGTTTATGTTAACAATAATAAGAGGGTGGAAATTTAATCTGATCATGGTCTTTAGAGGCTGGGAAGTGATTAGATTAGTTTAAGTCATTGGAGCGGTTCTCCCATGATTGAATCTGGTGACTATAGAAGAGAGAGACCACAGAGAGATTCACGTGCTTCTGTCACAGTGTGATGTAGCCTACATAGGCCTTTGTTAGAACCTGTGTGTTAAGCCACCTTGATAGTACTATAATAAAATCCCTAAGACTGCCAACTTACAAGAAGCAAAGGTTTATTTTGCTCACAGTTGTTGAGGTTCAATCTATGGCTAATCAGCCCTGTTGCTTTGGGGACTGTGGCTAGGCAATACATCACGTTGGAGTCAATGGCAAAGAAACAAACCACGTTGGAGCAACTGGGAAATAAGAGAAAGAGACCAGAATCCCAATATTCCCTTCAAGAGCACCCCACTAACAACTTAAATTCTTAACTGTGCTGTGGACCTTGAGGGGCATTTAAGATTTTCTAGAAAGGAAGGAAGGAAGGAAGGAAGGAAGGAAGGAAGGAAGGAAGGAAGGAAGGAAGGAAATCAATAACACTGCAACACACTAGTTGAACTTTCAGTATTTAAAACTTGGAATTAAATAATCCGTATGTTCTTTATAAAGTGACCTGCTTCATGTATTTTGTTACAGTGATGAAAGGCTGATTAATGTAGACTATAATGAGGAAAATAGAGGAATCACAATTCAAAATAGTTTGACCATCAAAGGGGCTCCAAGGAAACCCTCAAACAACTCAGATTACGGCCCAAGCTATTGGTTGCTCTCAACAAACTGATGGTAAGGCCTTATTGCTGTGGAAATTACTTTAACTATGTAAAATGTGCTACATTTGTTTATGCTATATTTGTTTAATGGTGTAAGAATGTGTGGTTAATTATTATGTAAAGATGTGTTGTATTTGGCTCACCTTGCCTGCCTAAGTTACCTAATTGGTCTAATAAAAAAAGCTGATGTCCAATAGCTAGACAGGAGAGGGACAGGCAGAGGTGATAGGCAGAGAATAAATAGGAGGAAAACTCTAGACTCAGGAGAGGAACAAGAGAAGGAAGAGAAGAGAATGAGGGAGATACCCAGGGTCAAAAGCCAGACAGCCAGATAGACAGAAAGACAGACAGACATAAGAAGTAGGGAAAGTAAGACATACAGGAAGAAACGTAAAAAGTTCTGAGGCAAAAGATAGATAAAGAGAAACAGGTTAATTTAAATTAAAAGAACTAGCCAGAAACAAGCCTGAGCTAAACTGAGCTTATGAATATAACTAATAAGAAGTCTCCATGTCATGATTTGGGCTGGCCTCAAATCCCCAGAGACCTTCCTGGCTCTGCCTCCCAAGCGCTGGGATGAAAGGTGTGCACCATTACATCCAGCTTCACACAAATATTTTACACATGTGTAGAAATATATTTTTTAAAGTTTTGTGTCTCGTCAAGGAATATTTTCTCAAAGGGCCTCCTTTGTCAGAGGATCGCTAACAAGAACCTGTTGCATAGTGGGCATGGGCAGAAGATGTGTATCTGTATTTATATCTGTATATCTTTCTCCCTGGTAGAGCTCAGGACCAGCAAGGATATACAGGGCCTCCCATATTATCCCCCTCTAAAGCTGTCTCCCAGCTGAGACCCTGAAGGGCTCAGAGGAAGAAGAGGAAAGTTTGATGCTTAAAAGCATGTGAAGGGTTTTACATGTCTCGCCAGCAAACTTTATCAATGAAAAGCTTTACTTTTAAGCCAGGAGCTCTCCCCTAGGAAGCTTGGAGATTTCCAGGGTCTTCCTGGGGCTGTATTTAAAGAATCTCCTCTACTTGATGGGGTGAGGGGCTCTGAAGGAGCCTCTGAGACTTGTTCAGCAGCAGAGATGGAAGTATCACAGCATAGGCCTCTGGAAGAACTTATGGAGAGAATTTGGAGGTGCTGCTGAATGAAGGATGAGTTGGGGACTCAGCATCTCCTCAGGATAAACAAAGAGTTCTAAGGAAAAAGCTCTAAGCAGAGATACCATTGCTCAGAATCTCAGCTTCTTTCAAAATCCTAGTAGGATGCTACACATTTTCCTCCTCAGAACCACACCAAAGCTTTGCTACCAGGAGAAGGCTCAGCAGCAGATATTCATGAAAGACTTGAATAGCAGAGCCAAAGTACCTTGGTTCAAATCCCAGCTCTGCAACTTTCTACTTGCAGGACCTTGAGCAAATGACCTGACCAGTTTCCTTGTCTATAAAAAGAAGACAATGATAGTATCAATTTCATAGCCTCGTGATAAGGACAGAATGAGTACGCAGAATGACCTGGCCCTTCCCCAGCTCCCTACACACATGAGCTATTATCAGAAGGAGCTGCTGTAGCGTGCCTCAATAACACGTGGACAAGTGGATCTTCTGGCTTGTCGCTTACAGTGATTTCCTTGGCACCTGAGCATCTCATATCTTGATCTTTTATCTCTCAAAGTCTTCTCACCCATTTGGGTTTACTGTGACCTTGAAGAATCACTGTGTGCATGCCAAAAGCTTTGTGTGTTCCCATGGATGTCCCCCGAAAACACCCATGCTTCTTGTCCATCAAGAGCCAAGTCTCAACCTAGCCCTGCTCAAAAGAAATTGTCCAGCTTCTCACTGGCCCTTTCCATCTTTCTGTCTTCGAGGTCCTTTCTCCATCCCCATTTTTATGTCTGACAGCAGCTAAACGCTTACAGTTCCCAAACCAGTTTTCGACCCTCTCTTTTCTATGTCCTCTTATATCTCATTTTGCAAAGTGTGAGTTGCTGGCCATTATTGTCTTCAAGTTTCAACCAAAAAGAGCTGATTTCCATTTTAATATCCTTTTGAGAGAGAGTTCAGGAGCCAAAAGCACCTGCTTAGTGTAAATACGTACAGGAAAATAGCTGGGTCCATGGCTGGTCATAATTACTCGCTGTGCTGAAGGAAGGAAGACACGTATTTCTTCCGTAGCACAGGGCCGTTGTCTCACACACAGAACAGACTATGAGGGACACCGAAGCTGGCATTCGGTCTGCACGGGATTGTTTCCCACCAGCTGCCTGCTCACTTCCCAGAGAAGCTGGCTTTGTTATCTCCTTAGGAGCTCATTTTCGCACACAGGCCTGTTTGGCAGGCCAAAGGGTCTGCGGCTCTTTAGTCACGCCTTGCTGCTTTCACAAGAACTCTCTTTGGCATCCCATCACGCGAGCCAAAGGCAGCTCACACCTCTACACAAGGCCAACGCATGGCTCCCCTGGGGTCCAACGGCTTCTCCAGAGGGCCTTGAATGCCAGGCTTCTTGGGTTCAAGCATTGGAATTCTCACTCGCCAGCATTGAGCACTCTAGTGAGTTATGCAACTATGCTCACTCCTGCCTTAGAGGCACTGGTGTGTGTGTGTGTGTGTGTGTGTGTGTGTGTGTGTGTGTGTGTGTGTGTGTGTGTGATGGTTCTGAACACAAAACAAACGGCAAAATAAATACAGGAGATATAATTAGGTCAAACACCGTTGGTTCCCCTTCCTCTAGAATAGGTTCTAATGTGTGGTTTCTTAAATCTTTCTTCATTCCAGGACTTTATTGCCATGTCACTGCCAATAACAAAAAAGAAAAATGTTTCCTTATAGGGCAATCATGTTCACTAGTAGCCCTTCCCATCTGCATTCACAGGAACATTAAACCAATGGCCTGACAGGAATGTATAGGGACAGACCGACCACCTCTCCGTTTGACAAATGAGGGCCCTTTAGGAGAGAAAAGATATATAGCTTAATCCACAGAGCCACTGGACTGATGTAACCCAAAAGAATGTCTTTGCTGCTGCAAACTATACCTAACTAGGGACTGGGCATTTACTTACTCCATTTGTGGGAGTAGGGGGGTATAGCTTGATAAACTATAGCTTGAATAAAGGGACAATGAGGAAGAAAACAGAACCAAACTGACAAGCTATTCCAGGGTTGTCGATAGAAGAAATCAAGCCAGATGTGACCAAAATGGGGGCTGGTAGTCCAGGTGGCCTGTGCTGCCACTTGGGTCTATGGTGACATGTGAGTCAGGGCTGATGCCTAGTTCCATATCTGGTTCCATGATCCTACCACAGTCAGGGCCTATATCTATGTCTGTGGCCCACGTTACCACCAAAGGTCACCTAGATGCTCAGGTTCTGGGCTGCAACTTGTGGCCATGAGGGCATCCAAGAGCCATGCTGCCCCCAGGGACATCCTGATCTGAGCGGCCTGTGCTGTCACTTGGGGGCATACAGTGAGCTTTATGTTGGTTATTAGTGTTGATTTTCTTTTTTCGTTTTAAACATTTGGTAAAATATAAGTCAACAAAGCTGACAAAACTATTATAGTTAATGTCATCCTGAGGTAAGAGAAATTCATCATAAGAACACAAGTTATGTGGGACTCATAGAGTTCATTTTATTTATTAGTATCTCTTATATCCAAGTATTGGGGTGCTTTTAATTATTTTCTGGGAAAAGGCAAGGTGTTTCCAAATTGGATAAATGCATATACCCAAACATATTGCACAAATAAATCTGAAGAACATCTCCCAAATTTCTGCAAAAATAAAAACAAAAAAGGGGGCTGGGGCAATGTCCAGAAGACAACATGCTTGACACTAAGGTTTTAACCCCCAGAACCCACACAAAAGCCAGGAGCTTTAGTGATCATCCTAAATCCCATCCTTGAGGGGAGTAAAGAAGCAGGCAAGCCCTATGAGCTCTCTGGTCAGCCAGACTAGCCAAGATGGTGAGTTTCTGGTTCAGTGAAAGATTCAAATTCTTCCTCCAAAAGTAAGTTAGAGAGTGATATAAGACACCTGATATTGAACTGTACCCTCCACATATGTGCACATACATACACACACATGAACAAATACATATGCATCCACGACACTACACACACGCAAAGCTAATCATCATTTACTGGACATTCACACTCTGCCTTCCCTGGCCTGCAAGTGTCATATGCATTGCCATATTTAATAATTCTACACAGTTGTTATTGTCATTCTCATGTCCAACAGGGAATAGCAGGTTCTTGGAGACTGAGTTGTTTCACCTATATCCTGTCATTGAAAAAGAGTTGGTGTCAGAACCCAAAGAAACATGAGTCTGTCTGGTTCCCGGTTGCAGGCATCAAGAAGGACCAGTCCGGAAGCACCGTATCCAAAGCATCCAAAGGCAATCTGACCAGCAAAGTCAAGACGAAACTGCAAAGCTAGCTCCACAGAACGCATCCACTCATTCTTTCATTCTCCCCCCTTTTTTCCTTTGTTCTTTGAACAGCACTAACCCACCTCTCTGGTGATGCTGAAAAGCCCCATCCAGGATTCTCACTCTTCTATGCCTGAGAGTACCTCACCCTCCTCTCCACCCATGAACATCATGCAAAACAAAAGAGGAAGAGGAAGAGGAAGAAGAAGAGGAAGAGGAAGAAGAAGGAGGAGGAGGAGGAGGAGGAGGAGGAGGAGGAGGAGGAGGAAGAGGAGGTGGTGTTGGTAAAAGTTTCTGGGTGTTGTTCTAAGTTGAAGTGCATCCCACCATACAAAAGGCATGTTAAAACCCTAACCCCCAGTTCTTCAACTGGGGCCTTATTTGGGAATAAGGCCTTTGAATATTTAACCACATGGAGATGATGTCATTACTATTGATTCACATCCCATATAAGTTATTTTTATACACTAAAAGAAGATTTGACAAAGATATGCACAGAAGAAAGATGGCATGTGATAACACAGAGCACCATCTGGGAAGAGAGAGGAACGGACATAGAGCACAGTGAGATTGCTGGGGAAACACCAGAGGAAAGGAAGAGAAGACAACAGACTATGAAAGGACAGCCAGGCTGACACCTGATGTCAGACTCTGAGCCTCCTAGACTGAGTCAATAAATATCTCTTTCTTAAGCCACAGTTTGTGTGTTGTAGTAGCCCTGTGGAATAAATATGGGGGTACCACAGTCACCCCACCACAACTTCTCATCTCCCTCTTCCAAACTCAGAACCATTGATGTATGGTGTGCTCACACTTGCCAGATAATCGTTGGCAATAACCAGCCATCTATATCTACTGGGGTGTGTGTGTGTGTGTGTGTGTGTTGACAGAGAGTCTCGTGTAGCCCAGACTGGTCCCAAACTCGCTGTGTACTTGAGAACAACCTTGAACTCCTCTCCTTCCGGCCTCCACTGCCCCGGTGGTGAGACTGTGGGTATGTAACACCACACTGGTTTAAGCAGTGCTGGGGATTGAACTCAGGTCTTTGTGCATGCAGACAACCATCCTACCGACTGATCCACATTCCAGCCCCCTGCTGTGGTTTAAATGTCTCTCCGAATCTCCTGTAAAAACTTTTCCCCAGGGGAAGGTGTCTGGGTCACAAAGGTCATCTTCATGAACCAAATAAGATCATCCTGGGGAAGAGTCTGGCCTCCCACTCTTTTCTCTTCCATGAGGTTCACTGGACTGTCCCCCTTTCCATCATGGGAAAGGTGAACATCACGTGTTCACCAGATTCATGAATCATACTCCTAGATGTCTAAGAAATAAAAAGACTATGGAAAATAAGCATATTTCCTTTACAAGTTATCTATTTCTCTCCTCTATAAATTATAAAGTATGGGAGCTGGAGAGATGGCTCAGTGGTTGAGAGCACAGATTCCTTTTCCAGAGGACCTGGGTTCAATTCCCAGCACCCATATGGCAGCTAACAACTGTCTCTTACTCCAGGATCTGACACCCTCACACAGACATGCATGCAGGCAAAATACCAATGCAAAAAAAAATATGAAGCATGTATTCCTTTATAGCAACACAAAATGGACAAGACAATAGCTCATTCGTTTATTTACGTATTTTTATCCCAATTCTCTGAGGCTTAGTTTCATGACAGGCACCAAGCTGAGTGCTAGGTTCACAGACATGGAAAAATATACCTCTGGCAATGGTGGACTCTTTTGAGATACCCATAAATCCAAGAGCAGTTAAACAGGGCCCATCTTCTTCTTAACATTTATGTGTGTGTGCATACATGTGTGTATGTATGTATATATGTATGTATGTATTTGCATGTGTGTGCATGTTCATCTGTGTATGGGTTCACATATAAGAAATGCATGTGTGTGTATATGGAGGGCAGAAGATGATCTCAGGTGTCACCCTCAGGAACATGGGTCTCCTTTTTAGACAAGTTCCCTCGTGGCCTAAAGCTCCTCAGTCAGCCTACACAGGATATCCAGGAAGCCCCAGAAATACTCCTATTCCTACTTCCATACAAGCGCAGACTACCACAGATACACTCAGGCAGTGACACTTGGGTCATCATACTTTCAAGGCAAGCTCTTCACTTATCCCCCTTCACTCCAGAACCCATCTTATGAGAAGCTGGGGTGTTAGGCAAAGCATGCTCACAAAACAAAGGCCTTGTTAGCAGAACCCGAAGGACCTAGAAGTCCGGCTGAGAACCCGAGACTGGGCATGACAGGAAAGGGCTGCGAAAGACCTTCTTGCTGAAGCACCGCTCTCAAAGTCAAGTCAGGGAAGATCTTACAGCAGAAGATCTGAAAGCTCCAAGCTTCTAGAAAGACCGTGTCTGGGAACACAACTAAGTCTCACTTTCTCTTCTCTTCTCTCATCTGTCTTGGAACAATCACCTACAGAGGGCTCTGGCAGTTCCCTCACCTCCCCTCCCCCGCATTTTTATAGTCTCTCCCTTAAAAAAAAAATCTCAAAATCATTATCTTGTGAAAAAGAAATTAAAGAATTTACACCAGAAAACAACCTACTGGAAAAAAAAAGTATATTAAAGAAGGGTACAGGTTGTTAATTAATAAAAATGCTTTCTGGTCTGTGTGGTATCTGAACTATTTGGCAGTTTCTCTGGTTTTTTTTTTTTAATTAATGGATTTTTTTGAGTGGTTTTAGGTTTATGGAAAAATTGAGCAGAAAGTGTGAAAGGTCCCCATCTACCTCCTTTCACGCTCTTGGCAGCTTTTTTAAAGTCTGTAATCTGTTGTGAGGCTACATTTTAATGAAAAATTCACATTGCACCTCATTTTCTATTTGTAATTGTATATTTCATTTCATAGAAGAGACCTTCAAATACTCCCAAACTGTGGTAGTTTGAATGTAATTGACCCCCATAATCTCATAGGGAGTGGCACTCTTAGGAGATGTAGCTTTTTCAGAGTGAGTATAGCCTTCTTGGAGGGAGTGTACCACTGTGAGGGCAGGCTTTGAGGTTCCATGTGCTCGGGATATCACCCAGTGTCTCAGTCGACTTCCTGTTGCCTGCAAGATGTAGAACTCTCAGTTATGTTTCCAATGTAGTGTCTGCCTGCACACCGCCATGCTCCCCACCATGATGACAATGGACTGAACCTCTGAAACTGTAAGCCAGCCACCCCAATGAAAATGTTTTCTTAATAAGAGTTGCCACAGTCATGGTGTCTCTTCACAGCAATGAAAACCCTAAGACACCACTATTACCAATCTATATATACAGAGTAATCCTTATGTTCCTGCTATCTCCCTTACCCTGGTGGTTTTCAGACTTCATGAAGTAGATGTTTTCAAGTCAAATGGCCAACTAGCTTCAAGAAGCTGGGAAATACACACAGTCCCTGACCAATTGGTTGCACTGCCCTAGAATTGTACCCCAGTCTTCCTCAACAGAATCCTCCTGTCAGATCCCTGCTGGGTCAGGGCTTCCATGAGGCTTCCTGAGCCCTGGGCTGACCCTGAGTTTACCTAACCCAGCTCATCTCTTCAGATAGGTGTGTGTGACTTTACCCAAGAGGTGATCTGGGATCCCCCTGCCCATCTAGAATCTGAAAAACCCCAAAACATGCCACTTTTTTTTTTAATTCAGCAACAGCAAAATCTGACCTAGATAAACAAGCTATTATTTACCTTTTTGATACAGTGTCATACAACTTATTTGGACATTCTGCACTAAGCCCCCGAAACTGTCTCAGACCCTACAGGAACGCTATGTAATAAGCAGGATATATACTGTTATCATACTTCCCAAGTCTGCAGAGCTCTGGATTCTGAAATATATCTAGCCCTAAGGGATTTCATAAGGAGGTATGGATTTACCTACACCCTTAGGATTGTCAAAAGAATGAAAATGGCATTTATATGAGCATCTCAGAAGATCACAGCATACTAGCAATTTCAAGCCATAGAGGCGTTGGCTCTAAGTGTTATTGTCGTCAGTGGACTCTGGTTAGAAATCCAACCACCAGTACAAGAAGCATGGATACCTAAGAGATGTCGCATTTCAAATCTAAGTACCACATCCATTTGACATGATACCTGAGTGCCATGCTCACGTGCTAAGCAAGAATAGGTACTGACCCAAGCACTGTGCTCCCCCATTAGGGCTACCTGCTATGCCTTCCTTTATATTGATGGAGCCCAGTAGGTTTCAAGAACAGTAGCATCTTCTCCTAGTACCTCTTCAACTAACCAGGCCATAGCGAGGTTCCCTGGGCCCTGGTTCCTCTTCTCTAAGTAATGGAGACTGATAACTGGTCCTGGTTTGTTTCAAAACTCAAAAGTTTCAAGTGTGGTTTCATTTGGACAAAAAAATTCTTGTAGGGATAACTAACTTCAAATGCGATCATTAGGATGGAACCTAATCCATTAGGGCTGATAGCCATAAAATAAAGGCAAACTTGGACAGGAATTAAAAGTGACATAAATACATAGTGAAGAAGAGCTATATCTCAGAGGAACCCAGACTAACATCCCCAGTTGAGTCTATAGCTTTCTGTTTGCATGTCACACATACAGTGATACTTTATTTGCTGTTATTGGCAGCCCTATCAGACTAATAGTCTGTAAATTTAATTAATCAGGGTTACTTTACATACAAGTTGCTCCACCCACTGTCACTATTAGTCCTATGACAACACTATCATCCGGGTGCCATGGGGTCCTATAGCTTGGTGTCTTACAGTCAACTTTGCAAGTCCAGCTTGAGGATAACTACATTTGATTTCATAACTCTGCCTGTTCTCCAGAGAAATCAACTTTTCATAAGGATGTCAGCAGAGCTGGAGAGATGGCTCAGTTGGCAAACTGCTAGCCTCACATTCTCACAAGGACTTGAATTCAATCCCCAGAGCCCACATAAGAAGGTCAGGTATGATGGGCACTCATTTATAATTCCTGCTTTGGAGAGATAGTTTCAGGCGGATTCATGGCTCACCAACCAGCCAAGACTAATTGGCTGAGCAACAAGCCAATAAAAGGCCTTGTCTCAAAAAAAGAAAGTGGTTGGCACCCAAGGTTTGTGTCTGGCCTCCTCCTTGTCTCTCTCTCTCTGTGTGTCTCTTTGTCTCTCTCTCTCTCCCTGTCTGTCTGTCTGTGTGTGTGTGTGTGTAAGAGAGAGAGAGAGAGAGAGAGAGAGAGAGAGAGAGAGAGAGAGAGAGAGAAATAAGAATACCCAAAGAATGCCAACTTGAAGCATAACAAAACAGTACTAGGAGTTTGTGCTGTTGTCTAATTGAGGAACTAGTCTACTAACAAGTCAACAGGCTTGAATTTCACCTCCTGTCTCTGCCCATCTGTCAGCACACTTCAAATGCACTGAGGAATATCTCCCAAGCTGCTCCACCCACAGAGGTCATAATAGCTAACACTCACTGAGATCTCTACTCAGTACCAGACACTGGGCTATGCACTTAGAGACGTCACGTAACTCAGAACTCACTGTGGGCCTGGGGAGCAGGCCGTCTGATCTGTACCCCTGAGCACATCACTGAGACAGATGCTCGGAACCAAAGCAAGCAAAAGACTGAATCTCCACTTGTGGCAACGCAACAAGCTTGTGGCTGGTGTAGCTTAAATATGCAAAACAAGCAGAGAATGGCGTGATTGATTGCACGGAACAAGCTTCAAACTAAGTATAAGTTAGTGTCAACTCTAGAATGTTATAAGTACCTTAAAATACAAACCATGTTATCACTTGACTTTGTAGCCCTAGAGATGTTCTTGTCCATAGAGGATGGAAGAAGAGAGAAAGGAAAAAAGAAAGTAAAGTAGGAAGGGGCAAGGGAAGAAGAAAGAGAAGGAGAGAAAAGGAAGGTAATCAGCTTTCAAAAGCATGTGTTACTATCCCATCTTAGCCTCAAACAAAATGATAGGGTTTGGAGTTAATAAGGGCAGAGCCGAGAGTAGCACTTCCGGAAACAAAGACCAAGACATCAGAAAGATCAGGTGATGCCTGGATCCCGGAGAAAGGCAGAAGTCAAGCCACGTTGTCACGTACTCACTCAGAACACCCTGGTACAACAGTCATGAACCCTCCCACCTTGTGCCAGGGTGAGTTCACAAGATGCACTCAGGCAATGCCGCTCCTGTTAGAGTCCCCAGGCTGGCAGTGTGAGAAGGTGAGTTCACACATACGTCTCACCAAATACATTCCTTTGTGTGGCCTCTCTCTGGAGCCCGGCTCTGCAGGTCTTAAGTATTCCATGCGGTGAACCAAGTTTCAACCATTCCTGCTAATCAGAAAAAGAAATAACTACACACACACACACATGTACACACACAAGCACACACGCACACACACATACACACACACTCATGCACACACTCACACTCACGACTTTACAGAATCTATCTGCTTGGTCCTGAGATATTAGAATATCTTGGGGAGAGTGTACAAAGATGGATTTGAGCACAAGCAGTAAAGGGATCATCTAAAGGGCTAGGAGCTACAGTCCCCAGGCTCCATCATCTGTCTTTCCTGCCATGCTCTGGAACTGACTATCACAACTAGAAAGAACACACCCCTCCATTTAAAAAAAAAAAAAAAAAAAAAAAAA